>NW_027507791.1:42435916-42758416 GCF_037356315.1 Lithobates pipiens | reverse complement strand
CCCCGCGATGCTTTATATTCCTGTAGTAGTGGAGGAATCTGCTTTCTCAGACTGTTATGCGCACTCTGGAGACGGGAGGAGTCCTTTCACCGTGATATCAGACAGAAAACTTCACAATCAGCAATGAATGATAGGAAACAATACAATAGAATGAATACGTAAAATAAGTTAATTATTCAATTATAGTTTTTGGAGGGATAAAAAAGGTGGAGCAGTTTCTTTTTTTTCCATGTTAACCAAAATTTCTCCCGTTCTGCAGGAGGGCCGAGAGTACTCGCCGGCGGCGACCAACGCCGACAACGGCGGGGGGAAGAAGAAGATGAAGGAGAGAGAGATGGACGAGCTGAAAAAGGAAGTGACCATGGTGAGCATGAGGAACAGTCTAATTAAAAAACAAAACTGCTGAAATAAAACCAATTAACCAGAGCCAGCCTCTCTTTTGTTCATCAGGCTGGTAAACTTACACAGGAAGTGAAGAACAGTACCAGGCCAAGCTGGCCACATATTGCAATCTAATTGTACAATCTCCTTTGGATCTACCGACAACTATGTCATGCAAAGGCTCGCTTGATTGGACTGTTACAAATTGATACAAATGTTTCCTCCTGTCTTTCTGTTACAATGTTTCAGTTAATGTGAGGAAATTGTATGAAGCAGTGGTCTGCAAAATGCGGCCCGGGGGAAGGGGCAGCCCTTTGCTTGCTTTTGCCCGGCCCTTGGGGCAGTATTTCATCCACTGACACCAACGAAGGGGCACAATTCTTCCCAATGACACCAATGATGGGGCACAATTTCTACCAATAATGCCAACCATGGGGCACATTTCCACCCAATGACACCAACAGTGGGGCCCAATGACACTAATGATAGGGCACAGTTCCTTCCAGTGATACCAACAATGGGGTCCAAAGACACTAATGATGGGGCACAGTTCCTCCCAGTAACACCAACAATGTGACCCAATGTCACTAATGATGGGGCACAGTTCCTCCCAGTGACACAACTAATGGGTCCCAATGACACTAATGATGGGGCACAGTTCCTCCCAGTGACACCAACAATTGGGCCCAATGACACTAATGATGGAACACAGTTCCTGCCAGTGACACCAACAATGGGGCCCAGTGACACTAATGAAGGAACACAGTTCCTCCTAGTGACACCAACAGTGTGACCCAATGACACAAATGATGGGGCACAGTTCCTCCCAGTGACACCAACAATGGGGCCCAATGACACTGATGATGGGGCACAGTTCCTCCCAGTGACACCAACAATTGGGCCCAATGACACTAATGATGGGACACAGTTCCTCCCAGTGACACCAACAATGGGACCCAATGACACTAATGATGGGGCACAGTTCCTCCCAGTGACACCAACAATGGGGCCCAATGACAGTAATGAAGGGACACAGTTCCTCCCAGTGACACCAACAATGGGGCTCGATGAAACTAATGATGGGGCACAGTTTTTCCCAGTGATACCAACAATAGGGCCCAATGACACTCATGATGGGGCACAGTTCCTCCCAGTGACCCCAACAATGGGGCCCAATGACACTAATGATGGGGCACAATTCCTCTCTGTTACACCAATTCTGGGGGAAAATTCCTCCCAATGGCACCAACAATGGGGCATCGTTTACTTCCACTGATCCCTGGACATTTTCTACCCCCGATAGCCACGGTCCGGCCCCCTTAAAGTTTGCAGGAGACTAAACTGACCCTTTGTTAAAAAAGTTTGGAGACCCCTGGTATAGAGCATGTACCAATAGATTATAACATGTATGGCCAATTTAAAGGAGACTGCACAGAGATTGTACAATCAGATTGTAATGTGTAATTTACCACCAATTTAGGAGTTTTTTAAACCCACCATTGAGGATGATGGACAAGTTGACGAAGTTATTTAATTTTTTTCCTTCACCAGGAAGACCACAAGCTCTCCCTGGATGACCTGGTGAAAAAATACGGCACGGATCTTTCCAAGGTGAGCCATGAAGCCCCCCTCCCATTTGAAATTGCGACCGACCCTCATCAGATATGTTGGGTTGTGTCAACCATATTGTCCTGTATCTTTATGTTCCCACGCAGTCATGCCCCTGTGTTTTTTTTTTTTTTTTCTTGCACGACAGGGTTTGACGAACACCCGCGCCAGCGAGATCCTGGCCCAGGAAGGACCCAACGCCCTCACCCCTCCGCCCACCACCCCAGAGTGGGTGAAGTTTTGCCGCCAGCTCTTTGGCGGCTTCTCCATCTTGCTGTGGATCGGCGCCACCCTCTGCTTCCTGGCTTACGGCATTCAGATCGCCATGGAGGACGAGCCGATCAACGACAACGTCAGTATGATGCATGGAGAACATCTGATCTTACCATCATTTCATTCACGGTTAACCCCCTGCCCACTGACTGGGTGTCCCCTCCCACTTATCAGAGTAGACCCACCTCAGGGACCTCCCACTTGTGGCCTCTAAAACCCCATAATGAATGCCCTATTGAGTTGGTGTGCAGTAACTGAAATGAGGGCGAGATTGCGATCCCGGGACACTGCCCTGGACACACCACCAGCGGGACTGAGGTCCAAGAAAAAGGACTGATCCGCCAAATCTGGGATAATTGGCATCTATGAACTATGGCTATACTCATAATCATAGGTGCAGCCTACTGCATTAGGGTGTACACCCCAAAGCTCAAACACACATGAACTCCACCTGCTGTCACGGGTAGGAGGTTCTGGTGGTGGGAGACAGTTGAGAACATATTACGTTACACCCTACATAACGAGTTCCTAAAACTCAACCTAGCCTTTATTATAATGGGGGCATTTACACTGGCCACTGGCACCCCCAACTTCTCACCTGGTGCAACCCCCTGGATTATGTTAATGTACATTAGGGTTCTTAGGGTGTGCCCGGGCACAGCCGACACACCCTGTGCGCATGCCTATGCTCATAATGATCCCATACCTTCCAACCTTTTGAGATGGGAACGCGGGACGCCTGATAGCAAAAAGTATGGGCATAGGACACACGCCCTGCCACGCCCTCTTTATTATAATGAGGGCATTTACACTGGCCACTGGCACCCCCAACCTCTCACCTGGTGCAACCCCCTGCATAATGTTACTGCACATGGGGTTCTTAGGGTGTGCCCGGGCACATCCGGCACACCCTGTGTGCATGCCTATGCTCATAATGATCCCATACCTTCCAACCTTTTGAGATGGGAACGCGGGAAACCAGTGAAGCAAAAAGTATGGGCATAGGACATACGCCCTGCCACGCCCCCTTTATTTTAATGGGGGCATTTACCCTGGCCACTGGCACCCCCAACCTCTCACCTGATGCAACCCCCTGCATAATGTTAATGCACATGGGGTGATAGATAGATAGATAGATAGATAGATAGATAGATAGATAGATAGATAGATAGATAAAAAGATAAATAGACCCCTCACATTGTTGTACGTATATATACCCATACATACCAATATATATCCTTATATACACATACATACCCATATATACTATATCCTTATATAGCCCTACATACAGTATACAGTATCTCACAGAAGTGAGTACACCCCTCACATTTTTGTAAATATTTTATTCTTTCTTTTCATGTGACAACACTGAAGAAATGACACTTTGTACATACATATACACACACGCACGTGTTTGAGCTTTGGGGTGCACACCACAATGCAATAGGCTGCGCACACCAATTGATCCCTTTAAGAAGCTGTTGAAGGAATTAGAGGAGAGGTCGGGCTGTGATTGGTTCACTCATTAAACGGGCTCTACATTCAGGCAGGTCCTTATACAGCTGCCGTGTCGCACAGTAATTGAAAAAAAATAATTGTCCCCGATTCATAAATCTTCAATGGCACTTAAAAGGGTTCTCAGTAGCACTTAAGGCATGCTAAAATGACAGAATGACCAAAGGGCCGCTTTAGCATGCTTTAAGATTTAAGATGCTTTAAGTGCTGTTTAAAGTTTGATCAATTGGGACTTATGTGTGGTCAAGGGTTCAAATCTCTTGTACTGTTTCCACAGCTGTACCTCGGAGTGGTCTTGGCTGCTGTCGTCATCGTCACCGGATGCTTTTCATACTACCAAGAAGCCAAGAGCTCCAAGATCATGGACTCCTTCAAGAACATGGTGCCCCAGGTAGGGAGAGGCGAGTCCTATATGATGATATTATGATAGATAGATAGATAGATAGATAGATAGATAGATAGATAGATAGATAGATAGATAGATAGATAGATAGTAATAGATATAGATAGATAGATAGATAGATAGATAGATAGATAGATAGATAGATAGATAGATAGATAGATAGATAGATAGATAGATAGATAGATAGTAATAGATATAGATAGATAGATAGATAGATAGATAGATAGATAGATAGATAGATAGATAGATAGATAGATAGATAGATAGATATAGATAGATAGATAGATAGATAGATAGATAGATAGATAGATAGATAGATAGATAGATAGTAATAGATATAGATAGATAGATAGATAGATAGATAGATAGATAGATAGATAGATAGATAGATAGGTAGATAGATAGATAGATAGATAGATAGATAGATAGATAGATAGATAGATAGATAGATAGATAGATAGATAGATAGATATAGATATAGATAGATAGATAGATAGATAGATAGATAGATAGATAGATAGATAGATAGATAAATAGATAGATAGATAGATATAGATAGATAGATAGATAGATAGATAGATAGATAGATAGATAGATAGATAGGTAGATAGATAGATAGATAGATAGATAGATAGATAGATAGATATAGATAGATAGATAGATAGATAGATAGATAGATAGATAGATAGATAGATAGATAGTAATAGATATAGATAGATAGATAGATAGATAGATAGATAGATAGATAGATAGATAGATAGATAGATAGATATAGATATAGATAGATAGATAGATAGATAGATAGATAGATAGATAGATAGATAGATAGATATAGATATAGATATAGATAGATAGATAGATAGATAGATAGATAGATAGATAGATAGATAGATAGATTAAAGTTTCTTTACAAGAACTAACATAAATCAACTTCCATGTATGGAAGTAATAGACATGTAGACTGCCAAAAAATGTGTTAGCTTTCGTTTCATTCGTTTTTTTTTTTTGTTTTTTTTTTGTTTTTTGTGTCATTCGTTATGATTGCAATTAGTAAATTTTTTAATTCATACATTCGTGAATTCGTAAATTTGTAGATTTGTAAATTCGTGAATTTGTGATTTCGTAAATTTGTAGATTTGTAAATTGGTAAATTCGTACATTCGTAAATGAGAAAATTCGTATATTTGTAAATGTATACATTCGTACATTACAACATTCGGAAATTTGGAAATTTGAAAATCAGAAAATTAAAAAATTAGAAAATCTGAATAGTAACTAACTATTAAATTATAGTTAATTAATGTCCTTTCAAATTTGGCTGTTAGTGAATGTAATGAATACGAATTCATCCGAAGTTACGAATTATCCGAAATAACGAATGCCGCATCTAAACAAATGGAACGGAGCAAATTAATAATAACTAAAAATAATAAAACGTTTTTATTATTATTATTTATTATTATTAATTCATTACGTTCCATTCGTTTGGATACGGCGTTCATTATTTCGGATAATTTATAACGTCGGATACATTTTTATTTGTTACGTTCACTGACAGGCAAATTTGAAAGGAAATTCCAATACCGTAATTTAATACTTAGTAATAGTTAATGAGGGATTTCACTGTAAAAATAAAAATATTAAAAGCCAGCAGCTACAAATACTGCAGCTGCTGACTTTTAATAAATGGACACTTACCTGTCCCGGGGTCCAGCGATGCCGGCAGCCGAGGCCGATCAATCGGCTCTCGGCTGCTGCCGCCGCCATTCTAGGTAAGGGAATCAGAAAGTGAAGCGTTGCGGCTTCACTTCCCGGCTCCCTACTGCGCATGCGCGATAGGAATTGTCCGCGCTGTCTCTGGGACCCGTGTGTGTCCCAGCAGACAGCGCGATGGGACAGGAAGAGGCATAGACTCCCATCGGAGTCTATGCCTGGAATTGGGTGCAAATACCTGTCTTAGCTCTTGTACACACGGTCGGACATTCGGACGGAAAATGTCCGATCGGACCGTGTTGTCGTATAATCCGACCGTGTGTGGGCTCCATCTGACTTTTTCCGCCGGAATGTCCGACCAACAAAGTTTAAGAGCTGGATATAAAAATTTTCTGACAACAAGATCTGATCAGACTTTGTCTGATCGTTTGTAGAGAATTCCGATCAAAGTGCCACGCATGTTCAGATCAAATTCCTAGACCAAAGCTATTGGCTACTAGCCTGAACGTAGTCCCGTTGTAACGAAATAACGTCATCACGTTCCGAACGATCGGATTTTCCGACAACTTTGTCCGACTGTGAGTATGCAACACCCATTTCGGTCAAAATCCGTCGTAAAAAATGCGACGGATTTTGTTGTCTGAAATGTCCGATCGTGTGTACAAGGGCTTAGACAGGTATCTGCACCCCCCCCTCCCCCCTGAAAGGTGCCAACTGTGACACCGGAGGGGGGGGAGGGTTCCGATGAGCGGAAGTTCCACTTTAGGGTGGAACCCCACTTTAAGTTATTATTAGTTCATTATTATTTCAGATTTCCAAATTTCCGAATTTACTAATTTGCGAATGTACGAATTTACAAATTTTCGAACATTTGAATTTACGAATATTCAGAAAAACAGGATTTCATTAATTTGGATTTTCCGAATTTGTCGAAATTTGTTAAAAAACGAATTTGGAACTAAACAAATTGCACATGTCTAGAAAGTAAACTTTAACCAGACAATGGTCAGTTTGGTCAGTCTGGTCGGTTTGGCCAGGTTGGGTCAGTTTGGTCGGTTTGGCCGGGTTGGTCAGTCTGGTCGGTTTGGTCGGGTTGGGTCAGTCTGGTCGGTTTGGCCGGGTTGGGTCAGTCTGGTCGGTTTGGCCGGGTTGGTCAGTCTGGTCGGTTGGGTCGGTTGGGTCAGTCTGGTCGGTTTGGTTGGGTTGGTCAGTCTGGTCGGTTTGGCCGGGTTGGTCAGTCTGGTCGGTTTGGTCGGTTGGGTCAGTCTGGTCAGTTTGGTGGGGTTGGGTTGGTCAGTCTGGTCGGTTTGGCCGGGTTGGGTCAGTCTGGTCGGTTTGGTTGGGTTGGTCAGTCTGGTTGGGTCAGTTACATGTGTCAGTTTTTCTTTCCGCTATTCCAGCAAGCTCTGGTGATCCGCGAGGGGGAGAAGCTGCAGATTAATGCTGAAGCTGTGGTGGTCGGTGATCTGGTGGAGGTCAAAGGCGGGGATCGCGTTCCAGCAGATATGAGAATCATCTCCTCTAATGGCTGCAAGGTGAGACGGGACCCCTGCTTGTATGTGTGATAGCTTCATCGTCATTGTAAAAATATCATCTCTGGATTCTAAAAAAAAATATATATGTATATATATATATATTATATATATATATATATATAAACAGTGAAGGAAAAAAGTATTTGACCCCCTACTAATTTTGTACGTTTGCCCACTGACAAAGAAATTACCAGTCTATAATTTAATGGGCCAAGCTCATGTGCCAACATCTCCTCCAGCTAGCTACTATGCTGTATTGTAGTGATCTGCACTGCAGGGTAAACAGACTCAGAATGAACAGGCAGCATGCAACCTGCTGGGGGCAACCTTTGTTTATTCACACACTGCTGGCTAACTTCAAGGTGGGCAGGAACACCCCAGGGTGGGCAGGAACACCACAAGGTGGGCAGTAAAACCCCAAGGTGGGCGGGAACACCCCAAGGTGAGCAGTAAAACCCTAAGGTGGCAGGAACACTCCAAGATGGGCAGTAAAACCCCAAGGTGGGTGGGAACACCCCAAAGTGGGCAGTAAAACCCTAAGGTGGGCAGGAACACTCCAAGATGGGCAGTAAAACCCCAAGGTGGGCAGGAACACTCCAAGGTGGGCAGGAACACTCCAAGGTGGGTGGGAACAGCCCAAAGTGGGCAGTAAAACCCCAAGGTGGGCAGGAACTCTCCAAAGTGGGCAGTAAAACCCCAAGGTGGGCGGGAACACTCCAAGATGGGCGGGAACAGTGTTGGTAAATATGGCAGGGAGAGCTCCACGTGACATATCTCAACACACTCCACCCATGACTGGCACATTTTTTTTTGTGTGGACTGTCATGCATGGTTACTTTGAGGTTGCTAATCCAAGCTCTTTCCACCAGGTGGATAATTCTTCGCTGACTGGGGAGTCCGAACCACAGACCCGCTCACCGGAATTCACCCATGAAAATCCTCTGGAAACCAGGAACATCGCCTTCTTCTCAACCAACTGTGTGGAAGGTGAGGATGGGGATGGAAGGGAGGCAATGTATACGGTTCAGAGGTATAGATGTGAGGAACCATGGGTAGCTGCCTACATTTTGGACCAGCCTTTCTCAACAAGGGTTCCATGGAACTCTAAGGTTCCTCCAGAGGTTGCTAGGGATTCCTTCAGTAATTAGCAATTTCATCTCTAAATTCAGTAACCTATTACACTAATGATCTTTTTATCCATTTGTGGCACCAATAACCACCAACGTAAGGGACATTCATCCCACCGACCACCAACATAAGGAGTATGCTTCCCATTGACCACCTGTATAATGGGACCCAGTTCTCAGCAACCACCAATGTGAGGGACAATTACTATTATTATTATATTATTATACAGGATTTACAGTATATAGTGCCCACAGTTTGCGCAGCGCTTTACAATATATTTGGAGACAACAAATCGACAATACAATTCAATACAAGAGGGTTATAAGGACCTTCTGCGAGCTTACAATCTAATAGGGAGAGGCTGGTGAATCAAAAGGTAGTAAGGGATGAACTGATGATGGAAGTAGAAGACACAGTTGTTAGCTAAAGGTAGGATAGGCCTCCCTGAAGAGATGAGTTTTCAGGGATCGCCTAAAAGTGGACAGAGTAGGAAATAAGGGGACAGATGGGGGTAGTGAGTTCCAGATGGGAGAGGCTCTGGAGAAGTCTTGGAGACGAGCATGGGAGGAGGAGACAAGGGAGCTAGAGAGCAGGAGGCAGAGTTGTAAATGCCTTTGTATGTTATTGTTAGTGTTCACACTGACCAACAATGTAAGGAGTATGCTTCCCATTGACCACCAGTGTATACGGGGGCCCCTTTTCAAATAGCCACCAATGTAAGGGACATTCATCTCACTGAACACCAATGTATGGAGCATGCTTCCCATTGAAAACTAGTGTAAGGGGGCCCCTTTCCCAATATTTAACCAATGTAAAGTGATCCTCACCAATCTAAAGAAGCCCTTCTCCACTGATCACCAAGGTAAAGGAGCTCTACATTGACCTCCAATACAAGGAACTTTTCACTGACCACAAGTGTAAGGAAGCTCTTCATTGATCACCAATGTAATGCACCTCCTCACTGACCACCAGTATAAGGGAACTCTTCACTGACCCCCACTCTATGGCGACTTTTCACTTACCACCACTGTAAGTCAACTTGACTTTTTGCTGACCAGTGACCACCAATGTAAGGGAGCTCTTCAAGTCTTCACTGACTACCATTGTAAAATACATTCTAATGTATCCACCAGTGCAACAGGGCACATCTCCCACTGGCCACCAGTGTATGAGGGCCTCTTTTCCAATAATCACTATTGTAAGGGGGTTCTTCTCTCCCTGATGACCAATCTAAAGGGGCCAATGTTTACTGACCACTGGGGTAAGAAAACTCTTCATTGACCTTCAAGGTATCAAAGCTCATTACTGACCACCCATGTCAGGGAGCTCTTCACTGACCTCATATATATAAACATTTCATTTTTGGCTATTATTATTATTTGTTTAATTTCATTATTATTACTGATAATAATACCCAATCATCCCCAATGTAAGGTGGTCCTTCTCCCACTGACCATTAATCTAAAGGTGGCCTTCACCACTGACCATCAAAATAAAAGAGCTCTTCCATCACCTCCAATGTAAGGAACTTTTCACTGACCACTAAGGAAGCTCTTTATTGACCACCACTGTAAGGGAGCTCCTCACTAACTACCAGTGAAAAGGTTATTCTTCCCAGGGACTACTAAAGAAGGTAGCATTCCTCCCACTAACCACCAGTGCAATGGAATAATTCTCCCACTGACCCCCCAGTGCAAGGATACCCCGTTCTCAATAATTAACACCGTAAGGAGGTCCTTCTCCCATTGACCACAAGTCTAAAGGGGCCATTCTCCACTGACCAACAGGATAAGGAATCTCTTCTTTGACCTCCAATGTAAGAAAGCTCTTCATTGACCACAATGTAAGGAAGCTCTTCTTTGACCTCCAATGTAAGAAAGCTCTTTAATGACCTCCAGTGTAAGGAATCTCTTCTTTGACCTTCAATGTAAGGAAACTCTTCACTGACCTCCAATGTAAGGAGGCTCTTCACTGACTACTAATATGAAGGAACACTACAATTTTCATGATCTACATTTTTTTTTGTCCAATAACCTTCACTGACCATTAATCTAAAGGTGGCCTTCACCACTGACCACCAAAGTAATGGAGCTCTTCCATGACCTCCAATGTTAGGAATTTTTCAATGACCACCAGTTTAAGGAAGCTCTTTATTAACCACCAAATGTAAGGGAGCTCCTCACTGACTACCAGTGTAAAGGTCATTCTTCCCAGGGACTACTAAAGTAAGTAGCATTCCTCCCACTAACCACCAGTGCAATATGGTCATTCTCCCCCTAACCACCAGTGTAAGGGGCCCCTTTCCCAATAATCACCGATGTATAGGGGTCCTTCTCCCATTGACCATCAGTCTAAAGGGGCCCTTCTCCACTGACCCTCGGGGTAAGGGAGCTCTTCTTTGACCGCCAATGTAAGAAAGCTACTCAATGACTTCCAATGTAAGGAAACTCTTCACTGATCACCCATGTAAGGAGGCTCTTCGGTGACCTCCAATGAAAGAAAGCTCTTCAATGACCTCCAATGACAGAAAGCTCTTCAATGACCCCCAATGACAGAAAGCTCTTCAATGACCCCAAAATGACAGAAAGCTCTACATTGACCTCCAAGGACAGAAAGCTCTTAAATTACCTCCAATGACAGAAAGCTCTTAAATTACCTCCAATGACAGAAAGCTCTTAAATTACCTCCAATAAAAGAAAGCTCTACAATGACCTCCAATGACAGAAAGCTCTTCAATGACTTCCAATAACAGAAAGCTCTTAAATGACCTACAATGTAAGGGAGCTCTTCTTTGACCGCCAATGTAAGAAAGCTACTCAATGACTTCCAATGTAAGGAAACTCTTCACTGATCACCCATGTAAGGAGGCTCTTCGGTGACCTCCAATGAAAGAAAGCTCTTCAATGACCTCCAAGGACAGAAAGCTCTTAAATTACCTCCAATGAAAGAAAGCTCTACAATGACCTCCAATGACAGAAAGCTCTATAATGACCTCCAATGACAGAAAGCTCTACATTGACCTCCAATAACAGAAAGCTCTACATTGACCTCCAATGACAGAAAGCTCTTCAATGACCTCCAATGACAGAAAGCTCTTCAATGACCTCCAATGACAGAAAGCTCTTCAATGACAGAAAGCACTTCAATGACCTTCAATGACAGAAAGCTCTTAAATGACCTCCAATGACAGAAAGCTCTTCAATGACAGAAAGCTCTACATTGACCTCCAATGACAGAAAGCTCTTAAATGACCTCCAATGACAGAAAGCTCTTCAATGACCTCCAATGACAGAAAGCTCTACAATGACCTCCAATGACAGAAAGCTCTACAATGACCTACAATGTAAGGAGGCTCCTCTTTGACCTCCAATGTAAGAAAACTCTTCACTGACCTCCGATGTAAAGAGGCTCTTTACTAGTAACTACCAATATGAAGGAACACCACAAATTTCACTATCTACATTTCTTTTTTGGCAATTATTATTTGTTGTATTTTATGAATAATTCTGAAAATTATTTTATTATATGGAGCAGCCTTGGATGCGAATTAACTACGCCACATCCCTTATTCTTTTCTTTATTCCTACATCTCAGTTCGCTGTATCCCGAGCTGTAGATATAGTCATTACTATCTGGGGTTCTCTGAAACTCGAAAGTTATTCCAAGGGTTCCTCTGAGCTATATAGACTGAGAAAGGCTGTATTAGATTGTTAGCTTTGGCGGTTTTATGTCTCGGCTCAGCTATTCTATCCTGTGTGCAGCAGCTGCGATGCCTATTGAAGCTCCTCCAGGGTGCACAGCAGGTCATGGAGGACCAACACAGGGTGCTATTCTCTCTTCTCCAACCATGACAGTCCCTCTATTGAACCCACACTGAAACTCAATGGCGGCTTTTGAAACTTTTCCCAGTTCACAGCCAGAGAGCCTCCAAAAAAAAAAAAAAAGAAAGAAAAGAAGTGATGGATGTCCAGGAGACGGAGAACAAAGCCGGAATGTGAGTCCAGCAGTGGAACAAAACAGCCTGCTGAGAGGCCAAGGACTCATTATACAAACATCTCCTAAAGTGTACCTGTCTCCACGCAACCATGTAGGATTATTCGAGAACTCCGATGAGTAATCTCTGCACTATTGTGTGACCAGGGATGCGCAAAACGGAGAGTTTTTTTATTTCAATGCCATCAGGAGATTTCATTGACATTTCAGAACTTTGGCCATATTTCCCTGGATCCAACGGGGAAGTTGGAATTAAAGGGGTTGGGGGGGGAGGGTTTAAAGCCCAACTACGGCCATCTCTTCAGATTTGCACAGTTGCACATGCTCCTCTCCTGGACTGAAATTACCTACTCTGATTTCACTGCACACTGTGAGCATTAGAAGTTGCAGCAAGTCAGATAGAGCCTGCCTCATTCCCGGCAGGAAGATGTTCAACATCATCGAGCCCTTTCCTCACAAGCCTGATTATCCCTGGCCCGCCCCCTTTCAATCATTGGGTTTCAAACATGGGCGTAGCATCAGGGGTCTCAGGGGTTGCAATTGTGACCCCCGCCCCTAGCTCCAGGGGGCCCACAGCTCAGTTCCTTACTGTCGTATTACATTTGATTTCCTCCACAAAATCCCAGAGCTGGAGTCCAGCTCCAATCTGCCTTGTGTCCCCCCAGTACCCCAGCCAAGTTCTATAATCCAGTTATCGGCTTCCAGTTATTTACCCTCTCCCCAGTCCACACCCTTCCTCTGCTCACATTGACTGGGGACATGTCATTACTAGGATGGGGGGAGGGGGCGAGGTCTAGTCAGTACTAGGATGGGGGGGGGGGGGCGGGGTTCAGGGGCGAACTGACAACTCATGGGGCCCCCAGGCAATCAGATATTATGGGGCCACACAGTATACACAAACACACACATAGTATACAATCACACAGTATACGCAGACATGTTTCTATTGGCTGAGAAGGTACTGGAGAGGTGGGACAGCTATGATCTCAGGATTTTTAGACCAAAGGGATGTCGGTAAGGGACATTTCAGAGACAGATGTAAAAAAAAACACAGATTGTTACATACTGTCCCTAGTTTTACTAAGGCTGGCAACCCTGATGGGGCCCCCTAGTGGCACGGGGCCCTCGGGCAGTGCCCGAGTGGTCAAATGGTCAGTCCGCCCCTGGCGAGGTCATGTCATTATTGGGATGGGGGAGGCGAGGTCATGTCATTACTGGGATGGGGGAAGCGAAGTCATGTCATTACTGGGATGGGGGAAGCGAGGTCATGTCATTACTAGGATGGGGGTAGGGGGCGAGGTCATGTCATTACTAGTATGGGGGGAGGCAAGGTCATGTCATTACTAGGATGGGGGGGTGAAGTCATGTCATTACTGGGATGGGGGAAGCGAGGTCATGTCATTACTAGGATGGGGGGAGGGGCGAGGTCATGTCATTACTAGGATGGGGGGGTGGGGGCGAGTTCATGTCATTACTAGGATGGGGGGGTGGGGGCGAGTTCATGTCATTTCTAGGATGGGGGGAGGCAAGGTCATGTCACTAATAGGTTGGGGGGAAGGGACAAGGTCATGTCATTACTAGGATGGGGGAGGGGCAAGGTCATGTCATTACTAGGATGGGGGGGTGGGGGCGAGTTCATGTCATTACTAGGATAAGGGGAGGCAAGGTTATATCACTAATAGGTTGGGGGGGGGAAGGGACAAGGTCATGTCATTACTAGGATAGGGGGGTGAAGTCATGTCATTACTAGGATGGGGGAGGGGCAAGGTCATGTCATTACTAGGATGGGGGAGGCAAGGTCATGTCATTGGTAGGTTGGGGGGAAGGGACAAGGTCATGTCATTACTAGGATGGGGGGGTGAAGTCATGTCATTACTAGGATGGGGGGAGGGGCGAGGTCATGTCACTAATAGGTTGGGGGGGAAGGGACAAGGTCCTGTCATTACTAGGATGGGGGGGTGGGGGCGAGTTCATGTCATTACTAGGATGGGGGAGGCAAGGTCATGTCACTAATAGGTTGGGGGGAAGGGACAAGGTCATGTCATTACTAGGATGGGGGGGGTGAAGTCATGTCATTACTAGGATGGGGGAGGGGCATGGTCATGTCATTACTAGGATGGGGGGAGGGGCGAGGTCATGTCATTACTAGGATGGGGGGGGTGGGGGCGAGTTCATGTCATTACTAGGATGGGGGGAGGCAAGGTCATGTCACTAATAGGTTGGGGGGGGGGGGGAAGGGACAAGGTCATGTCATTACTAAGATGGGGGGACGAAGTCATGTCATTATTAGGATGGGGGAAGGGGGGCAAGGTCATGTGATTATTAGGATGGTTTCTACAAAATATTTTGAATTATCCTCTCAATATGTACATAAATCTCTGAAATAACTCTTTAGCCACTTGGAGTATCTTGGTGCCTTATTGGAGTATCTTGGCGCGCAGTGGAAGGGGCGGGTAGTAGTGTTGGGGCCCCAAGACAAATTTTGCATCGGGGCCTACAAATTTCAAGCTACGCCTCTGGTTCCAGACAGTTCATGGAGGCTCAACCTAACATGTAAATGCAACCTGCCTAGGAGAGCCCCCATCCACACTTCAAGGCATTTTGATATTTGCAAAACTCCTCCCGCTGCTTGCCTCAGGCCTGAGGGCTCCCCCTAGAAGAGGACTGAGATTGAGGGTGGGTCCATTTAGTTTTAGCCTTAACAAGTTCTTTTTTTTTTTCTTTACGTATAGGAACTGCGCGAGGTGTCGTCATAGCCACCGGCGACCGCACTGTCATGGGTCGCATTGCTACACTGGCTTCAGGCCTTGAAGTAGGACGCACGCCCATTGCCGCGGAAATTGAGCACTTCATTCACATCATCACAGGCGTGGCAGTCTTCCTGGGGGTCTCGTTCTTTGTCCTTTCCCTCATCCTTGGCTACTCCTGGTTGGAGGCTGTCATCTTCCTCATCGGGATCATCGTGGCTAACGTGCCAGAGGGTCTTCTGGCCACTGTCACGGTGAGGATTCACTACCTTCAGAGCTTGCGGCTGTGGAGTTGCAATAGAGGGAATTAGACCCTGCACAAGTGTTGAGGTGGTCCATGACCCGGTGTTTTGTTTTTGACCTTCAAGGTGTGCTTAACGCTAACAGCCAAAAGGATGGCCCGTAAGAACTGCCTTGTGAAGAACTTAGAAGCCGTGGAGACCCTTGGGTCCACCTCAACCATCTGCTCCGATAAGACCGGGACGTTGACACAGAACCGGATGACCGTGGCCCACATGTGGTTTGACAATCAGATCCACGAGGCGGACACCACCGAGGACCAGTCAGGTTCGTCATGACATAAATACTTGTTGTCTCTTCCTACCCCCGACCTTTGTCTGCTAGGAGGACCACCAAAGGACATCCTATCTTTGACCATTGTCCCCTTATGAAGTTGTTGCTGATTTCTAGTGCGGTTCGTTTGGTTTTCCGAATCAAAATTTGGACAAATCTTCCGTTATTCGGAAATTCTGTTGTATCTGAATTTATGAATTACAGTATTAATGAATTTAAACGAATCCGAAAATAACTAAATTAATCAAAAAAGCGGAAGAGCGGGGTCAAAACGTTAAAAACCGCATCCCAGTTTTTTAACAGACAATAGGGGGCTTGAGGTAATAAACCTCAGGACTTTAATGGTGTTGTGAACGAAGGTTTAGAGATTTGACAATTCTCAATAATATTGAATAAAATAAAACAAATTTTATTAATACAAACAATTAATTTTATTTAAAAAAAGACAAACATGAGATACAAATATTTTTTTATAAACAAGTATGAATTGTTTACAAGAACTCAACGCATGGATAATACCACTTTCTCAACATGTTTCGCTCATTTGAGCTTCTTCGGGAGACTTTCAAATTTTATTAATACAAACAATTCATTATTTTAATAAAAACAAACGATGAAATACAAATAATTTTTTATAAACAAGTATGAATTGTTTACAAGAACTCAACGCATGGATAATACCACTTTCTCAACATGTTTCGCTCATTTGAGCTTCTTCGGGAGACTTTCAAATTTTATTAATACAAACAATTCATTTTTTTTAAAAAGACAAACGATGAAATACAAATTATTTTTATAAACAAGTATGAATTGTTTACAAGCACTCAACGCATGGATAATACCACTTTCTCAACATGTTTCGCTCATTTGAGCTTCTTCGGGAGACTTTCAAATTTTATTAATACAAACAATTCATTTTTTTTAAAAAGACAAACGATGAAATACAAATTATTTTTATAAACAAGTATGAATTGTTTACAAGCACTCAACGCATGGATAATACCACTTTCTCAACATGTTTCGCTCATTTGAGCTTCTTCGGGAGACTTTCAAATTTTATTAATACAAACAATTCATTTTTTTTAAAAAGACAAACAATGAAATACAAATTATTTTTATAAACAAGTATGAATTGTTTACAAGAACTCAACGCATGGATAATACCACTTTCTCAACATGTTTTGCTCATTTGAGCTTCTTCGAGAGACTTTCAAAGTGGCATTTAATATACTATAAATCATAAAAATATATACTGGTTTTTGAAAACTCATGCTATATAAATTCAGATTCAATGTTGTCAAGTCCTTACCAATGGTTGACTGACCCGGTTGGATATTTGCATGCAACCAATAAATTACCTCGCGGTGATGTAGTGCTTTTTTTTTATTTTTTCAGGAACCACTTTTGATAAACGCTCACCCACCTGGACCGCCCTGTCCAAGATCGCCGGCCTCTGCAACCGTGCCGTGTTCAAAGTGGGCCAAGAAAATACACCCATTTCCAAGGTAAGCTCGTGAATGTTTTTTCATGTAATAAAAGAATGTGGAATGGGACTTTTTTTTAAAGTACCAAATAACCATAAAACTTTTTTTTTAAAAAGTATATTTTTTAATTCATAAAGCTTCAAAATTGTTACCATACATATAACAAATTGCAAACAAATACATGTTATCTGCATCATATGATTCCACCAGAAAAGATGTCTTCAATATCAGCCTGAAAATCCTCAACGCGTTTCAACTCATAAAGTCTTCATCAGGAGAATATATATCATTGGGTATATTACAAAACCCAATGATACGTTGGCAAAAATAAGAGGGTGCAAGTCCAAAAAAGATGGGTCAGATAAGGGATATAAGCCCAGCCACACCCCCCAAAAAAAAAATAACAAAAGAGGCGACCTAAAACCTATATAGAGGGGAGACCTACGAAAAATAGGGGCTTGTAGAAGTCTCAAACTGATAATGAAGTCTCAAACTGACAAGGCCCAGGGCTCGCAGGAATGCCTTAATGTTAACAAACCAATTCCAGCAGAGGCAGCAGGCTCTTTCGCTATCTTTCGTTCGGGTTGTGGCTGGGCTTATATCCCTTATAAGCCTGCTGCTTCTGCTGGGATCCCTTTGGTACCATTGAGGCATTCCAGTCAGCCCTTGGCCTTGCTACCTATCATTATCAGGTTGGGACTTCTACAACCTCCTATTACTCATAGTTTTCCCCTATAGTGGTTTTAAGTCACCTCTTTCCTTATCTTTTGGGGAGGTGTGGCTGGGCTTATATCCCTTGCATCTTATCTGACCCACCTGGTAGGGCCTTTTTGGACTTGCACCCTTTCTTTTTTGCCAATGCATCATTAGGTTTTGTAATCTACTGTTTACCTCCTGATGAAGACTATTTATCAGATGAAACGCGTTAAGATTTTTCAGGCTGACATATCTAAAGAAGTACCTAAAAAAAAAAAAAGTCATGTTCCACATTCTTTGATTTTGATCTGATTGCAAGTTTTTCTAAACTGTAAATGTTTAATTGGTTTGTGAATGGGGGACTTACATTCCGTTACCCCAGTCCCTTAAAATTCTGTGTGTTCCTCTTGTTAGACACAATTAACTCCGGGCCATTTTTTGATACACAGAGAGATACAGCAGGGGATGCCTCAGAGTCGGCTCTGCTCAAGTGTATAGAGCTCTCCTGCGGCTCTGTGAGGAAAATGAGAGACAAGAACCCGAAAGTGGCTGAAATTCCGTTCAACTCCACCAACAAATACCAGGTGAGTGCAGTCCGTGAATGACCCCGCCACTGCCAGCCTGTTGTCATAGTAGAAGCACAGGAAGAGAAAAGCAAGCAGGGTATTTCACCAATGTGGCAGTGCTAATATCCACAAGCAAGTGAGATAAGACAGGAAGCTGCCAGATACAGGGCCGGGACAAGGGGTGGGCAGGAGGGACATGTGCCCTGGGCACAATGGTGAGGGATGGCCAGTTGCTTCTGTTACAAGGCTGACTGGAATAGTGACAGCGACATCACTGTTAACCCTAACCCTAAGTGAGGGGGGCCACAGTTTGGCATCTTTACCCTGGGCACTGGATGACCTTGTCCCGCAACTGGCCGGATATACATAGTGGCATCACCCGTACGGAAATTGATTACCCATGCATGTATATGTCTATTGCACATGCTTTGGTGCCAGGCTCACAGCATTCCTGCACAAAAAGGCTCCCATCACTGCATAGCATAGAACACCACAGCTAGGTAATCAGGCTCACATCATTCCTGCACAAAGATTCTCAACTAGCATTGCATCACATATACCTAACAAACAACAAACACATGTAAACCTATAACCAATAACTTTTTTCTCATTCGTCCGCAGCTGTCCATCCACGAACATGCGGATAGCAAAGAGGGCCACCTGCTGGTGATGAAGGGGGCTCCGGAAAGGATTTTGGACCGCTGCTCCAGTATCCTGCTGCACGGAGTGGTGCACCAGCTGGACGAAGAGATGAAAGATGCCTTCCAGAATGCCTACTTTGAACTGGGAGGACTGGGAGAGAGAGTGTTGGGTGAGTTTGAAGCATATGCTATGATCTATACATAAAGAGAGCCTACCGCTTTTCTGCAGACAGGAACATTAATGTAGGCACTAGCCTTGTTTTTTTCCCTCAGTTATGAAGGTTTTAGTTGATAGTTTTTAGTTTTTTTTTTATTTAATGCTTAAGGTGTATTTTGTATCTTTTTGGCTACTTTGCAGTAAAGAACGGAAACAAAAACCCTGTAGTATGTTAATGTACTTTTACTAAACCAGAATGCTGCATATACAATGAACATTGCCAATAATATGTATGCAGTATGGGCGCACAAAAAGAAAAATCGCTAAGCTTCTGTTATAGCTGGTCCACATTTTCCTCCTTGAACAGGACTTTGATCGGACTTGATTTAATGCTTAAGGTGTGTTTTGTATATTTTTGGCTACTTTGCAGTAGACAAAAGAAACAAAAAACCCTGTAGTATGTTAATGTACTTTTACTAAACCAGAATGCTGCATATACAATGAACATTGCCAATAATATGTATGTAGTAAAGGGTGCACAAAAAGAAAAATCGCTTAGCTTCTGTTATAGCTGGTCCACAATTTCCTCCTTGAGCAGGACTTTAATCGGACTTGATTTAATGCTTAAGGTGTGTTTTGTATCTTTTTGGCTACTTTGCAGTAAACAAAAGAAACAAAAAACCCTGTAGTATGTTAATGTACTTTTACTAAACCAGAATGCTGCATATACAATGAACATTGCCAATAATATGTATGCAGTAAGGGTGCACAAAAAGAAAAATCGCTTAGCTTCTGTTATAGCTGGTCCACAATTTCCTCCTTGAACAGGACTTGGACAGGACTTAATTTCATGCTTAAAGTGAAGGTTCACACAAAAATGGAACCTCCGCTTTTCGGAATCCTCCCCCCCCCCTCCTGTGTCACATTTGGCACCTTTCAGGGGAGAGGGGGTGCAGATACCTGTATAATACAGGTATTTGCACCTACTTCTGGGCATAGACTCCCGCAGGAGTCTACGCCTCTCCCCCCCCCCCGCTGTCTGCTGGGAAACACACGGGTCCCAGATACAGCAGGGACCATCCGGATTGTGCAGCGAGACTCGTGCATGCGCCGTAGGGAACCGGGAAGTGAGGCCGCAATGCTTCAGTTCCTGATTCCCTCGCCGAAGAGGGTGGCGGCAGCACCCGAGAACCAAGCGACAGATCACATACTAGCACATTATGTGACACTTACCTGCAAACGAAGCCCGCGTCCTCCCCGCTGCAGGTCGCATCCATCTTTGTCCGTCTTCCTTCCAGGGCCACGGACTTCGGTTCTGTGACTGCCCGAAACCAGGTGATGTCACTCACAGGGAGCCACCGGTCACGGCACACTCGCCTGAAGAAACGGCACGGGTGTAGCCGATCCTTCGGAGCGCATGCAACGATGACATCATTGGCGCAGAAAACAGTAAATATCTCCTAAACGGAGCACGTTTAGGAGATATTTACAGTACCTATAGGTAAGCCTTATTCTAGGGCTTACTTATAGGTACAACTTACAAAGAGAGGTTTACAACCTCTTTAATGTGCCTTTACTAAATCAGAATGCTGAATATACAATGAACATTGCCATTAATATGTATGTAGTAAGGGTGCACACAAAAAAATCACTTAGCTTCTGTTATAGCTGGTCCACAATTTCCTCCTTGAACAGGACTTGGACAGGACTTAAAGCAGAATTATAGGCAAAACTTTTTTTTTTCATTTTGGATAGAGCAAGGGAGGATTATAACCCCTGTCAGATTTTTTTTTCGCCATCCTTGTACCTTTGCAGAGATTTCCCTTCACCTTCTGTCCCATAGCCAAGCAGGAAGTCAGTGGAAATCCCTGCTGTTTAAGAGAATTCCTTGGGGACACCCAGATCACCAGAACTAGGGTCACCATTGGATTGTTTCCCTCATATTACTTTTCTGGGTTTTCTTTTACTTTCAATTTCAATGATGATGGTAAACAGGACAAATAGAGGGGGTGAATCTCCCTAATGGTGGCACAGATAGCAATAAAAACTTACAAACATTCTAATCCCGCTCCACTCTATCCAAAAGTGAAAAAAAAAGTTCTGCCTTCAGTTATACTTTAATATCGTGCTTAAGGTGTGTTTTGTATCTTTTTGGCTACTTTGCAGTAAAGAAAAGAAACAAAAAAAACCCTGTATTATATTAATGCACTTTTACTAAACCAGAATGTTGCATATCAAATGAACATTACTAATTATATGTATGCAGTAAGGGCGCACAAAAAGAAAAATCACTTAGCCTCTGTTATAGCTGGTCCACAATTTCCTCCTTGAACAGTACACATGTTTAAAGGAAAGCAGTATCTTGGTCTGGTTCCCTTGTGTAGATTTTTGGCCTTTATTTATTCCCACATGGGCATAACCCTTTCTACTCCCATTTCTGCCTACAAGCATACATTACCCCCCCCCCCCCCCCCCAAAAAAAAAAAAAATCCCCTCCTAGCAAAAATCCCCTCCCCCTTCTACCATATCACGTTTTCTAGAAAAAAAAACCCAAATCCTCCCTCCTAGCACAAATCCTCTTCCCCACTCCACCCTCCCAACACAAATCACCCCAAATCACCACCCCCCTGAATTTCCCCTCCTAGAACCATTCTTACCCCCCCCCCCCCCCGCCACCCCCAAAATCCTCCTCTCAAAACAAATCTCCGGTGCTCCCCCTCACATAAGACTACAGTGCCCAGGGCAGACGCCCCTGTCCACCCCTTGTCCCAGTCCTGCCCATAATCTTTTCTCTGCTCCCCCCATTGCTACCTTTAAACATGGAGGTATAGAGAGGAACCTCAGCCCTGCGTAAGCCTCGACAGGAGCAACTCTGAGCTTTTACAGGTCCGATGTAAAGTTCTTCTGCTTTTTTTTTTTTCCATCAGGGTTCTGCCAGTCATATATGTCAGCTGAGAATTTTCCACGTGGCTTCAAGTTTGACACGGATGAAGTCAACTTCCCCCTCAACGGCCTGTGCTTCATAGGCCTGATTTCCATGATTGATCCACCCAGGGCTGCTGTACCAGATGCCGTTGGGAAATGCCGCAGTGCTGGTATCAAGGTACGCACCAAAATATACAGAGATGGCGCTATAAACTAAAACTATAAACCAGGCTGCAGACGTTCAAGTATTTATATATTCATATGATTCATTGCTGGGAGGGGGAAAGGGGGAGCTGAGCTTCTGAGTCTCTGGTTGGGTTAGGGGTGGGGAGGGGGCAGAGCTGGGCTGCTGGGAGGGGGAAATGAGTGGCTGGGAGATGGAGCAGGGGAAGCTGAGCTGTTGAGTTCCTGCTGGGAGGGAAGAAGGGTGAACTGAGCCAAGGCCATCTTTGAGCATGGGAATGCTGGGCAGTTGCCCAGGGGCCCCACTTGACTGGGGGGCCCCACCTGCCCAGTGACCCCAGCCAGGGCCAGACTGGCCTACAGGGATACTGGGAAATTTCCCGGTAGGCCCCCTGCCCTGGGGCCGTTTTGAGTTGCGGCTGCAACGCTCCACTCTTTCCCTCTCTCCTCCTCCTCCTGTGTATCACGGAGCTGGCTGGGCCTGTGTTCGGTGGCCGCACTGTAACAAGGTCCCACCCCCGTAGACCGGCTCGTGTAATAGTAGATTGAATCATTGTTCTGCCTATCACACGAGCCGGTCTAGAGGGGGCGGGACCTTGTTATAGCCCGGCCGCCGAACAGACCCAGCCAGCTCAGTGATACACAGGAGGAGATGCCCGTTGAGCATGTGTTACCAGGCGATGGTGAGTCTATATTAATTGGCAGTGAGACTGCGTTCATGGGCACAGTGAGACTCTAATGGTGGGCACAGTGAGGGTGCAATGGTGGGCACAGTGAAGCTGCAATGGTGGGCACAGTGAGGCTGAATTCATGGGAACAGTAAGGCTACAATGGTGGGCACAGTGAGGCTGCATTCACGGGCATAGTGAGGCTGCAATGGTGGGCACAGTGAGGTAGCATTCATGGGCACAGTGAGGCTGCAATGGTGAGCACAATGAGGCTGCATTTCCAGGCACAGTGAGGCTGCAATGGTGGGCACAATGAGGCTGCATTTATGGACACAGTGAGGCCACATTTAATGGGCACAGTGAGGCTGCATTCATGGGCACAGTGAGGCTGCAATGGTGAGCACAGTGAGGCTGCATTTACGGGCACAGTGAGGCTGCAATGGTGGGCACAGTGAGGCTACATTTATGGACACAGTGAGGTTGCATTCATGGGCAAAGTGAGGCTGCAATGGTGGGCACAGTGAGGCTGTAGTGGTGGGCACAGTGAGGCTGCATTTATGGACACAGTGAGGCTGCATTTATGGACATAGTGAGGCTGCATTTGATGGGCACAGTGAGGCTGCATTCACAGGCACTGTGAGGCTGCATTCATGGGCAAAGTAAAGCTGCATTTGATGGGCAATCGTGCGTGATTGTGTAGACAGGGCCCCAGTGCACTGTAATGCCCAGGGGCCTATAATGTTCTTAAGATGGCCCTGAGCTGAGCTGTTGAGTCCCTGCTGAGAGGGAATAAGGGTGAGCTGAGCTGCTGAGTCACTACTGGGAAGGGTAGCAGGGGGGCATAAGTTGCTGGGAGGGGGAGCAAGGGGAGATGAGTCGCTGAGCCACTGCTGGGAGGGGGAACAGGGAGAGATG
Source organism: Lithobates pipiens (assembly GCF_037356315.1). Classification (NCBI taxonomy): domain Eukaryota; kingdom Metazoa; phylum Chordata; class Amphibia; order Anura; family Ranidae; genus Lithobates; species Lithobates pipiens. The sequence continues at coordinate 42,734,309 of NW_027507791.1, read as the reverse complement.
CGCTGCTGAGTCATTGTTGGGAGGAGTAGCTGGGGAAAATGAACTGCTGGTAATGGGGGAAGATGAGCTGCTGAGAGAAGAACTTCAGTGCTTTTGCTGTAAATAGTGAGGATGAATTTCTCCACAGTACCTGCAGCTGCAAAAGTCAGGGAGATCTTGTTTTAAAGCTCACTGACAGCTCCATAAGAATTAGTAAATCTGTAAATGACAAAAGCCTGGGTTTCACTTCAAAACTCAAGCTTTATTGGTAACAGATCCGTGGACAGAAGACACGTTTCACTGCTGGAGGACTTGTGATTTTGTTGGGCATCTCATGCTTTGGAAATGAGGAGAGTCTATTAAATAGAACTTTCCAACCTTCATTACTGACAGAGCTCCTAATGATCGCTGGGTTACATCTGGGAGGTAAATCTGAAAGTTCTGTCGGAGTTCAGAGAACATTCCCCGAGGTTTTCCTGATTTCCTCGTCGGGGATAAATGAATCCTGACCTAGATTAGGCTTGATGTAGTTTACATTGCTTATTAAATATACTTTGATTTTTAGGACGCAGTGCCACGGGGTGATCACATATGGAGTAGCATCGTTAAAATACGTTTGAAGGATAGATTTAGCTCATTTGGTTGACAGGCAGCTCTGTAAAAATGTATATTTGCTTAAATCTCCAGCCTCCCCTTCAGTCTTGCACAAGTTGTACCGGCTCATCCCCTGGACTAAAATGCCTTCCTCTGATTTCACCGCACACTGTGAGCTTTTTCAGTGTGCAGTAGAAGCAGCAGCAAGTCAGATAGAGCCCTCCTCTTTGCTTAGCCTGAGGACACCCAGCATCATCTAGCCCCTTTCCTCCCCAGCCTGACTGTCCCTGGGCCCCGCCCCTTTCCATTCATTGGACTCCAGTTCTTTTTAATCATGGACGCTCAGGGTCACATGTTGCAGCCAAAGAACAGTTGCAGCTGCAGATGACCAAAAAAATTACCTATTGCCCCATTTATGGCTACTGATCTCAGGAATGGGCTATGTGGTATGTAGATAGAACCCGGGTCACACCATGGCAATAATTACTTCTGCCTAACAGGTCATCATGGTGACTGGCGACCACCCAATTACCGCCAAGGCCATCGCTAAAGGCGTGGGTATCATCTCCGAGGGTAACGAGACTGTGGAGGACATCGCAGCTCGCCTTAACATCCCAGTAAATCAGGTCAATCCCAGGTAAGTGAATAAATTCCCAGGACCAAAGCATTATTTTTAGCAGAGTGTTATCAATCTATAAAATCTGATATACTGTATATATATATATATTTATTACATACAGGGATGGGCTAGGCTGGGCCAGGGGGCAGGGTGGCAATTCAATTGCTGACAGTTTTTTTTGGGCTGCCTCGGGGGGTTGAGCTCTGCTGGATTACACAGAGTGGAGATCTCCAACTTACCTGGCGTAGCCGCTGTAATACCAAGTCCCGGCTCCTATGATAGACAGCACACTGGTGATAACGGCCGCACTGGGTAAGCAGGAGACCCCAGCTCTGTGTAATAGGGCACCCCTCCTCTCTCAGCACTGCAGGCTGCATTTTATGGGCACTGGTGAGGTTGCATTGGATGGGCACTGATCAGGCTGCATGATGGGCACTGGTGATGCTGCATTGATGGGCACTAATCAAGCTGCATTAATGGGCACTGATGAGGCTGCACTGATGAGGCTGAATTGATGGGCACTGATCAGGCTGCATTGATGGGCACTGATCAGGCTCCATTGATGGGTACTGGTGAGACTGCATTGATGGGCACTGGCAAGGCTGTATTAATGGGCACTGATCAGGCTGCATTGATGGGCATTGATGGGGTTGCATTGATGAGCACTGATGAGGCTGCACTGATGGGCACTGGTGATGCTGCATTCATGGGCACTGATCAGGCTGCATTGATGGGCACTCATCACTGATGAGGCTGCATTGATGGGCACTGGTGAGGCTGCATTGATGCATTATTTTTGTTAAATCTCCTTTGTTGCTATTAACATTAAATTATGTTACCACAATGTAGCATATTTGTCTTGCTTCATAACATCAATATCCTTTATAAAACCAGATGGGCGTGGATGGTGAGCTGATTCTGTGGTTCAATGGGCTGCCAGCCCTCCCCTGAGTTTTAGCGGCACTGTAACTCTGTTATAGCGGTGCTTTTCGACTGCTAGCGGGGTGCTTTTAACCCCCTGCTAGCGGCCAAAGAAAAGTTTAAAAGCGCCCGTGTTGCGGAGCTGCCGAATCGCTTTGCAGGAGCTTTGGCAGCGCTGCCTAATCATTTCAATGGGCATCACGTTTTGGGTGCGGTGTATACAGCGCTCCCCCACCGCCCCAAAGATGCTGCTTGCAGGACTTTTTTTCCCGTCCTGCAATCGCACCGCCCCCAATGTGAAAGCACTCCGGATTCCACACTGGGGAGGCATGAGAGGCGCTTTTCAGGTGCTATTTTTAGCGCTAAAACGCATGAAAGGGGCCTAAGGGCTCACTTTTAACATCTTACCCTATGGACAATGAAGACGGATATGCTGCCAGGGGGACCCCTGTGAACTAATTAGAACACTGCAGCATTTCATTAAATGATTGCGCGCTAATATATGTATAGGTAGGACATTGTCGCCACCCAGTGGCAGGTTTTGGGTACTACTTGTGTAACGTTTTTAGCTATAATGTTCCCAATACATCCATCAGCCCCATCCCACCAATCAAATTTTTTTATTATTTTGGCCAAGCCTAGCAAAAGACAATCACTTGCCAGCAGAATTGGATTCATTTTGACTATTACAGCATCCTAAACACTCAGACCAGCTGGAAAAAAGCTTACCGTGTAGTGCTGCACAGTGCTTGTACTTTACTGCTCCACTCATTTTAGTGCATAGCTATAGAATAGATCTTCTGAACACATAGCAAATCACATAACACGATTTCTAGGTGTCCTGTCTTTTAAATTGGTGCAGTCTCAGCAGTCGTTCAGTAAGGAAGCTGACTGCGCCGTCTGATAAGTCTGTGGCCGCAAGAGGGAGCTTCTGCAGTTGAATATGAAAATAGAGAGCATGAGTTGTGCGATGGTGGCAACAAAGAGTCAACTTTACAAAATGATTACTCTCTCTCTCTCTCTCTCTCTATATATATATATATATATATATATATATATATACTGTATCTATATATACTGCATCTATCTATCTATCTATCTATCTATCTATCTATCTATCTCTATCAGGGGTGCCGCCCCCCTAATCCAGCCAACCAGGAAGCGTGTCCAGAGACCCGATTGGCCGTGAGTCATAAGATCTGATTAGCCATGGGTCCTAAGTCCCTGACACCATGAGATAAAAAGGTGACAGGGGAGGGAGCTCCAGTACACAGTCTGTGATTAACGGCCTCAGCTCTGTTCCTATGTGCTTTTTTGAAGGGGGGGGGGCGTCTCTTCCCTCCAATCAGCTCCCCACCCCCTGCTTTCTGAAAGCTCAGACAAGCTATATAAATTCTGCACTTTGTACAGATGTAGAGAAAACTGCAGATAAACATGCACATTGTACATAGGAGGATTTGTTTCATCTCTATGTACCTGGGGCCGGTCACTGCACTGGGTACATAGAAGGATTTACAACCACTTTTAATTTACTTTGATACAAAAGTTGTTACATTATAACCAAACGTGGAATAAAATACAGAAGACGTTTGTTGGATTAAAAAAAAAAAAAGAAGATAATTCTGGTTTGTTTTGTTTTGTTGCAGAGAGGCGAAGGCGTGTGTGGTCCACGGGTCGGATCTGAAGGACTTCACCTCGGAGCAGCTGGATGACATCCTGAAGAACCACACGGAGATCGTCTTCGCCCGCACCTCGCCGCAGCAGAAGCTGATCATTGTGGAGGGTTGTCAGAGACAGGTACACCCCGCTGCCTGGGAACACCCACATTGGCTTGTAGCCAATCATTCTCTGTATAGTTGTTCTGGCCCAGAGAAGCCAGAGGATCAACAGGAAAGCCAGGAAACTAGTATTTTCCAAAAAAACACCAATGGCGGCAGCTGCTGTCACACAGGGAACTCCAATGGTGGCAGCCCCTGTAGCACAGGGAATACCAGTGGTGGCAGCCGCTGTCACACAGGGAACACCAATAGTGGCAGCCTCTGTAGCACAGGGAACAGCAATGCCGGCAGCCTTTGTAGCACAGGGAACACTAACACCAGCAGCCTCTGTAGCACAGGGAACAACAATGGCAGCAGCCATTGTAGCACAGGGAACACCAATGGTGTCAGCCTCTGTAGCACATGAAACACCAATGGCGGCAGCCTCTGTAGCACGGGGCACACCAATGGCGGCAGCCACTGTCACACAGGGAATGCCAATGGCGGCAGCCCCTGTAGCATGGGGAACACCAATGGTGGCAGCCTCTGTAGCACAGGGAACACCAATGGCAGCAGCCCCTGTAGCACAGGGAACAATGGCAGCAGCCTCTGCAGCACAGGGAACACCAATGGCGGCAGCCACTGTAACACAGGGAACACCAATGGCAGCAGCCCCTGTAGCACAGGGAACAATGGCAGCAGCCTCTGTAGCACCGGGAACACCTGTGACAACAGCCACTGTAACACAGGGAACACCAATGGCGGCAGCCCCTGTAGCATGGGGAACGCCAATGGCGGCAGCCTCTGTAGCACCAGGAACACCTGTGGCAACAGCCACTGTCACACAGGGAACAGCAATGGCGGCAGCCCCTGTAGCATGGGGAACACCAATGGTGGCAGCCACTGTCACACAGGGAACACCAATGGCGGCAACCCCTGTAGCATGGGGAACACCAATGGTGGCAGCCACTGTCACACAGGGAATGCCAATGGCGGCAGCCCCTGTAGCATGGGGAACACCAGTGGTGGCAGCCTCTGTAGCACGGTACACACCAATGGCGGCAGGCGATGTCACACAGGGAATGCCAATGGCGGCAGCCCCTGTAGCATGGAGAACACCAATGGTGGCAGCCTCTGTAGCATGGAGAACACCAATGGTGGCAGCCTCTGTAGCATGGGGCACACCAATGGCAGCAGCCACTGTCACACAGGAAACACCAATGGCGGCAGCCCCTGTAGCATGGGGAACACCAATGGTGGCAGCCACTGTCACACAGGGAACACCAATGGCGGCAACCCCTGTAGCATGGAGAACACCAATGGTGGCAGCCGCTGTCACACAGGGAATGCCAATGGCGGCAGCCCCTGTAGCATGGGGAACACCAGTGGTGGCAGCCTCTGTAGCACGGTACACACCAATGGCGGCAGGCGATGTCACACAGGGAATGCCAATGGCGGCAGCCCCTGTAGCATGGGGAACACCAATGGTGGCAGCCTCTGTAGCATGGGGAACACCAATGGTGGCAGCCTCTGTAGCACGGGGCACACCAATGGCAGCAGCCACTGTCACACATGGAACACCAATGGCGGCAGCCCCTGTAGCATGGGGAACACCAATGGTGGCAGCCACTGTCACACAGGGAACACCAATGGCGACAGCCTTTCTTGCTGCTCAAACTCTCACTGCGTTTTCCTCTGCAGGGCGCCATTGTGGCGGTGACTGGGGACGGCGTGAATGACTCTCCGGCTCTGAAAAAAGCTGATATCGGCGTGGCTATGGGCATAGCGGGGTCGGATGTCTCCAAACAAGCTGCGGACATGATCCTATTGGACGATAACTTTGCCTCCATTGTGACGGGCGTGGAAGAAGGTTTGTAGAACCAGAAGTGTGTATGACTCTGGTGAGGACATTGGAGTGTAAGCTCTTGTGGTGCACAGTCATCATCAGCGAATCTCTGTAACTAAGTGTAATAATAAATGTATAATTAGTTGCTTGGTACAGCTGATTTGGTTCTTTTTTTTTTTTTAATCCCAGGTCGGCTGATTTTTGACAACCTGAAGAAGTCCATCGCCTACACCCTGACCAGTAACATTCCGGAGATCACGCCGTTCTTATTCTTTATCATCGCCAACATCCCTCTGCCTCTGGGCACCGTCACAATCCTATGTATTGATCTGGGCACAGACATGGTAGGTGCTTATATGCAGTCTCACTAACTAAAAGAGAGGAAGAAAGCAGCACAAGGAGCCCCGGGGCAGGGAGCATGCTGACAGGAGGAGAGAGCAGAGTGGATGAGAAGATAAGCTCATCGGTCTGCTGCTTCTCCTTTCGCTTTCTGGTCATGGGGCTGGGGGGGGGGGGGGGGGAGGGGATCAGACCTGTAAGTGTTACTGAACTGCAGCAGAGAAAACTCATGTCTCCTGCCAGTAGACAGTAAATATTGTATGCATTGCCTGAGATCAGCTTTAGTGGCACATAGCTTACAATCGGCTCATTGGAAGAAGAGATGGCAAGGCGGAGGGGGGTGGGTGATTCCACTTCACCCTCTCAGTGTCACTGTTCCCCACTTTGTGCGGTGGCTACCTAGTCATGGTGGCGGGATGAAGTGTCACGTGACCCAATTTCTTTTCTTTTACGCACTAGGTGCCCGCCATCTCGCTGGCGTATGAAGCTGCCGAAAGCGACATTATGAAAAGGCAACCCAGGAACCCTCGAACGGACAAACTGGTGAACGAGCGCCTCATTAGCATGGCATATGGGCAGATTGGTAAGTCTAGGCAATCTAAAAGCTTTATGAGAGCCTGTTACACATTTATGAGAAACAGCTATGTCTTTTCAGTTAAAGGACAACTTTTGACTAAGAAGTCAGCAGTGGGCAATAACTTTGACCTGCAGTACCACTTTTTGGCCACAAGATGCCATCAGTTTTCCTATTTGACTGATGCCCAGAAGAGGGAAGTAAAGATTGTGATTAGTGCCTGATGAAGGGAGAGCTGAGCCCCCCGTAATGCGTTGGTTTGACCTTCTGAGGACACAGACAGCAATACTATCCTGATGGAAGTTATAAACCTTCCACATGTTACTGGAAAATGCATTTTCTTCAGGGTTACACCTATTGCCCTCCTGCATTCATAATGAGCGCACACACCTCTCCATGTGAGATCCCCCCCCCGCAGTACCTCTTATTGGCCACAAGATGCCCCCAGTTTTCCTGTTTGACTGATGGCCAAAAGACGGAAAGGAAAGGCTGTGATAGCTCCTGATGAAGGGAGAGTTGAGCCCCTGTAATGCGTTGGTTTGACCTTCTGATACCTTCTGAGGACACAGACAACAATACAATTCTGAAGGAGGTTATAAACCTTCCACATGTTACTGGAAAATGCATTTTTTCTTCAAAGTTACACTTATTGCCCTCCTGCATTCATAATAAGCACACACACCTTTCCTTGTGATTTCCCCCCATAGTACCTCTTATTGGCCACAAGATGTCCTCAGTTTTCCTGATGCCAAGAAAACGGAAGGAAAGACTGTGATGTCTCCTGATGAAGGGAGAGTTGAGTCCCTGAAATGCGTTAGTTTGACCTTCTGAGGACACAGACAGCATAAACAAACCTGATGGAGGTTGTGAACCTTCCACACTCTACTGAAGAATGCATTTCTCTTTAGGGTTACACTAATCACCCCCCTCCATTCATAATAAGCACACATACCTTTCCATGTGATTTTCCCCCCATAGTACCTCTTATTGGCCACAAGATGTCCTCAGTTTTCCCGATGCCCAGAAGACGGAAGGAAGGGCTGTGATAGCTCCTGATGAAGGGAGGGTTGAACCCCCAAAAATGCATTGGCTTGACCTTCTGATAACTTCTGAGGACACAGAGAGCAATACAATCCTGATGGAGGTTCTGAACCTTCCACACTCTACTGGAGAATGTATTTATTTTCAGGGTTACGTTTATCACCCTCCTGCATTCATAAAGAGTGCACACACTTGTGATTTCCCCCCTGCAGTACCTCTTATCAGCCACAAGATGTCCTCAGTTTTCCTGTTGCCCAGAAGACGGAAGGAAGGGCTGTGATAGCTCCTGATGAAGGGAGGGTTGAGTGTCCGAAATGCGTTAGTATGATCTGAGGACACAGACAGCAATACAAACCTGATGGAGGTTGTGAACTTTCCACACTCTACTGGAGAACGTATTTCACTTCAGTGTTACACTTATCGCCCTCCTGCATTCATAATGAGCGTACACCACAACTCCATGTGATTTCCCATGCAGTACCTCTTATTGGCCACAAGATGTCCTCAGTTTTCCTGATGCCCATGAGACGGAAGGAAAGACTGTGATAGCTCCTGATGAAGGGAGGGTTGAGCGTCCGAAATGCGTTGACTTTACCTTCTGCTCTTTCAGCAAGAGTAATCTATAGTGGACTGATCACAAACTTGTAACGCTCTCATCCTTCCTTTACTTCCTGTTCTCTCTTACACCCGTCACCTGAACAGGAAGTGAGCGGAAATCCCTGTTAAGCGAACACAGACAGCAATACGATTGCGACGGAGATTCGGTGTGTTCCACGCGCTGCTGAAAAATTTGATTCCCCGCAGCTTCCATTTGTTAATTAGCGCAGCTTTCGAAAGAGAGGAATAAAAATAAAAAAAGAAGCCGACTTTATTTTGCAGTTATGAGCTGCAGAGATGGATTACGCCTACAGAAGTAAATTACAGATAACAGCCGAGCGGCGAGCGGCGAGGGGCGTGGCGGACGCAGGGAGCCGTGCGGTTATATTAAAACTCAGCCAAACATAATTCTGTGAATAATACAAGTGCTCCTAACTGTCGGGGCTTTCTTTGTATCGAAGCCGCTAAAATAAATGTTATTTGTGGGATTAATCGCTCCCCGCCGACGCCCCGGCAGGGTACGCGAGAGCGCTTAGGAAATGAGCTCGGTTTTCTTTGAAACTTACTTTTTTTTTTAAAGAGAAAGATCTTATTATAGAAGACCTGTGCTCAGACACAGAGGCTGCTAATGCTGACTTCTGCCTGAAAATGCTAAGTGCCTGGCTGGGCTTAGAGACGCCGGCCCTGGAACAAGCATGCAGAAGAGGAATGGCAAAGGGAAGCCCTAAACCCTCATTTGCATTTTAAATCTGACCTCTGGTCTTCCCTCCTGTCTTACCGGCTCCTCTCCTGCATGGGAATGGCTTACTCTGATTTCATTGCACCCTGTGAGCTCCTCACAATGTGCATTAGAAACTGCAGCAAGTCAGATAGAGCCCCGCCTCATTTCCTGGCTGCAGGATGTCCAGCATCATTTAGACTATTCCTCTCCAGCCTGACTGGCCCGCCCTACCCCTTTCAAGCCTGACTGTCTCTGGGCCCACCCCTTCCCAGCCTGACTGTCCCTGGCCCACCCCTTCCCAGCCTGACTGTCCCTAGTCTGCCCCTTCCTAGCCTGACTGTCTCTAGCCCGCCCCTTTCCAGCCTGGCTGTCCCTGTCCTGCCCCTTCCCAGCCTGTCTGTCTATGGCCCATCCCTTCCCAGCCTGACTGTGCCTGGCCTGCCCCTTCCCAGCCTGACTGTCCCTGGTCTGCCCCTTCCCAGCCTGACTGTCCCTGGCCCATCCTTTCAATGCCTGACTGTTCCTGACCCGCCCCTTCCCAGCCTGACTGTCCTTGGTCCGCCCCTTCCCAGCCTGGCTGTCCCTGTCCTGCCCCTTCCCAGCCTGTCTGTCTATGGCCCATCCCTTCCCAGCCTGACTGTGCCTGGCCCGCCCCTTCCCAGCCTGACTGTCCCTGGCCCGCCCCTTCCCAGCCTGACTGTCCCTGGCCTGCTCCTTCCCACCCTGACTGTCCCTGGCCCACCCCTTCCCAGCCTGACTGTCTTTGGTCCGCCCCTTCCCAGCCGGACTGTCCCTGGTCCGCCCCTTCCCAGCCTGACTGTCCCTGGTCCGCCTCTTCCCAGCCTGACTGTCCCTGGCCCACCCCTTCCCAGCCTGACTGTCCCTGGTCCGCCCCTTCCCAGCCTGACTGTCCCTGGTCTGCCCCATCCCAGCCTGACTATCCCTGGCCTGCCTCTTCCCAGCCTGACTGTCCCTGGCCCACCCCTTTCCAAGAGTTACCTTCTCTGGCCCACCCCTTCCCAGCCTGACCTTCACTGGCCCCTCCCCTTTCATTTATTGATTTCAGTTCTTTCAATCTTGGAGGCTCAGCATTACATGTGGGTGTTACCTATGCAAATACAGCCTGTCTAGAAACGCCCACTCCACCTGTTCGCAAAAACATTTGTGTCCTCCATAAAAACCTGACCCCGCCCACCAATATTATTGACTACAGCTCGGCATGTCTCAATGCCAAACCGATAAGCCAGTCCAGAGCTGCTGTAAGCCTATACTAAAGCTGTGGGGGCAGTGCAAACCTCAGACAGCTCCTCATCTGCTATCAGCCCCTGGGAGTGCAGGCAGGGATGTAGCTCAGCCTAGGCCATTTCCAACGCGTTTCGCCCTCCCCATGGGAAGGGATGTAGCTCAGCCTAGGGCATGTCCCAACGCGTTTCACCCTTGCCATGGGGCTTAAAGTGATTGCAAAGTCTCTGTTTTTTTTATTCTATTAAAATAACAAACATGTTATACTTACCTGCTCTGTTGCAATTGGTTTTGCACAGAGCAGCCCAGATCCTCCTCTTCTGGCTGGAGCTCCTGGCCCCTCCCTCCTGTTGGGTGCCCCCACTGCAAGCAGCTTGCTATGGGGCACCCCGAGCCGAGCTGCAGCTCAGTGTATCTATTCAGACACAACGAGCTGCGGTTCGGCCCCCACACCCTCTCTCTCCTGATTGGCTAACCGAGTTTGACATCAATGGTGCCTCAGCCAATCAAGAGGGAGAGTCCCAGACCGCGAGGCACACGTGGACATCACAGGATAGAGATGAGGCTCAGGTAAGTGTTAGGGTGGCTGAGGAGGGAGCTGCACACCGAAGGGCTTTTTATCTTAATGCGTAGAATACACACCTTCTACCTTTACCCCAACTTTAAGCCCCATGGGTGGGACGAAACGCGTTGGAGGTGTGTGGCTTGGAAGGAGCCCTGGGCTGGGGCTGTTTTCACTTTCCATACATAGGGTTTTGTTGTGGACCTTCTTCTGTTGCATTCCAAAGCTGCTGGTCATGTGATGCCAGCTGATTGTATACAGAGCTCTCCGTATGATGTGTTGTGACATTCTGATTAAGTGTATCTAAAACCATTTTATTTTATTTTTTTGGATAACGTAGGTAATGGTTAGAGCCCCAGTCAGGTTTTTATTGTTGTCTGTGTCCCTGCTGGTGAGATTAACTCTGAGTATTTCTCCTGGTGACCACTGTCAGAAACTCATGGGAAATCCAAAATGTTATAGTTGTCACCAGAGCAGGAATGCAGGAGAAATCTTCCATTGGGGGACATCGGATTTGGAGAGATTTACTGTCACTTCCTGTTGCGTCTCTGGGACAGGAAGTAAAGAGAAATCTCCCCACAGTAGGGAGAAAAAAAAAACGGACATGCGTTCTAACCCCTCTCTACTCTATCCAATGCTTAAAAAAAAAAAAGCTTTGCCTTCAGTTCTACTTTAAGCCCTGCTGAAGAGTGAGTTGAGCCCCTGAAACGTGTTGGATTTACCTTCTGATCTTTTATTAAGATTAATAAATCTATACTGGTCTTATCATCAACTTGTGGCACTCTCATCCTTTATATATATATATATATATATATATATATATATATATATATATATATATATATATAAAAAGGATGAGAGTGCCACAAGTTATATAGAGTAATACCTTGGATTACGAGCATAATTCGATCCAGAAGAACGCTTGTAAACCAAAGCACTCGTATATCAAAGCAAGTTCCCCCATAGGAAATAATGGAAACTCAGATAATCAGTTCCACAGCCACTGCTTGTCTATGCAGTACCGCATGTGGCCAGATGTGCGGGTGCACCAGAGGCGCTTGGCGACACTCGGGAACCAAGTGTCTCCGAGCATCTCCGAGCATCTCCGAGCGTCACCTCTGGCCAAATGCGGTACTGTACACCCCAGCGGCTTGAATCCTGCTCGTCTTGCGAGACAGCGCTTGCAAAGCAAGTCAGGATTTTTATTTCTTTTTTAAAATAGCTCATATTGCGAAACGCTCGTAAACCGCGTTTACATGCAATTTGAGGTTTCCACTGTACTTTATATATGGCAGTTCCAGAATACACCACAAGGTGGAGCCCTTGTACAGAATCAGAATACTTTATTCATCCCAAAGGGAAATGATTGAATCCCAACAGGAAATTACAATTATTCTAATCTAATGAGTTTATGGCAGCGCAGTGGCCAAGTGGTTAGCACTTCCGCCTAGGTTCGAATCCTGACACTACCTACCTGGAGTTTGCATGTTCTACCTGTGTCTGTGTGGGTTTCTTCCGGGTACTCCGGGTTTCCTCCCACATTCCAAGGATAGGTTGATAGGTTAATTGGCTCCTGTCTAAATTGGCCCTATTATGTGTAATCTTAGGGACCTTAGATTGCAAGCTCCTTGAGGGCAGGGACTGATGTGAATGTACAATACATATATAAAGCGCTGGTCCTATATAAAGTACCTGTAACAAATAAATAATATTTATAAAAAGTGCACTGTGTGGATGTCTCCGGCATTTGCTCAGGCAATAGCAATTTTTGTATTATGATTATCTCCTATGATCATCAGCCCCATCTAGTGGCCATAATGAGGTATTGTTCGGAAATACCTTAATTGGAAAAAAAAAGTACCACATTATGGCCACTAGATGGAGCTGGTAATCATATTACCAACAATACAGTGATTATTTGTTGTGCCCAATGCAAAGGCTGAAGACATCTGTATGGGGAATTATTTAGACCCCTTTAGTAAATGAAATGATCTGCCCCGTGTTGGCTCTCCCCCCCCCCCCCCCATTGATATCGCCTTTCTTTTCAGGTATGATTCAGGCTCTGGGTGGCTTCTTCACCTACTTTGTCATCCTGGCGGAAAACGGCTTCCTGCCGTCTCGGTTGCTCGGGATCCGATTGGACTGGGACGATCGCTCAATGAACGACGTAGAAGACAGCTACGGACAGGAGTGGGTATGTACGGGAACGCCGACTACCCGCGGCGCCAACGCTACTAAAACAAACCAAACTTCAACCAAACCCAGCGAACGTGGACCGACCACATTCCAACTGCCGATTTTCCTGTTACAAGTTGGATGCGGAGATTTGAGATTGGCCACACATGTGACAATTACAAACACTTTGTAATCAGTAAAGTGATCCAAAGTGATTTTAAGAATAAAGTGCTGATTAAATAGAGAATCAACTAGAACTATTTACATAAATTAATTTGTTTTCAGAATTTATTTCGTTTATTTCAATTTGAATCGATTTGAATTTTTAAAATCCCATTGGAAATCGAATTTATTCTTTTTGAAATTCGAATTTTGGAAGATGGTTACATTCTTTCTATTCCATTCTATTCTTTTGTTTTCTATTCTATTCTTTTCCTTTCTATTATATTCTTTTCTATTCTATTTGTATTCAAATTAATTATATTCCAAATTCATATTTTGGAAGACGGTTATATTATTATATTATTTCTATTTCATTCTATGCTAATCTATTATTTTCTATTGTTTATTCTATTCAATTCTTTTCTATTCTATTTGAATTTGAATTTATTCTATTCGAAATTCAAATTTTGGAAAACGGTTATATTATTATATTCTATTTCATTCTATCCTATTCTTCTCTATTGTTTATTCTATTCTATTCCTTTCTAGTCTATTCAAATTCGAATGAATTCTATTCGAATTTTAAACTTTGGAAAATAGTTATAATATTATATTCTTTCTATTCTATTCTATTCTATTCTTTTTTATTATTTATTCTATTCTATTCTATTTGAATTCAAATTTATTCTATTCCAAATTCAAATTTTGGAAAACGGTTATATTATTATATTCTTTCTATTCCATTTCATTCCATCTTATTCTATCTATTCTTTTCTATTCAATTGAAATTCTAATTCATTCTATTCAAAATTCGAATATCAGAAGATGGTTATATTCTTTCTATTTTATTCTATTCTATTCTGTTCCTTTATTGTTTGTTCTATCATATTCTGTTCTTTTATTTTCTCTTCTATTTCATTCTGTTTTGCTCTATTCTATTTTTTTCTATTCTTTTATTTTGTGTTCTGTTCTTTTTTACTCTATCATATTCTATTATATTATTTTATTTTCTATTCTATTCTTTTCAAATCAATTCAAATCCTAATTTATTCTATTTAAAATTTGAATTTCAGAAGATGGTTATATTCTATCTATTTTATTATTTTCTATTCTGTTGCTTTATTTTCTATTCTATTATATTCTGTTCTTTTATTTTCTCTTCTATTTCATTCTGTTTTGCTCTATTCTATTTTTTTCTATTCTTTTATTTTGTGTTCTGTTCTTTTTTACTCTATCATATTCTATTCTATTATTTTCTATTCTATTATTTTCTATTCAATTCAAATTCTAATTTATTCTATTTGAAATTCGAATTTCAGAAGATGGTTATATTCTATCTATTTTATTATTTTCTATTCTGTTGCTTTATTTTCTATTCTATTACATTCTGTTCTTTTATTTTCTCTTCTATTTCATTCTGTTTTGCTCTATTCTTTTTTTTTCTATTCAATTTTTTTCTATTCTTTTATTTTGTATTCTGTTCTGTTTTACTCTATCATATTCTATTATATTATTTTATTTTCTATTCTATTCTTTTCTATTTAATTCAAATTCTAATTTATTCTATTTGAAATTCGAATTTCAGAAGATGGTTATATTCTATGTATTTTATTATTTTCTATTCTGTTGCTTTATTTTCTATTCTATTATATTCTGTTCTTTTATTTTCTCTTCTATTTCATTCTGTTTTTCTCTATTCTTTTTTTTCTATTCTTTTATTTTGTATTCTGTTTAACTCTATCATATTCTATTCTATTATTTTATTTTCTATTCTATTCTTTTCTATTTAATTCAAATTCTAATTTATTCTATTTTTAAATTCGAATTTCAGAAGATGGTTATATTCTATCTATTTTATTCTTTTCTATTCTGTTGCTTTATTTTCTATTCTATTATATTCTGTTCTTTTATTTTCCCTTCTATTTCATTCTGTTTTGCTCTATTTTCTTTCTATTCAATTTTTTTTTCTATTCTTTTATTTTGTATTCTGTTCTGTTTTACTCTATCATATTCTATTCTATTATTTTCTTTTCTATTCAATTCAAATTCTAATTTATTCTATTTGAAATTCGAATTTCAGAAGATGGTTATATTCTATCTATTTTATTCTTTTCTATTCTGTTGCTTTATTTTCTATTCTATTTTATTCTGTTCTTTTATTTTCTATTTAATTCTTTTCTATTTTTTTCTATTCTATTCCTTTATTTTCTATTCTATTTTATTCTTTTCAGAAATTAGAATTCGATTTGAAAACTACTATTATTCGGATTTGTTTAAATTCATAACTGTTGAAATTTCGGGTACATTCCGAATTCCCGAATTTCAATTTGGAATGAAACAAACCGTAATCAACCGTAATAGTTGTAAAACCAGGTACCCCCATCACGTGACTTTCTGCCGCGTCCAATCAGGGGTTTCTTCCACAAAACAAAGCGCAATTTATTCATTCTATTCTTTTTCAATTGCAAAATAATTGAAACGGTTGACTGATCGATTGATTGGATTTCCACATGCATGGCCAGCTGCTAATCTCCTGACTGGTCGATATGGGCAACACCCATTTTTGATGTTTTTCTATGTCAGGCGGCGCCATTCGCTTAGTCTCCTGCCATTTTTTCCCCCCCAGACCTACGAGCAGCGGAAGGTGGTGGAATTCACGTGTCACACGGCGTTCTTCGCCAGCATCGTGGTGGTCCAGTGGGCCGATTTGATCATCTGTAAGACCAGAAGGAATTCCGTCTTCCAGCAAGGAATGAAGTAAGAGCATTGGCGGGGGAAACAAAAATTGGCCAATCGGCTTACAGTCAAAAATTCAGGTCGGCCAATCCCCTTTGTGGCTCCTGTTTAAAAAAAAAAAAAAAAATGGCAGTTGAACCTCCCTAGGCACCTCCTGGGATTCTCCGGCTCCCATCTCGCTCTCATTTCCTCCTGCAGGAAACATCAGGTCCTGTGTGAGGCACCTATTGGCTGCTCAGGCAGAGGCAGCCAATCAGTGTCTCCCCTTTACTTTTATGTCCGCCCTTATCTAAAAGGGGGAGGGGCCAGTGAGTCAGCAGCTGGTCAGAATCCGGAGAGCCCCAGAAAAGGGATACGTTTGGGGGGCGGGGGGTTGTATTTGCATTTCTGTAATGGTAGCAGCTAAGGGGGTCGTATTTATGGCCACCTCTGACCAGACCTGTCTCTCCCCAGGAACAAGATTTTGATATTTGGGCTCCTTGAAGAGACGGCGCTCGCTGCTTTCCTGTCCTACTGCCCGGGGATGGATGTGGCCCTCCGAATGTACCCTCTCAAGTGAGTAGATCAAGGGCACTAACACATAAGGAGCACATTGTAAAAGAAGAGGCAAAGCACCTACCCTTTTTTGGCAGCCCGTGTCTTTTAAAAACAGCTTTTACTGTAATATTCACCTTCCATCCAGAGGTGTCCCCTGCAGTACATATATTCCTCCACTAGATGTCCTCGGTCTGATGGCCAGCAATATTCACTTTCAATCTAGAGACGTCCCCTGCAGTAATTTTATTTTTCCACTAGATGTCCTCATTCTGATGGCCAGCAATATTCACTTTCAATCTAGAGACGTCCCCTGCAGTAATTTTATTTTTCCACTAGATGTCCTCAGTCTGATGGCCAGCAATATTCACTTTCAATCTAGAGACGTCCCCTGCAGTACTTTTATTCCTCCACTAGATGTCCTCATTCTGATGGCCAGCAATATTCACTTTCAACCTAGAGATGTCCCATGCAGTAATTTTATTCCTCCACTAGATGTCCTCATTCTGATGGCCAGCAATATTCACTTTCAACGTAGAGATGTCCCCTGCAGTACTTTTATTCCTCCACTAGATGTCCTTGGCTTGATGGCCAGCAATATTCACTTTCAATCTAGAGACGTCCCCTGCAGTAATTTTATTTTTCCACTAGATGTCCTCATTCTGATGGCCAGCAATATTCACTTTCAATCTAGAAATGCCCCCTGCAGTACTTTTATTCCTCCACTAGATGTCCTCATTCTGATGGCCAGCGATATTCACTTTCAATCTAGAGATGTCCCCTGCAGTAATTTTATTTTTTCACTAGATGTCCTCAGTCTGATGGCCAGCAATAATCACTTTCAATCTAGAGATGTCCCCTGCAGTAATTGTATTTTTCCACTAGATGTCCTTAGCCTGATGGCCAGCAACATTCACTTTCAATCTAGAGATGTCCGCTGCAGTACTTTTATTCTTCCACTAGATGTCCTCAGTCTGATGGCCAGCAATATTCACCTTCCATCCCAAGATGTCCCCTGCAGTACATTTATTCTTCCACTAGATGTCCTCAGTCTGATGGCCAGCAATATTCACTTTCAATCTAGAGATGTCCCCTGCAGTAATTTTATTTTTCCACTAGATGTCCTCAGTCTGATGGCCAGCGATATTCACTTTCAATCTAGAGATGTCCCCTGCAGTCATTTTATTTTTCCACTAGATGTCCTCATTCTAATGGCCAGCAATATTCACTTTCAAGCTAGAAATTCCCCCTGCAGTACTTTTATTACTCCAATAGATGTCCTCATTCTGATGGCCAGCAACAATCACTTTCAATCTAGAGATGTCCCCTGCAGTACTTTTATTCCTCCACTAGATGTCCTTGGCTTGATGGCCAGCAATATTCACTTTCAATCTAGAGACGTCCCCTGCAGTACTTTTATTCTTCCACTAGATGTCCTCGTTCTGATGGCCAGAGCATCATTCATCCTGGACAGTGAAAAGAAGCAGCACCGCTCGGTCACTCTGCTTTCTCCTGCTACCAGCATGCTTGTGGCCAGCACATGAACTCATTGGCTCCTTGTGCCGCTTCTTCCTCTCACATCCCAGCCCTGCTGTATAGGAATACCTGGTCATGTTCAGTTACTTATACTGCTTGGATTTTTAAAAACAACATTTACTGATGTATTAATAATTGCAGAGTTGCATTTTGTGTCTTTTAAATCTGCCCGGAGCTCTGCTTTAAATAAAACATTTTATTTTAATATATAGATCTGAACATAAGACCAATAAGAGGAACGGAGGCATCAAAAGTAGGAGAGTCCCCACCGTATGAGGGAGCGGGATATATACATAATAGGGTGCTCATGGATTCTGTAGGAGCTTACTAATGCCTCCTTGGTGCAGTTACCTTATATATCCAGCAGGGGGTGCTGCTAGCTTCCTATTATTACACACGACTAGCCTAACAGAATGACCAATGTTCACAATTCTGGCTGTGTATTTAGCTGTTCAACTGGAGTTCTGCTTGAAATTAGTTATGATAAAAAAAAAAAAAAAAGAAAGAAATTAGTTATGATAAAAAAATAAAATAAAAAGAAAGAAATTAGTTATGATAAAAAAAGAAAGAAATTAGTTATGATAAAAAAAAATAAAAAAAAGAAAGAAATTAGTTATGATAAAAATAAAAATAAAAAAAAATTAGTTATGATAAAAAAAAAATAGTTATGATAAAAAAAATTAGTTATGATAAAAATAAATAAAAATAAATTAGTTATGACTAAAAAAATTTTTAAAAAAGAAATTATTTATGATAAAAAAGAAAGAAGTTAGTTATGATAAAAAAAAGAAAGAAATTAGTTATGATAAAAAAGAAAAAAAATAAGAAATTAGTTATGATAAAAAATAAAAGAAATTAGTTATGATAAAAAAAAATATTTATGATAAAAAATAAATAAAAAGAAATTAGTTATGATTAAAAAAAATAAAAAAAATATTATTTATGATAAAAAAAAAGAGAGAAATTAGTTATGATAAAAAAAGAAAGAAATTAGTTATGATAAAAAATAAAAAATAAATAAATTAGTTATGATAAAAAAAGAAAGAAATTATTTATGATAAAAAAATAAAAGAAATTAGTTATAAAAAAAATTATTTATGATAAAAAATAAATAAAAATACATTAGTTATGATAAAAAAAAAAGAAATTAGTTGTGATATAAAATAGAAAAAAAAATTAGATTAGTTATGCTTCAAAAAAAAAGAAGAAATTAGTTAGGATAAAAAAAAAGAAAGAAATTAGTTCTGATTAAAAAAAAAAGAAAAAGAAATTAGTGATGATTAAAAAAAAAAAGAAATTAATTATGATAAAAAAAGAAAAAGAAATTAGTTATGATAAAAAAATTGTTATGATTAAAAAAAATAAAAATAAATAAAAATTAGTTCTGATAAAAAAAAGAAAGAAATCAGTTCTGATAAAAAAAAATAAATAAATAAATTAGTTATGATTAAAAAAAAAGAAATGAATTATGATAAAAAATAAAAATAAATTAATTATGATAAAAAAACAGTTATGGGAAAAAAATTAGTTATGATAAAAAAAAAAAAGAAATTAGTTATGATAAAAAAATTGTTATAATTAAAAAAAATAAAAATTAGTTCTGATAAAAAAAAGAAGAAAGAAATTAGTTCTGATAAAAAATAAAGAAAAACAATTAGTTATGATAAAAAAAATGTATTATGATAAAAAAAATACAAAAAAATTAGTTATGGAAAAAAAAAGAAATTAGTTATGATAACAAAAAAAAATTAAGAAATTAATTATGATAAAAAAAAAAAAATGAGTTATCATGAGAGCACTAAATACATAAGTCTGACCAAAGACAAGATCCTCCATGCAGGCTCTAATAATGACAAACACCCACAATGCAGTCCATGTGATCTTTGTCTAGGATGGAAATGATATGTAGGAGCTCGGGGCAGCAATTTTTTTATCCAATGCATTAAACAAACGTTTCTTTTCCTTTCCCCCCATGACAGGGTGACGTGGTGGTTCTGTGCCTTCCCGTACAGCTTACTCATCTTCGTGTATGACGAAGTGCGCAAATTCATCTTGCGTCGGGACCCCGGAGGTAAGGACGATCGCAACTCGGATTTCCTGACCTTTCATGTAGACAGATATTATTATATCACTGAACCTTTTTTTTTTTTTGCACAGAGGACTGGCTCATCCCTACACCTTTATTCTCTGTACAGCACTGCGGTATATGTCAGTGCTATATAAATGTATACTAATAGTGGGTGACTGTGGGAGGGCATTAGATTGTAAGCTCCTCTGGTGCACAGACTGATGTGACTGGCTGTGTTCTCTGTACAGCACCATGGTATATGTCAGAGCTACAGTATAGTATTATTATATAGCGCCAACAGTTTGGACAGCACTTTACACTACATAAATATATAATAATAATAGTGGGTGACTGTGGGGGGGGGGGGCATTAGAGTGTAAGCTATTCTGGCGAATGGATTTGTTTTCTCTGTACAGCACTGCAGTATATGTCAGAGCTATATAAATCTATAATATGAATAGTGTGTGGCTGTGGGTGACATTAGAGTGTAAGCTCTTCTGGCGAATGGCTCATTGTTCTCTGTACAGCACCGGGGGATGCTGGGATGGTGACATCATAAGGGGCAGGGTCATCGTGTGACATCCCTCGGTGACCCCGCCCCTTATGCCTATATAAGTCGCTGCGCAACGTGTCCCCGGCATTACAGCGGGAGAGAGCGTCGTGTCAACATTGGAAGAAGAGAAGAAGGAAGAAGAAGAAGAAGACGGCGACGACGAACGAGAAGACCGGGCCAACGCTAGTAAAAGAGCTGGAAGAAGATAGCGGAGGAGCCCGGCAGAAGAACCGGACAGCGGGAGAAGAGGCCGGAAAGCGCAGAGAAGTCAGAAGAAGACCCCCGAAGTCGGAAGAAGATCCCCGAAGTCGGAAGAAGATCCCCGGAGCTGCCTAATAAACTACTTTAAAAACCTGTGTAGTGTGTTTTTTTTAATTGACACTTTTTCCCTCAGGTGAATGGGTAGGGGTACGGTGTACCCCATATTCATTCACATAGGCGGCTCCCGGATTCCGATAAGCCCACCGCCCGCAGACCCCAACAACCAATGGCCAGGGTTGTCGGGAAGAGGCCCTTGTCCTAATCAGCATGGGGACAAGGTGCTTTGGGGTGGGGGGGCCGCCCTGCACCCAAAGCACCCACCCCCCCAATGTTGAGGGCATGCGGCCTGGCACGGTTCAGGGGGGGGGGGGCGCTCGCTCGTCCCCACCCCCTTTCCTGACCGGCTGGGCTGCATGCTCGGATAAGGGTCTGGAATGTACTTTGGGGGGACCCCGCGCCGTTTTTCGCCGTAGGGGGTTATCCTTAAAACCCATACCAGCCCCATGGGGCTCGCAAGGTGTCAATCTCGCTGATGGAAGCGGCGACATTGACTTCCTTCTCTAGTCCCATCGTACCTGAAGTCATGTTAAAAATGAACAGACTTTAGTCCGTGTGTGGGCTAGTCCGTTCATTTGGAAAGTCCGGCAGACTAGCACACAGAAGAGCGGATTGTCTGTCGGAAAACCGAGTCCAATTTTGAGTCAAGTCTTCTTTCAAAGTCCGCCGCACTTTTGGGAAGAAAAAGTCCGCTGGAGCCCACATACGGTCGAATTGTCCAGCGGACTCTGGTCCGCCGGATAGTCCGATCGTGTGTACGCGGCATTACTGTTTCCAGACTTGTGGCAGGTACACACGATCGGACATTCCGACAACAAAATCCATGTTTTTTTTTTTTTTCGAAGGATGTTGGCTCAAACTTGTCTTGCATACACACGGTCGCACAAATCTTATTGGAAATTCCGATCGCCAAGAACGGGGTGACGTGCAACACCTACGACGAGTTAAGAAAAATTAAGTTCAATAGCCAATTCTGCTCTTCTGCTTGATTCCGAGCATGCGTGGAGCTTTGTGCGTCGGAATTGTGTATACACGATCGGAATTTCTAACAACGGATTTTGTTGTGGAAAAAATTTGAGATCCAGATCTCAAATTTTGTTTGTCGGAAATTCCGACGGAAAATGTCCGATGGAGCCTACACACGGTCGGAATTTCCGACAACAAGCTCCCATCAAACATTTCCCGTCGGAAAATCCGACGGTGTGTACGCGGCATTACTGTGCAGGGATTTCTTTTTCCTAAGATCCTCTTTCATGACAGCAAGTTTCTGTTCCTCCTTAGCAATGCGGCAAAGTCTGTTCACCACTTTATCCTGGAAGACTGATAAGGATTCCTCTTGTATAGGGACAGGCCCAGTATCCATTGCAGCTTTAGCACATGGAGTAGGCCTCAGTGCCTCTGGAGAGCCTCCACCTTCATCTTCCCCCGCCCACTGTATGGTGGTTGGGGGGAGAAGCCTGCAGGACAGGCCCAGGCTTAATGTTTCCTCCAACTGAGAGCAAAGCAGAGTGAGCCAACAGCCCCTTTCAAAACAGCACCAACTGGTGGAGAAGATCCTCTGGTGCAGAGACTGATGTGACTGGCTCGGTGTTCTCTGTACAGCACTGTGGTATATATCAGAGCTATATAAATGTATAATAATAATTTTGTGTGTTTGTGGGGGGGACATTAGTGTGTAAGCTCCTCTGGTGACCGGCTGAGAGATTTTAGTACAGCACTGCGGTATATGTCAGAGCTATATACATGTATAATAATAGTGTGTGACTGTAGGGGGACATTAGAACATTTCTGTAATCCTCAGCTCCATTATTAATTTTCAAGTGTTCCCTGTGGTCCCGTCTTTTAGAAGAAGATTAAAACTGAAATGTTGGATGTCTCAATCACGGTGGCCATGACAGTGTTTACATCCATGGAGTAGGTGGCCCGTTCTAACATTACACAACTTAACATTACACAGATTATTCTCCTGGAAGGTCTCATCAGTCATGTAGGACAGTCCCCGGGCTTCTAACTTAGACAAGCTCTGACATTTATGAAGAAAGAAACGCTCAGAGGTCTACTTATCACAAAAATGTGCTGTGCTGATGTCTTCTGATTTCACAAGTTTCTGTGAATAATCCCTGTGATGTGCCTATTCTATGTATTTCCTATGATCGTCATCTCCATCTAGTGGCCATAAAGTGGTATTTTCCCAAATTGAGGTATTTCAGGAACATATTCCATTTGTTGGTCATAGGAAATCCAAATTATCCCCCTGATATGTCTAATATGTGTATTTCCTATGATCGTCAGCTCCATCTAGTGGCCATAATGAGGTATTTTCCTGAAATACCCCAGGAAGAACCACATTATGGCCACCAGATGGAGCTGACAATACAACGGTACCTTTGATTACGAGCATAATTCGTTCCAGAAGAATGCTTGTAAGCCAAAGCACTCGTATATCAAAGCGAGTTTCCCCATAGGAGTCAATGGAAACTCAGATAATTCGTTCCACAGTGACTGCTATTGTATGCAGTAGCGCATTTGGCCAGAGGTGGGGGGGGGGCGGAGACATTTAGAAACACTCGGAGACCGCTCGGATGCACTCGGGAATGGAGTGTTTCTGAGTCTTTTTTCAAGTGTATTCGAGCGGCTCCAAGTGGCACCGGCGCTCCCCACCATTCCTGGCCAAATGCGGTACTGCACACCCATTGGCTTGAATCCTGCTGGTCTTGCCAGACAACGCTCGCAAACCGAGTCAGGATTGAAAAAAAAAATAATAGCTTGTATTGCGAAAACGTTAGCAAACTGCGTTACTTCCAATCCAAGGTATTACTGTAATAGGTAATGCAAATAACCCCCCGTGATATGTCTAATATGTGTATTTCCTATGATCGTTAGCTCCATCTAGTGGGCATTATGCAGCATTTTCCTTAAAAAATTTAGAAATACCGCATTTTGGCCACTAGATGGACTTGCGGATCATAGGAAATGTGAATAATCCACCTGATATGTCTAATATGTGTATTTCCTATGATCGTTAGCTCCATCTTGTGGGCATTAGGCAGCATTTTCCTTAAAAACATTAGAAATACTGCATTATAGCCACTAAATGGACTTGCGGAGCATAGGAAATGTGAATAATCCCCCTGATATGTCCAATATGTGTATTTCCTATGATCGTTAGCTCCATCTAGTGGGCATTATGCAGCATTTTCCTTAAAAAAGGTTAGAAATACCGCATTATGGCCACTAAATGGACTTGCGGATCATAGGAAATGTGAATAATCCCCCTGATATGTCTAATATGTGTATTTCCTATGATCGTTAGCTCCATCTAGTGGGCATTATGCAGCATTTTCCTTACATTTTTTTGAGAATTCCGCATTTTGGCCACTAGATGGACTTGCAGATCATAGGAAATGTGAATAATCCCCCTGATATGTCTAATATGTGTATTTCCTATGATCGTTAGCGCCATCTAGTGGGCATTATGCAACATTTTCCTTAAAAAAGATTAGAAATACCGCATTTTGGCCACTAGATGGACTTGCGGATCATAGGAAATGTGAATAATCCCCCTGATATCTCCAATGTGTGTATTTCCTATGATCATCAGCTCCATCTAGTGGCCATAATTCAGCATTTTCCTGAAATACTGTAGAAAATACCGCATTATGGCCACTAAGATGGACCTGTATTTCCTATGATCATCAGCTCCATCTAGTGGCCATAATTCAGCATTTTCCTCAAATACTGTAGAAAATACTGCATTATGGCCACTAAGATGGACTTGCTGGTCATAGGAAATGCAAAAAAATCCTCTGATATATTTAATATGTGTATTTCTCATGATCATCAGCTCCATCTAGTGGCCATAATGCAGTATTTTCATGTATTACCGCAATCAGGAAAATACAACATTATAGCCACTAGGTGGAGCTGGTGATCATAGAAAATATACATATTAGACACATTAGGGGGATTATTCGCATTTTCTATGATCAGCAACTCTTGAACTTGACCCCCTTCTTGACTCCTGACTAGACCCCTTAAGACTTATGTCTATCATGACCAGGACCCCGATCTTCAGGATCAATAAAAGTTTAAAATGGTAAAGGTCTACTTTATATTTTTGTTTCAGTTTCTGATTATTCCTGATTATTATTATTATGTTTCCAGGATGGGTGGAGAAAGAGTCGTACTATTAAGGACTTGGCACGCCAAGAAGGAACCAGGAACCATCTGGGAAGGAAGAATGCTGATGCTGTGGATTAGTTGGTTTCATAATACCCTAAGCATTCATTTTTTGTATCCTGCTGTGTAAGCTCAGGGGGTGGGGGGTGGGGAAAGGTTAATGACATGAGCGGGTACGTAAGCAGTCAAGTCAACTATCATTTTTGGTCCTAAAAGCTTCCCGTACTCAGCAGAGGTCAACTTTAGACTTTCAAGAAATGTTATGTCCGCCTGGGAACTTCCTACCTTTTTCCAAGCAAAGGTGTTTATCCAAATTTGCACCCCTTTCCACGAAAAAAATTGCCAATTTTTGTAAGAATACTCCAACCGAATTTACCATCGAAATTGCAGGATTTCCTAAAAATTTGGTAGCCTTTAATTTTGGTTGAATTCTATCTAAAGCTTTTTTTTTTAGTTTTGGATGAAATGTGGAAGAATTACTACCTGTATCTCTGTTGGGGGGATTAACCATTTATTTTTGTCGTGGTGGTCATTGTCATAGGGGCATAATGTGGTGGGAAGTCCAAAAAATTCCAAGGCTTTCACCAAAACAGGAGGTGGCAGCTACCATTTCCCTTTGCTTTGAAGAGATTTTCTTCCTGATAGCTGTTCCATCCAGATATTGATGGAAAATCTCTTTCATGAGCTAAATAAAGACCTAATGGTGGCTCCAACCCTTGACCGCTCCAATCCAAAAAAAAATTAAAAAATCGACTTTAGATAGAGTTTAATAGAAACTGTATGAAGTACAGTCATGGGCCAATGCTGAAGCCTTCTAAATTACCGGAACTCCAATAAACCACCAGCATACCACCAACCAAGTTAAAAAAATAAAAGCATGAAACCTTTGTTCAAACAATCTGTCAAACGGGAGGACTTCCAGTCGCCATCATCCATCATCCATGGCGCCAAGTAAAGGATTTTTAGAACATTCGTGAGTGCCCCTTAGGTCGTGTCTAGGGATACTCCACATCTTAACCTCGAAGATGGTGTAGAAGTTGAATTGGTTGTTCAATTGTCTGATTGGACAACCGCCTTCCATGATTGATTGAGGCCTTGGGAACCACACACATAGCTGCTTGTGTCGGTCAATAACCAATAATATAGAAGCCTTCAGAGATGGAAGAAATGCTCAGTTCACCCACCCTTTGAGTTGGTTGTTCAATTCTCTAATTGGACAACCTCATCCAATGGTCGAGGCTTCGGAAACCGTACCCATACCTGATGGTCTCAGTAAGTAACCAATGATACGGCAGCCTCAAGAGATGGAAGAAACGCTTAGTTCACCTACCCCTTGAGTTGGCTGGTCAGTTCTCTGACTGGACAACCTCCTTCCATGGTTGAGGCCTTGGGAACCACACACATAGCTGCTGGTGTTGGTCAATAACCAATAATATAGAAGCCTTCAGAGATGGAAGAAATGCTCAGTTCACCCACCCTTTGAGTTAGTTGTTCACTTCTCTAATTGGACAACCTCCTCCAATGGTTGAGGCTTAATAAACCGTACCCATACCTGCTGGTCTCAGTAAGTAACAAATGATACGGCAGCCTCAAGAGATGGAAGAAACGCTTAGTTCACCTACCCCTTGAGTTGGCTGTTCAGTTCTCTGACTGGACAACCTCCTTCCATGGTTGAGGCCTAGGGAACCACACACATACCAGCTGGTCTATGTCAATAACCAATAAAATGGAAGCCTTCAGAGATGGAAGAACCCCTCTTTTACCCACCCCTTGAGTTGGTTGTCCAATTCTCTAATTGGACAACCTCCTCCAAAGGTTAAGGCTTAGGAAACTGTACACATACCAGCTGGTCTCAGTAAATAACCAAAATTATGGCAGCCTCAAGAGATGGAAGAAATGCTTGGTTCATCCACCCCTTGAGATGGCTGTTCAGTTCCCTGATTGGACAACCTCCTTCCATGGTTGGGGTCTAGGGAACTACACACATACCTGCTGGTCTCGGTTCATAAATCAATAACCAATTATATGGCAACCTCCAGAGATAGAAGAAACTCTCAGTTCTCCCACCCCTTGGAGGGAGTTGACGTTTCAGACTACATTGGCAGCATTGGGTGGGGTTATCAAGGTAAAGGGCACTCCTGCTTTGGCAACATTCAGTAAATGTTCCTTTCGACAATGTATTGAATGTCAATAATGAATGTGGTTGACGTCCTCCTTAAAGGGGAGCTTCAAGGATTGAAATATAGGACCTACCATGTCTGACTTAGTTTATAGGGACTGTAGCCTCCAGGATGAATGAAGACCTACAACTTTAAAAGCCAAGCCAGCCATGGCACCTACAATTTCCTTTCCTGACAGGTACCTTTTAACTGCACACAAAGGTGGCAGCCATTTTTAGAACCCAACTCATATTTTGCTAAGCCATCAGTCAGCAGGTTCTTCTGTTAGGTCAACAATTCCCAGGAAGTTATTAGGTAGAGGCATTGTTCAAGCGACAAAATGGTGGCCAATAATGGGTTTGCATTAATTTCTGTACAACTAACCAGGATGACCCGGTACCCCCTTTTCCTTCTAGGTGATCCATAAAGCGTCTTGCCTTACTTTTTACAGTCTGCTGTCCTATATAACCCTGTACTTTATATAATGTCTATGTTTGTAAAGATTACCTTGTCACATTGCTCTGTGTGTTTATTTATAGCGTCTTAATAGTTTTTGTGTGCTCTTATCCACCAGTCCACCCCACTTGAAAACATGGCAAACTGGGAACCTATGCTTGCAATGCATGGGGGAAATTCTCAGACACACCCACTTCAGCCTCTTCGCTCTCTCTTCCATACAGAACTTCCATAGTTGTAAGATTGCTCACCTCCGCTAGTGACATGGTTAGTAGAGAGAGAGAGAGAGAGAGAGAGAGAAGTTACACAGGGATTATTTCAGGAAGTACACACCCAATGACCCTGTAAGGTGCTTTAGGAACTCTGCCTGCAATGTAGCCCGAGGGCCTGATACATTTCTCACATTCACTTCCCAGTTCACAAGAAACAGATAATTCTTTAGGGGATGAGGAGCTCTGGATCACTCCGGGTGTATTTAAAAGGTTTTAATTTTGTAGGTTGGAGCCAAGTGGCAGGTCCTTGAAGTCTATGTATAAAACAATTGCTGTACGAATGGGACAAACATTCACAAAAATTGCCATAGTTTTTCTGATATGATTACTTCCAATGGTTGCATGTGCCATCTAATGGTAGTAGTAGTTAGTAGTTCTTTAAATACCTCAGAAGAACCTGTATCGTGGCCGCTAGATGGCGCTGTCATGGGAAATGATCATATTAGGAGTGTTTGACGCAATATATTAATATAATATTTTTTTAATAAATAGATTTTCTGAGAATGGTCTTGGCCTTTAGGAAAAAGGGTAGGAGAGCCACTCCATGTACTGTATAAAAATTCTAAAATTTTATTTCATTTAAGATCGCCAAGGCAAATTCAACGCATTTCGTCAGTTGCCCCTTCTTCAGAGCTTATGAATGTACAGTATGAAACCATAGATAAAATCAATGTTTTATCTAAAGCAACACAATTATTTTATAATTTTTTTTGAATCAGACAATGATTATATCTGCGTATCATATGGTTTTATATATTCATAGCCCTGAAGAAATGGGACAACTCTCGAAACATGTTGGTTTTTCCTTGACGATCTTGAATAAAATATCTTTCTGTACTATTATACATGGAGCAGCCTTTCTATGTTTTATCCTATATAGAAAACAGAGAGGAAGTTACGCATTTGGGCCCCTTGAACACTGGGAATTCTCTTCTACAAGTCGCTCCACCCCCACTTGAGAACTGGGTGTTGAGGGCAAAACAAGCTGTCCATGCTCATAAATTGAATGCAGAGAAAGCAAGCCTCCGCACATAGGAGGGGATCACTAGTATCCATGTTTATTGTATCCACGAACATGACTCTGACAGTACCTGCCCTAGGACGCCTATACAACGTATTTCGCCAACAAGGACTTAATTATAGAGATTGTTCTTTACTAAGAAGGAGGTCATCACAATGCAGGGGTCACTAGTATCCATGTTTATTGTGCAGGATATCCACAAACATGACTATGACAGTACACACCCTAAGAACACGTTTCACCCATAAGGGCTTAATTATAGAGTGCTTTATTGTTCTTTATGGAGAAGTAAGTCACCACACACCAGAGGGATCACTAATATCCATGTCTATTGTGGAGAATATCTGCAAACATGACTCTGACAGTATCCGCCATAGGACTGCCCACCCAACGCATTTCATCCACAAGGCCTTAATTGTAGAGGCCTTTATTGTTCCTTACAAATAAGCAGGCCACTGGACACCAGGGGGGTCACTAGTATGTTTATTGTGCAGGATATCCACAAACATGGCTTTGAAAATACCTGCTCTTACCAATGCTTTTCACCCACTGGGGCTTACTGTCAGAAACCATAAATCAGACTGAGACAGAAGTAGGCCCCTTTCACACGGGACGGATCTGTAATGATCCGCCCCGTGATGATCCGCTTGCTCAGAGGGGATCGCTCCATTTGTCCCCGCTGAGCCGGCGGATAACAGGGCGTTTCCTGCACACTGTGCAGGGACTGCCCTGTCAGCTCTCCATTCTCCTCTATGGGGGATCGGATGAACACGTACCGTCTGTCCGTGTTCATCCGATCCGCTCTGCAGACGGATAGAAAAATAGGATTTTCCTCCGTCTGCAGAATCGGACAATAGCGGAGGCGGACGATATCGGGTGTCTGCGGATGTTCATCTGCAGACACCCGCTATCCCATAGGAATGCATGTATGTCCGTATTTCATCCGCAAATGGATGGATGAAATACGGACATACTATCCGCATGTGTGAAAGGGACCTTACAGTTAAATCTCACTTGTTTAATAATAATAATGAAAAAGGCTAAACAGAGTAAACGTAGTCAAAACATAGCCAGAGTTCAGGAACCAAAAGGGATAGTCAAACAAGCAAAGCATCAGGGAGCCAGAGATGACCATAGTAGAACAGCAAGCAGGATCTAGAGCCAGAAGGAATGTCAGCCAAGCAAGTCTTTAACAGGAACACAGGAGAGCGTCTCTAGAGATGTGACCAAGGCAGAGATCATCTTGACTGGACGGCTTAAGTAGGCAGGACTGACAAGCAGGATATCATCAACAGCTGAGTAACTGTTGAGAGATAGGAGCTGACAATTAGCCGTCAGCTGAGCGGCCAGCTCAGAGAAAGAGCCCAGCCCTGACAGTACCCCCTCCTCAATAACCCCTCCCCCTCAGAGGACCACCAGGCTTGAGGGGAAAATGTTTATAGAAATCACGAAGGAGGACAGGGACATGTATGTCCGAGGATGAGACCCAAGAGCGATCCTCTGGACTGTACCCTTTACAAGACAACTTCCCCTCCAGTGGGGACTGAATTTATCTATCCTTAAAAAATTGTCTTGGATGGGTCCCTATTATGGGCAGTTAAATAGTGCTTCGATACCGAATGTTTGGCGAACCCCTTCCTAATATTGTTGATGTGCTCATTTAAGCAAACTTGGAGGGGGTGTTTTTCGTCCTACCCACATACTGCAGTCCACAAGGTCACTGCAGTAAGTAGACTACCCCCTCAGTAGAACACGTAATGAAGGGCTCTATCTTGTGTTCCTTGGACGTGTGGCTAGAAACAAAGCTTGTTGTTCTCCTAGCTCTACATCCATTATGAGAACACACTTGACATTGTCTACATTGATAACAGCCCGTAAGTTTTCTAAAAAATTTAGGTTTATTGTTGGGGGGTTAAGGACATTGGGAGCCAATTTATCCCTCAAGGAGGGAGCACCCCTAAAGACCACCCGAGGTTTGACTGGCAAAATGGTATTCAGTATTCTGTCATTGCTTAGAATATGCCAATATGTTTGACATTCTGATGTTGACTAGAAAAACTTGTGATAAATGGACTTTCGAAAAACATTATCCATACCCTGTCCGGACGATCTTTCTTTCAATAAATCTGCCCTGTCTAACAGCATAACCTAATTGAGAGTGTCGGACGAAGACTTTTTGGGGTAGCCCTTGTCCAAAAATATCTGTGTAAGGTCCGGTTCACACTGAGGCAGCACAACTTACAGCGCGACTGCCTCAGGCGACCTGGACGCGACCACTGCGGCGACTTGCAAAACGACTTCTGTATAGAAGTCAATGCAAGTCGCCTCAAGTCGCCCCAAAAGTCATACAGGAAACTTTTTCTAAGTCGGAGCGACTTGAGTCGCTCCGATTAGAACGGTTCCATTGCACAGAGCGGGACGCGACTTGTCAGGCGGCTAAGTCGCCTGACGAGTCGCCCCTGTGTAAACTGGCTCTTAGGGTCTCGGCTTGCAGCAAAAAATCATCAGGTTCAGTCCAATTATGCTCCAGCCTCATATACTGGCTCTTAGGCACTGACCAGAGCCAGGAGGCATGGTGGCAACTATCCCCAGGAATGTAAGAATTTCTGTTGGTAGATTTAAAAAATATAGAGGTGATAAACAAATCACTTCTGACAGAAATTTGAAGATCCAAAAAGTTAATCTCCCCACAGTTTGCCTCATATGAGAGCTGCATCCCCCTATTATTTAAGTTGAGTGAGTCCATACATTTGTAACAGGGCAGCCTCACTTCCATCCCATAGGAGGAGGATATCGTCTATGTAACGTGCCCATAGGACCACCTCTGGTCTCCCCTGAGCTTAGACAACATCCTCCTCCCACTGAGCCATGAATAAATTCACCAGGCTTGGGGTATATTTAGCTCCCATAGCGACACCCCAATCCTGGCGAAAATACTGAAAATACCAGAAAAAATTGTGGGTAGCAACGAACTCAAGAAGTTCCATAATGAAGCTGACCTGTTCTCTCAGGAGACTGGAGTCCTGATCCAAAAAATATTTAACAGCACCCAAGCCCAGTTCATGAGGGATGTTCGTGTACAACCCTTCACGTAGTTTCCATCGTGATAGGAGATTGATAACATGACGTGTATCATTAACGTATGAGGGCATGGTGCGTACCAAAGGTTGCAAGAAGAAGTCTATGTACTTGCTCACCCGGCACTAGACTTGTGCACAATGGAAAATTTAGTTTAGTTTTGGTTCGTTGTCATTCGTAAAATACATAATTTCGTTCTGTTATATTCGTTATGTTACGTTAATACGTTTTCGGATAATTCGTTATTATTCGTAGAGTGTCGAATTCATTCGTTCGTATTCATTGAAATTCGCTATTTATGTATGTATAGACATTCGTGATAATGATTCGTAGTTTGGAAAGTCGTTTGTTTATTGAATCTTTTAACACACACAATGACAACGTCTCTTCTCCTCGGCTCAAATACAATACAACACAACACCCTTCTAACTCAGTTCTCAGGAATGCACTTTGCCAGTAATCCATCCTCCGACACAAAATTAATTAGCTGATTGGACTATAAGATTTATTTTGAGCTGACCTTTTGTTTCATTAGCTCTTTAAAGAATTACCAAATTCATTAGAATTCATTCGTTATATTTCTTTCGTATTCGTTGTTATTCGTTATTTTTTTATTCGGACATTCGGATGCATCGATTCGTAGTTTGGAAAGTCGTTTGTTTATTGAATCGTTTAACACACACAATGACAACGTCTCTTCTCCTCGGCTCAAATACAATACAACACCCTTCTAACTCAGTTCTCAGGAATGCACTTTGCCAGTAATCCAACCTCTGACACAAAATTAATTAGCTGATTGGACTATAAGATTTACTTTGAGCTGACCTTTTGTTTCATTAAATCTTTAAAGAATTACCAAATTCATTTGAATTCATTCGAATTC
Organism: Lithobates pipiens; assembly: GCF_037356315.1. Taxonomy (NCBI): domain Eukaryota; kingdom Metazoa; phylum Chordata; class Amphibia; order Anura; family Ranidae; genus Lithobates; species Lithobates pipiens. The sequence goes on along the minus strand of NW_027507791.1, from coordinate 42,701,387 downwards.
ATTTGTTATATTTCTTTCGTATTCGCTGTTATTCGTTATTTTTTTATTCAGACATTCGGATGCATCCGAATGTCCGAAAGATGCAAAATTCGGCCGAAATTAGATTTGTTACGAAACGAATTGCACAAGCCTACCCGGCACGTAACGGATTCAATACCGCTAACTATTGGGCGACCCGGGGAGGGGGCAAGTGAGACTCTTATGGATCTTTGGTAGATAGTATATAACAGATACCCTTGGTCCCTTAGGCCGCGTACACACGGGCGGACTGTCTGACGGACTTGGTCCGCTGAAACGTGTTTCAGCAGACAGTCCGCTCGTGTGTGGGCTTCAGCGGACTTTTTCAGCGGAAGTCTTTCGGAATTTCCGTAATATTGTCCGTCCAAACTTGGTTTCAGCGGACAGTCCGCTCGTGAGTAGGCAAGTTGGACGGACTAAGTATGGCGCATGCTCAGAAAGGATTTACACAGCCGAAGGTTGCATTGCAGTGTATTGGACGTCGTATTTCTAGTCCCGTCGTACGTGCTGTACACGTCATCGCGCAAGCTTTCAGCGGACTGTCTGTTCATCGTGTGTGGTCAAGTCCGTTCATTCAAAAGTAGGACGGACTGTCTGTCGGATTGTCTGACGGAACTTAGTTGGACGGACAGTCCGCCCGTGTGTACGCGGCCTTAGGAACCAAGAATACCCTCTCCTCCTTATTTAAAATGTTTTGATTGAAACCTTTCTGAACAATACTCTCAAGTTCCTTTTTATATCTCCTGTCCGGATTGGAGGACAAAGGGGTATATGTATCCAATCCTCTACTATCCTATTCATTTCTTTCATGTGGTCTTTTTTATCAAGGATAATAATTCCTCCACCCTTACCCGCAGTCCATATAACCAGCTCCTTGTTAGCACATAGTGACTCGATGACTCTTAATCCCTTTTCATCGTAACATGTTTTAACTTCATATTATCTCTCAATCCCTGAAAACCCTCAAAGAGGGAGCAAAGGGTATCAGAAACCATGAAATCAGACCGAGACAGAAGTACAGTTAAATCACACTTGTATAATAATAAAAGTAAAAAGAACAAAAGTAGTCAAAACATAGCCAAAGTTCAGTAACCGGAACGGATAGTCAGCCAAGCCAGAAGTCAGGGATCAATGTAGTGGAACAGCAAGCAGGATCTGGAGCCAGAAGGGATGTCAGCAAAGCAAGTCTTTAAACAGGAATGCAGGGGAATGTCTCTGTGATGTTGGCCAAGGCGAAGGCAGAGCTCCTCTGGACTGGACGGCTTAAGTAGGCAGGACTGACGAGCAGGAAATCATCAACAGCTGAGTAACTGTGGAGAGAAAGGAGCAGCCAATTAGCCGCCAGCTCTGCGAAGGAAGGGCTGAGCCCAGCCCTGACAAAGGGCACCCGGTGGGTTGAACAGTGATGAGTTAGAGAGAGCGGAATGTTGATATTCAATAGAGGTTACCCTATTATCTTTGATAGGATTAGAAATCAAATACCTTTCGATATTTCGGTTGCGGACATACTTATGGACATGCTTACTATATAAAGCGGTGTGTCAGTACGCCACCTGTGCCCCAGGACGACGTCAGATTAGTGATGAAACACGTCGGGAGGAATGAAATGCCGTCGTCACCTCGCTGTTTATGTCCCCTTTGCACGGACGTTTGTATTTTTTTTTATTGAATTTTGTATATGCATTGCAAGCGATACTGCTTTTATATTTGAATAGACAACCATCTGGTTTGACCTTTGGCGATTTTCCCTGCCCTTTCTTTCTGAGCTGACTTCGCTTCATCGCCACTTGTACCGTGTATGGGTCCACAAGCTGTACCTTCAATCACCTTCCTGACCAAGCGGTTTTACTACGTCACGTGACCAGACCAGACATCTGAAGACTTTGGAGGGAAAGGCCCTGGCTGGGTATTAGCCACAAGTGTCTAGACTTTGTGCAGTGGTGGATTCACTTTGTTCGTTTCATAAAGTCACAAGATTTTCACTGAACTTTTTGCTACTGGTCCGTTCTGCATTGGAGGAACCCTTAAAGTTTTCACTGTTTATTGGAGGACTTTAAATAAGTCACATGCTTCACCGTTTAGGACTTTTTTTATCACTTTTTATTCATTTATTTTGTTTTATGTTTGCATATTTGGTTAACATGTCACATTAAGAGCGCAGCCCATTTTTTACCTATTTATTTATGAGCGTGTGTGGAGTAGGATTCTGGAAATATCCGATGAAGGTAGGTGGGAAGTGAACTTTCTGACTTTACCGCAGCTGACGTGTTTGCTGAACGGCTTCAGTAGCTCACTTGCCTAATATTGCTCCTTAATTGGCTGTATTTAGCAATCTCGGCAGCCACCTTATCCGCAAACAATATCCCGCGTTTTAATTAGATGCGGTGTTCCTAAGTGACAGCAATGGGCTGAGGAGGGCTGGTTCACCGATATCTCTGCTCCGTCTATTAATACCCCGGCTCAGCTGGCAGCTGTGATATTAGCACTCTCTGAAATAAGGTACGAGGCTGGCCGGGCACGGATAAAGTGTGCTTCATACCAAGCCCATATCATTACACCTCCCATATGGTGGCTCCTCCATACATCCAGGGAGCCGCAACCTTTTCTGACCTCACCTGTTCACTGCGCGGCACTACACCAAAAACGATCGGCGCCCTGTCCAAAACCGATCACCGCTTCCTCCAAAACCGATCACCGATCCGTCCAAAACCAATCGCAGCTCAATCAAAAACCGATCACCACTCCGTCCAAAACCAATCGCAGCTCAATCAAAAAACGATCACCACTCCGTCCAAAACCAATCGCAGCTCAATCAAAAACCGCTCACGGCTCCGTCCATAACCGATCTCCGCTTCATCCAAAACTGATCACCGCTTCATCCAAAACCAATCACAGCTCGATCAAAAAACGATCACGGCTCCGTCCAAAACCGATCTCTGCTTCATCCAAAATCGATCACGGCTCCGTCCAAAACCAATCACCGCTCTGTCCAATACCGATTTTGGATGAAGCGGTAATTGGTTTTGGACAGGGCGGTGATCGGTTTTGGATGGAGCAGTAATCAGTACTGGACGGAGCGGTGATCGTTTTTGGATGGAGCGGTAATCGGTTTTGGGACGGAGCGGTGATCAGTTTTGGACGGATGGGTGATCAGTTTTGGACGGAGCGGTGATCAGTTTTGGACGGAGTGGTGATCAGTTTTGAAGGAAGTGGTGATCAGTTTTGGAAGGAGCTGTAAATAGTTTTGGATGGATCATGATCAGTTCTGGATGGAGCGGTGATCAGTTTTTCGACGGAGCGGTGATCAGTTTTGGAAGAAGCAGTGATCAGTTTTGGAAAGATCCATTTGGATGGAGCGGTGATCGGTTTTGGATGGAGCGGCAATCGGTTTTGTATGGAGCGGTGATCTGTCTTGGATTGAGCAGTGATTGGTTTTGAATGGAACGGTGATCAGTTTTGGTCAGATCAGTGATCGGTTTTGGACAAAGCAGTGATAAATTTTGGACAGAGTGGTGATCGGTTTTGGACAGAGTGGTGATCGGTTTTGGACGGAGCGGTGATCGGTTTTGGACAGTTCGTTGATTGGTTTTGGACGGAGCGGTGATCGGTTTTGGACGGAGCGGTGATCGGTTTTGGACGGAGTGGTCCAAAACTGATCACGCTCCATCAAAAACTGATCACCACTCTGTCCAAAACTGTTCACCGCTTCACCTGAAAACTGATCACCGCTCTGTCCAAAACTGATCAGCGCGCCATTAAAAAACTGATCACCACTTCGTCCAAAACTGATCGCTGGTCCATCCAAAACTGATCACCGATTTTTCCAAAACTAAACACTGTTTAAACGAACTCACCTCCAAAACTGTTTACCGCTCTGTCCAAAACCGATCATCTCTTCGTCCAAAACCGATCACTTCTTCGTTCCAATAAGGATCACCGTCCTAACATCAGATATCTCCATCGCTGGTCCACACACCACTGGAAGGAACGGGATGATTCCAGAAAGAAAGCTTTCGGTGCAATTTTGGATCTGCGGAAAAATTTTACATGAAATTTCAGCACAAATATAATAGATCTAAGGTCATCTGCTGTAATTAAAGGTGGCCGTACGCATATCAATTTGAAATATGATCATTTCCAATTGATCATATTTGATCATGATAAAAAAAAAAAATTATTATAATGAATTATTATTTTTTAATATCATTATTATTATTATAATTAAAAATAATATTTATTATGAATAATAATTATTATTTATTAGTTTAATTCATGCAATCAATTAATTTAACTTTCCATGAGATTTCAGCATGAAAGTAAAATCTTTCTAATAATTAGATATAGGGTAATCGGTTGTAGTCGAAGCGGAGCTCTGGGCTCCCTCAGAAAAAAAGAAAACTTTTATTATTAGTACACTTACCTGTCCACGAATCCAGCAGTGTCCTCGACCGAGCTGATTTTTCAATTGGCTCTCGGGGTGCTGCCGCTGCCATCTCCACTAAGGGAAACCGGCAGTGAAGCCCTGCAGCTTCACAGCCAGTTCTCTACTGCGCATGCGCAAAGCTTGCCGCACTTTGTGAATGGGCCGGCTGCAGGGGTAGGAGGAGGGGGCCAAAACCAGGTACCCACTCAGGGGCGTAAATAAGGGGGGGGTCAGGGGTGTCCAAAATCCCCCCCCCCCGAGCATCCTGGCAAAATGCCCAGATAGTGTCCCTGCTGTTTATCCTCAGCATCAGCACAGTAGAAGCAATCAGAGTTTCGAATTTTTTTGGGCGGAGCTCTGCTTTAAAGGTGCCCATACATGTATTGATTTGTGAATAATTATTATTGAACGATGCAATATATACGGTGCCAATTTGAAATATGATCAATCAGAAATTGTCTTTTAAAAAAATTATCACTATCTATCTAATAATTTTTTTTAAAGTATTATTCTAGTTAATTATTTGTATTTATAATATTAATAATTATTATTCTTTATTATTATTATTAGAATTATTATTTCTTAATTCATTTATTAATTTGTTTAAATCATGTAATCAATACATTTAATTCTCCATGAGATTTCCACATGAAAGTAAAAATGTTATATTGATAATTAGATATAGGCTAATTTGCTTTACCTAAAGTCATTGTAAACGGCCACCTTGTAAAACAACCCATTCCATTTCAAATAGAAATGAAGGCCAAAACACCTTTGTATAGATCTAAAAAAAAAAATATATATATAATGTATGTATTATTATTATAATTATCTGCATTCATTATAATTATTAATACAATTAATTCATATTATTATTTATTCATTTATTTTTGGTATTAGTTTAAATCATATAATCAATTAATTTAGATTTCCATTACATTTGCAGCATGAAAGATTTTTTGTAATAATAATTAGATATAAAGGTAAATCTGTTGTACCTAAAGGTTGTCACACACATATTGATTTGTGAATAATCATTATTGAACAACGCAACACATATGGTGTTGATTGGAATTATAATCAATCAGAAATTATCTATTAAAAATGATCACTAACAATCTCATTTAAAAAAATGTAATTGAATGTATGTGATATTATAATATTTGTATTTATTATGATTATTATTTAAATTAATTATTATGATAATTATTATCAATTCATTTATTAGTTTAATTCATATAATCAATTAATTCAATGTATTAATAATAATAATAATAATAATAATAATAATAATAATTATAATTATAATTATGATTCATTTATTTATTTAATTTATTAATTTAATTAATTTAATCATTCTGTATTAATATCGCTGTTTAACACAAATGCAGATAATCGATCGATAAAATGTTGTCCCGGCCAATCAGCGCTGTTCCCGGGAAGAAAACTTTGCCACCTGAGGACTCTTGTGATACTCAGTAGGCATTTTAAAGCTGCAGACAGAAGATAAAAATGAACAGCCTGCAAATAGATAAAATAAGTTTTTGCTTCGATCCAGACATTTCCCCTGCAATACTTCTTTTCTGCCACCAGATGTCCTCAGTCTGCTGACCATCAGCATCATTTGTACTGGACCCTCCCTCGACCCCATGATTGGACAATGAAAGAGGAAGCAGCAAAGTGATGAGCTCATCTCTCTGTCACTCTGCTCTCTCCTCCTATCAGTATGCTCCTCCCCCAGCCTGTGATTGGACAATGAAAGAAGAAGAAGCACAGTGATGAGCTCATCTCTCTGTCACTCTGCTCTCTCCTCCTATCAGCATGCTCCTCCCCCAGCCTGGGATTGGACAATGAAAGAAGAAGAAGCACAGTGATGAGCTCATCTCTCTGTCACTCTGCTCTCTCCTCCTATCAGCATGCTCCTCCCCCAGCCTGGGATTGGACAATGAAAGAAGAAGAAGCACAGTGATGAGCTCATCTCTCTGTCACTCTGCTCTCTCCTCCTATCAGCATGCTCCTCCCCCAGCCTGTGATTGGACAATGAAAGAAGAAGAAGCACAGTGATGAGCTCATCTCTCTGTCACTCTGCTCTCTGCTTCTATCAGCATACTGGTTGTCAGCCGATGAACTGATTGTCTCCTTGTGCTGCTTCTTCCTCTCACACTTCAGCCCTGCTGTACAGGAAATGATTGAAAGCCAAGGTATTTTTTATTTTATTTTTTTGCAAATATTTTTTAAGCAGTTATTAAAATCAAACCATATATGGCCAACATAAAGGTGCGCTTGAACATTTTTCCCGGGCCCGCATGTCTATTGGCAGACCCAGGACCAGCACGGTCGTGTACTGCCCCCCCCCCCCCGGGGTAGAGGGAAGGGAGACCCCAGTGGATATCCATTTGCAGATCCCCCTTCCTGCTAATGACCCCAAAATGATCTGCAGTGCCAGGACAAGGTCACCTATAGCCCCCCCAGCACAAATGCCCCCCCCCCAAAAAAAATCACCCCTACTAGCACAAATCCTCCACCCTTCAAATCTCCCTCTGAGTATACATCCCCCTACTCCAAATCCCCCTATTAGCACAAATCCGTCCCCTACTAGCACAAACACCCCCAATCATCCATACTAGCACCCCCCCCAAAAAAAATAATAATTGGGCACTAAGCTGCATAAATTCCCCCTCCCCCAGTATAAATCCGGCCCCCTGCTGATATCCCCCACCCAGCACAAATCTTTAACCCCTCTGTTCCCCTAATCCCCTCAGCACAAATGCCCCCCCACCCAAAAAAAATCACCCCCTCTTAGCACAAATCCTCCACCCCTCAAGTTTCCCTCTGAGTATACATTCTCTTCCCCCAACCCAAACCCCGTTGTAAGCACAAACACCCCCAATCATCCCTACTAGCACCCCCCCAAACTAAGGGGCATGATTAGCTTCTGAGCATAAATCCCCAGACCCCCTGCTGAAATCCCCCCACCAAGCACAAATCTTTAACCCCTCCGCCCCCCAAATACCCAAAGCACAAATACCCCCCTAAGAAAATCAACCCCCTCCCCAGCACAAATCCTCCACCCCTCAAATTTCCCTCTGAGTATACATTCTCTCTCCCCCACCCCAAATCCTGTTTTTAGCACAAATCCCCCCCCCACTAACACAAACACCCCCACTCATCCCTACTAGCACCCCCCCCCCCCAAAAAGAATTGAGCACTAAGCTGCATGATTACCTTCTGAGCATAAATTCCCCCTCCTCCCAGTATAAATCCGGCCCCCTGCTGAAATCCCCCCCACCCAACACAAATCGGCAACCCCTCCATCCTCCAAATCCTCCCAGCACAAATGCCTCCCAAAAAAATATAAAAAAAAGATATGCCTTTCAAGTGCACATTCTCTCCCCCCCAATCCAAATCGCCCCCTAGCACAAATATCCCCCTACAAGCACAAATCCCCCCCCCAAAAAAAATTCTCCTCCCAGCACAAATCCCCTCTGCCATATCACCTTTTCTAGCACAAACCTCCCAAATCAACCCTCCTAGTACAAATATCCCCCCAGCACAAATCCTCTCCTCCCACCCCCCCTCCCAACACAATCACCCCAAATCACCACTCCTAGCACCCCCCCCCCCAAATTTCACACACACAGAACAATTCTTACCCCCTGCTGCCCCCCAAATTCCTCCTCCCAACACAAATCTCCTTCCTTCTCAATCACCTCATGGAGCCCCCCCCAATCTCACATGATACTACAGTGCCCAGGGCAGCCACCCCTCCTGCCCACCCCCTTGTCCAGGCCCTGGTTATGTGTAAAACCTTACTTCAAGGTCCTGGTGACCAATATGACTAAGCCCAGTGGTCGGGGGGGCGAAACACGTCAGTGACATGTCCTGGGAGGAGTCAAGGCTGAATCCACTGTAATAATTTCTTACCCGAGGCTGGTTTCTTCAGAGTGCGCCGCCCCATCCTTCCTCCTGGTGCCCCGGTGTCACTTTCCCCAGCCAATATGGCGAGGAGGACGCTGATGGAGCGCAATCTGCAGGTGACTTTTAGACCCCGGAGGTCTCAATAAAGAGAACCTGTCACCAAAAAAAAGATAAAAATAAAAAAGGGTAAAAAAAAAGTTAGTTCCTCCTAAGAATTTAAAATCCCCCCCCCCAAAATTTTTTTTTAAGCCTCCCCCAACTCCCAATGTATGAACGCCTATGCACTAAAACCTCAATGTTACATATCGCTGAGCCCGGCAGAGTGAGATCGATAATTCTTGGCCCGTTATTCACCTGATGACCTGTAGGGGCTATTAAAGCGCCATCTATGTTATGTTAAAAAAAAGCGCCACCTATAGATAATATGGGGTACTGAACTTTGTTGAACTTTGCTGCACACAGTTTTCAGGCTTGGCATGTTGGGTATCTAATTAACCACTTTAAAGAGGAAGTAAACCCTGATGGGTTTACTTCCTCTTTTTTTCCCTGCAAAGGTAAAGCATAATGGACTACTATGCATCGCATAGTAGCTCATTATGTGTCACTTACCTGACACAGGAGCCAGCGAAGTCGCCGCTGATCCCTGTAGTCCGCCGCGTCCATCTTGCTGGTGGCGTCTCGCAGCTCCGACCAATGACAGCGGCGAAGCCGCGATGACGTCACTCCCGCGCATGCGCACGGGAGTCGCGCCTCGCAGCTCCGCCGCTGTCATACGGCGAGGCCGCGATGACGTCACTCCCGCGCATGCGCACGGGAGTCGACAAATTTGGCAAATCCATTCTTGGACTTGCCGCATTTAGTGCGCATGCGCGCCGCTGTCTACGGCGCATGCGCCGTAGACAGCGGTGCCCATTTTTTGTTTGGAAGGGTTTACTTCCATTTTAAGACCGGGCTTCTTTTTTAGATGTGGTGTTTACAAGTTAAAAACATTTTTTTTTTACTAGAAAATTACTTAGAACCCCCAAACATTATACTTTTTTTTTTTTTAACACCCTAGAGAATAAAATGGCGGTCGTTGCAATACTTTCTGTCACAGCGTATTTGCGCAGCGGTCTTACAAGCGCACTTTTTTTTTTTTAAATACACAATTTTGAATTAAAAAATAAGACAACAGTAAAATTAGCACAATTTTTTTTTTTTAATATTGTGAAAGATACTGTTATGACGAGTAAATTGATACCCAACATGCCACGCTTCAAAATTGCGCCCGCTCGCAGAATGGCGACAAACTTTTACCCTTAAAAATCTCCATAAGCGACAATTAAACAATTCTACAGGTTGCCCATCAGAGCCTCCTATCGGTGCCCTTCAGTGCCTCCTATCAGTGCCCATTGGTGCCACCTCTCAGTAACCTTCAGTGCATTCTATCAGGGCCACATATCAGTTCCCATCTGTGCCACCTCTCAGTGCCATTCAGTGCCTTCTATTAGTGCCCTTCAGTGCCTCCTATCAGTCTCATCAGTGCCACCTATCATTGCCCATCAGTGCCACCTTATCAGTGCCACCTATCAGTGCCCATCAGTGTTGCCTCATCGGTGCCTATCAGTGCCACCTATCAATGCCCATCAGTGCCACCTATCAGTGCCCATCGGTGCCACCTCTCAGTACCCTTCAGTGCATTCTATCAGGGCTACATATCAGTGCCCATCTGTGCCACCTCTCAGTGCCCTTCAGTGCATTCTGTCAGGGCCACATATCAGTGCCCATCTGTGCCACCTCTCAGAACCCTTCTATTAGTGCCCTTCAGTGCCTCCTATCAGTGCTCATCAGTGCCACCTATCACTGCCCATCAGTGCCACCTTATCAGTGCCACCTATCAATGCCCATCAGTGCCACCTTATCAGTGCCACCTATCAGTGCCCATTGGTGCCACCTCTCAGTACCCTTCAGTGCATTCTATCAGGACTACATATCAGTGCCCATCTGTGCCACCTCTCAGTGCCTTTCAGTGCATTCTATCAGGGCTACATATCAGTGCCCATCTGTGCCACCTCTCAGTGCCCTTCAGTGCATTCTATCAGGGCCACATATCAGTGCCCATCTGTGCCACCTCTCAGTGCCCTTCTATTAGTGCCCTTCAGTGCCTCCTCTCAGTGCTCATCAGTGCCACCTATCACTGCCCATCAGTGCCACCTTATCAGTGCCACCTATCAGTGCCCATCAGTGTTGCCTCATCGGTGCCTATCAGTGCCACCTATCAATGCCCATCAGTTCATCCTCATCAGTGCCTCTTGATCAGTTCCCAACAGTGCCGCCTCATCAGTGCCGCCTCATCAGTGTCACCTATCAGTGCCCATCGGTGTCACCTATCAGTGCCCATCTGTGAAAAAAAAAATTTCAGTCTGTTTGTTTAGCAAAAAATAAAAACCCAGCGGTGATTAAATACCAGAAAAAGAAAGTCCTATTTGTGTGAAAAAAATGATAAAAATTCCATATGGTTACAGAGTTGCCTGACCGCGTAATTGTCATTCAAAGTGTGACAGCGCTGAAAGCTGAACATTGCCCTGGGCAGGAAATGGGGGGAGGGGGGGGGAGTGCCCGGTAGGTGAGTGGTAATATGTTGATGAGGGGAGAGGAACCAGGAAAGGCAGAATATAAGAAGGTTAAACCTCAGCCGGTTGGTCATGACAGGTTCTCTTTAATCGGGAAGGAATTCCATGTATCATCTATGGTAGTATATAACCTTTAATAATGGATGATTTTTCTCACCTCACAAGGGTGTTGGAATGGCTGGGGGGGCGGGGGGGGCGCTCTCCATTCTCAGAGGCCCTTCCTGCGTTTTTAAGGGGGTTGCTCTCCATTTTCAGAGATCCTTCCTGCGTTTTTAAGGGGGGGCGCTCTCCATTCTCAGAGGCCCTTCCTGCGTCTTTGTGGGGGGGGGGGGGGTTGGATTTTTTTTCTATGTCTTTAATCACCCCGAGGAGCTAATCAGGGTAAGTGGATCCAAGGCGAGCTTTAAAAATAAAGAGCCCGGGGTCAGCAGAAAGAGGTGAAATTCTGTCAGAGCTGTCAGCCAGAAAACATCTCGCACTTTTTAAAATAACAGCAGCTGAAGCGGCCAAACCTGCCGAGATGATGATAATTATACCGTAATACGGGCCGAGCGACACCGACGGGGGGCTCACCGCCCCCGGGATCCGCAACGGGTTCATGGGGGCTTCAAGAAATTCACCATTATACTTCATCAAATCAATGAAGAGTAACATCAAAAAAATCAAACATTTCATCCATACAGATACCTTATCGTCATTGATATACTGTATACTGATGATAGGTGTGTCATAAATACACTATATTGCCAAAAGTATTGGGACGCCTGCCTTTACACACACATGAACTTTAATTGCATCCCGGTCTTATGCCTGGTACACACGGTCGGATTTTCCGCCAACAAATGTTGGATGTGAGCTTGTTGTCGGAAAGTCCGACTGTGTGTATGCTCCATAGAACATTTGTTGTCGGAAATTCTGCCAACAAATGTTTGAGGGCAGGTTCTCAAATTTTTCCGACAACAAAACTTGTTGTCGGAAATTTCGAGCGCGTGTACACAGGTCCGACGCACAAAAGTTCCACGCATGCTCGGAATCAAGCAGAAGGAGCCGCACTGGCTATTGGACTTCATTTTTCTCGGCTTGTCGTACGCGTTGTACGTCACCGCGTTCTCGACGTTCGGAAATTCCCAACAACATTTGTGTGACCGCGTGTATGCAGGACAAGTTTGAGCTGACATCCTTCGGAAAAAGGAAAAAAATCCACGGTTTTGTTGTCGGAAAATCCTATCATGTGTACAGGGCATAAGTCCGCAGGGTTCAATGTTGGGTTGGCCCACCCTTTGCAGTTATAAGAGCTTCAACTCTTCGGGGAAGGCCGTCCACAAGGTGTAGGAGTGTGTCTATGGGAATGTTTGACCATTCTTCCAGAAGAGCATTTGCGAGGTCAGGCACTCATGTTGGACGAGAAGGTCCAGCTCTAATTTATCCCAAAGGTGTTCTATTGGGTTGAGGTCAGGACTCTGTGTAGGCCAGTCAACTTCCTCCATGTTGGATGAGAAGGTCTGACTCGCAGTGTCCGCTCTAATTTATCCTAAAGGTGTTCTATCGGGTTGAGGTCAGGACTCCGTGTAGACCAGTCAAATTCCTCCATGTTGGACGAGAAGGTCTGGCTCGCAGTGTCCGCTCTAATTTATCCTAAAGGTGTTCTATCGGGTTGAGGTCAGGACTCCGTGTAGACCAGTCAAATTCCTCCATGTTGGACGAGAAGGTCTGGCTCGCAGTGTCCACTCTAATTTATCCTAAAGGTGTTCTATCGGGTTGAGATCAGGACTCTGTGTAGGCCAGTCAACTTCCTCCATGTTGGACGAGAAGGTCTGGCTCGCAGTGTCCGCTCTAATTTATCCTAAAGGTGTTCTATCGGGTTGAGGTCAGGACTCTGTGTAGACCAGTCAAATTCCTCCATGTTGGACGAGAAGGTCTGGCTCGCAGTGTCCGCTCTAATTTATCCTAAAGGTGTTCTATCGGGTTGAGGTCAGGACTCCATGTAGACCAGTCAAATTCCTCCATGTTGGACGAGAAGGTCTGGCTCGCAGTGTCCACTCTAATTTATCCTAAAGGTGTTCTATCGGGTTGAGGTCAGGACTCTGTGTAGACCAGTCAAATTCCTCCATGTTGGATGAGAAGGTCTGGCTCGCAGTCTCCGCTCTAATTTATCCCAACTAGTGATGGACGAACTTCCGACGGGACGTTTCGCGAACGCGAAACGCGAACGGACACAAACGTTCGCGAAAACGACCGTTCGCCGCGGGCTCCATTGACTTCAATGGGAGGCGAATTTCGCAAACCTTTAGGTCGAATTTGCGGCCACGGGGTAATTATTAGGGGGTAGCACGTAGTCCCACCACCTGGACAATAGCATAATACATGTATGAGGTGAATTTGGGATCGATAACTACAAGCATTTTTTTTTTATTTGGGAAATTGTTCTGACAATTCAGGACTATGGAGCTAATGAAGGCAATGGAGGAGAGGGAAGGTCAGGGACCAGGGTAGGCAAACAAGAGGGTGCAGGAGATACAGAGCACTGACAGCAGCACCGTAATACAGAGCACTGACATCAGCACCGTGACATACAGCGCTGACAGCAGCTCCGTGACATACAGCGCTGACAGCAGCTCCGTGACATACAGCGCTGACAGCAGCTCCGTGACATACAGCGCTGACAGCAGCTCCGTGACATACAGCGCTGACAGCAGCTCCGTGACATACAGCGCTGACAGCAGCACCGTGACATACAGCGCTGACAGCAGCTCCGTGACATACAGCGCTGACAGCAGCTCCGTGACATACAGCGCTGACAGCAGCTCCGTGACATACAGCACTGACAGCAGCTCCGTGACATACAGCGCTGACAGCAGCTCCGTGACATACAGCGCTGACAGCAGCACCGTGACATACAGCGCTGACAGCAGCTCCGTGACATACAGCGCTGACAGCAGCTCCGTGACATACAGCGCTGACAGCAGCTCCGTGACATACAGCGCTGACAGCAGCTCCGTGACATACAGCGCTGACAGCAGCTCCGTGACATACAGCGCTGACAGCAGCTCCGTGACATACAGCGCTGACAGCAGCTCCGTGACATACAGCGCTGACAGCAGCTCCGTGACATACAGCGCTGACAGCAGCTCCGTGACATACAGCGCTGACAGCAGCTCCGTGACATACAGCGCTGACAGCAGCTCCGTGACATACAGCGCTGACAGCAGCTCCGTGACATACAGCGCTGACAGCAGCACCGTGACATACAGCGCTGACAGCAGCTCCGTGACATACAGCGCTGACAGCAGCTCCGTGACATACAGCGCTGACAGCAGCTCCGTGACATACAGCACTGACAGCAGCTCCGTGACATACAGCGCTGACAGCAGCTCCGTGACATACAGCGCTGACAGCAGCTCCGTGACATACAGCGCTGACAGCAGCTCCGTGACATACAGCGCTGACAGCAGCTCCGTGACATACAGCGCTGACAGCAGCTCCGTGACATACAGCGCTGACAGCAGCTCCGTGACATACAGCGCTGACAGCAGCTCCGTGACATACAGCGCTGACAGCAGCTCCGTGACATACAGCGCTGACAGCAGCTCCGTGACATACAGCGCTGACAGCAGCACCGTGACATACAGCGCTGACAGCAGCTCCGTGACATACAGCGCTGACAGCAGCTCCGTGACATACAGCGCTGACAGCAGCTCCGTGACATACAGCACTGACAGCAGCTCCGTGACATACAGCGCTGACAGCAGCTCCGTGACATACAGCGCTGACAGCAGCACCGTGACATACAGCGCTGACAGCAGCTCCGTGACATACAGCGCTGACAGCAGCTCCGTGACATACAGCGCTGACAGCAGCTCCGTGACATACAGCGCTGACAGCAGCTCCGTGACATACAGCGCTGACAGCAGCTCCGTGACATACAGCGCTGACAGCAGCTCCGTGACATACAGCGCTGACAGCAGCTCCGTGACATACAGCGCTGACAGCAGCTCCGTGACATACAGCGCTGACAGCAGCTCCGTGACATACAGCGCTGACAGCAGCTCCGTGACATACAGCGCTGACAGCAGCACCGTAAGCAGCCCCAGGAGGAAGTCAGCACAGCACAGGGATGGTGTGATCCCCTCATAATAAGAACCCCCAGGAGGAAGTCAGCACAGCACAGGGATGGTGGGAGCCCCTCATAATAAGAACACCCAGGAGGAAGTCAGCACAGCACAGGGATGGTGGGAACCCCTCATAATAAGCAGCCCCAGTAGAAATATGACACCGCTCAACCTCTTCAAAGAGGAGGGTAGGGGCATATAGTACGGTGTGCTTTTTTGGGTCAGGGAAGTGAGCCAAATGAATTAAGAAGGTCTGTGTGCTTGATTCCAAAAATTGTTTATAGACATATACATGGTCTACTGATCACATGTGTTGAATTCCTCCGAGATCCATGCCTCATTCATTTTTAGAAATGTGAGGTAGTTAACACTGTGGTGAGCTAGGCGAGTACGCTTATCGGTCACAATCCCCCCTGCTGCGCTGAACGTCCTTTCGGACAGGACACTGGATGAGGGGCAAGCCAACAGTTCGATTGCAAATTGGGCAAGCTCTGGCCAGAGGTCAAGCCTGCCCACCCAGTAGTCTAGGGGTTCATCACTCCTCAGAGCGTCCACATCGGCCGTTAACCCAATGTAGTCGGACACCTGACGGTCTAGGCGTTCCCTGATGCTGGATCCGGATGACACCTGTCGATGGGTCGGCTGAAAGAATGACCTCATATCCGAAGTCACCAACACATCTTCAAACCGGCCTCTTCTTGCAGGCGCTGTTGGATTGGTACCCGCAAATCCTTCTCTGGGAGTGGGAATTGCTCCTCTGCCAGCGCACGCAAAAGCAGAATGCAGCATTTCTCGAAGCAAGGCCTGGAAGTGCTGCATTCTGACAGCCCTCTGCGACGGCGGTAACATTTCCGCCATTTTGTGTTTGTACCGGGGGTCTAAGTACGTTGCCACCCAGTACTGGTCCTTGACCCTCATGCTTTTTATACGGGGGTCCCTATTAAAACACTGGAGCATGAAGGCCCCCATTTGCACTAAAGTGGAAGCGGTGTGGTGGCCTGGCTCCTGCTCATCATCCAGGATAATGTCGTCCTCTTCATTCTCCTCTCCCCATCCTCGCACAACAGGGATCCCAGAAAGGTTTAAAGCATGCTCTTCTTGCTCCTGCTCATCCGCCCCGGCACCATCCTCCTCTGACTCCTCATCAGACTCCTGTTGTTGACTTGTCTCAGATAGAGTAGCCCCCCCTGGGAATTCATCCAGCATTGCGACTTCCTCATCTTCCCGCTCCTGCTCCTCCACAGCCTGATCAATGACACGACGCAATGCACGCTCCAGAAAGAAGGCATAAGGTACCATGTCACTGATGGCGCCATGGCTGCGACTGACCAGTTTGGTGATCTCCTCAAATGGCCGCAGAAGTCTGCATGTGTCGCGCATGAGCAGCCACTGGCGCGGTGAAAAAAAACCCAGCTCCCCAGAACCGTTTCTTTCGCAGAGTTCATACAGGTAGACGTTAACTGCACGTTTCTGCTGGAGCAGCCTATCAAGCATATAGAAGGTTGAGTTCCATCGCGTCGGGCAATCGCAAATAAGACGTCTGACCGGCAGATGGTGTCGCCGCTGAATGTCAGCAAGGCGAGCCATGGCCGTGTAAGATCTTCTGAAATGGGCCGAGATTTTCCTTGCCTGCCGCAAGATGTCCTGGACCCCAGGGTATTTGACAAGGAATCGCTGCACGACCAAGTTTAAGACGTGTGCCATGCACGGCACGTGCGTGATTTTGCCCTGTTTCAATGCGCTAAGCAGATTGGCACCGTTGTCACACACCACTTTACCAACTGTCAAATTGAGCGGTGTTAGCCACTCATCTGCCTGTGAACGCAAAGCTGAAAGGAGTGCCGGGCCAGTGTGGCTCTTTGCTTCCAGGCACAACAGACGCAGCACGGCATGGCAACGTCTCACCTGGCATGTGGAATAGGTTCTGGGGAGCTTGGGCGGTGCAGTGGAAGAGACGCTAGCAGCGGAAAAGGAGGAGGCAGCTGAGGAGGAGAGGGAGGAGGATGGAGTAGGAGGAGGAGAAGAAGAGTCAGGCCTGCATGCAATCCGTGGCGGTAAAACCAAATCTACACGGGTGCCACGGGTTACATGCTTGACGGCCGTCAGAAGGTTCACCCAGTGGGCAGTAAAACTGATATACCTTCCCTGCCCGTGTTTGCTAGACCACGTGTCTGTGGTCAGATGTATCTTGGCACCGACACTGTGTGCCAGAGATACATTCACTTGCCGCTGAACATGGCCATATAGCTCTGGGATGCCCTTCTCTGAGAAATACTTCCTTCCTGGGACCTTCCATTGTGGTGTTCCAATGGCCACAAATTTGCGAAAGGCCTCCGAGTCCACCAGTTTATATGGCAGTAGTTGGCGGGCTATGAGTTCTGACAAGCCAGCCGCCAACCGTTGGGCAAGAGGGTTATCCGGCGTCATCATTTTTTTACGCTCAAACATTAGGCCCACGGAAGCCTGCCTTTTTGCAGAAAAATGTGAGCTTGGCGTGATGGAAGGTGGAGTGGAGGACAATTGTGAGGAGAGAGGAGAAGGAGAAGTAGAAGACGAGGCTGGACGGTGAGAGCCTGCAGTGTGGCTTTGTGTGTTCCGTTGCTCCCACTGGGCTCGGTGATGGCTGCTCATGTGCCTTCTTAAGGCGGTCGTCCCTAGGTGAGTATTGGGCTTACCGCGACTAACGCGTTGACTGCAAAGATTGCAGATGGCAACGCTATTGTCAGCAGCGGACACGTTAAAAAAAGCCCACACTGCGGAGCCATGTGCCGGTGTCCTGGGAGCGCCAGATGTGACCGTACATGGTCGATGACTCGCTCCTGATACATTTGCAGTCTGCTTTGTCCCTGCTGTGCAATGTAAGTCATTGCTGCTTCTCCTCCCTATCTGCTGGTCCATATCTCCCTCTGAACTCCCCTCCTCTTCCTCTCTTGTGGGCACCCACGTGACATCACTAGACACGTCATCATCAACGTCACCTTCCCCACCGCTATAAGTAGAGTAGGCAGCAACACCGGGGACCAACCTCCTCCTTGGGCTGATCTGGGTACTGGCGTCAGACTGCTGAGTAGCGCTTGTTGCTACCTCCTCTTCCTGATCCAATACCAAGAGTGGCTGCGCATCAGAAATGTCCTCTTGATATGGATCGGAAAATAATTCCAGTGACTCAAGCGGAAGGTATGTGGTGGTGGTGGTGGTGGTCGTGTTGTTGGTGGTAGTGTCTTTGGGGGTGCACATAGCAGAGAGTGAAGAAGAGGGTGCAGATCGAGAGGATGAGGAGGGTGCAGAAGAGTAAGGCTGAGCGAGCCACTCAACCAAGTCTGGTGCATCCTTTAAAGTAATTGAACGCACCTTCTGCAACTTCCCACTTTGGCTCAAGCCTGTTGCTCCTGCCCTACCCCTACCACCCCTGCGGAAGGGCCTGCCTCTTCCTCTGCATGTCATTTTTTAAATGACCCTGTGACAAAACTCTTAGTCCCTATACCGCTGAAGGACTGCTGCAGTATAGGTGAGCGGTCAGCAGTGGTGCACGTCAACCCTATCTATTGTGGACCTATAGCGGTCCTTACAGAACAGCAGACTGTACCGCACTCAAGCCTATGTACCGTAGCACCCTATACCAAGTTACCAGTCCTTATAAGAACTTTTGTGGACCAAGCAGGTTGTGTATTAGTGTTTAGCAGACTGTACGTCAGTCCCTATACCGCTGAAGGACTGCTGCAGTATAGGGCAGCGGTCAGCAGTGGTGCACGTCAACCCTATCTATTGTGGACCGATAGCGGTCCTTACAGAACAGCAGACTGTACCGCACTCAAGCCTATGTACCGTAGCACCCTATACCAAGTTACCAGTCCTTATAAGAACTTTTGTGGACCAAGCAGGTTGTGTATTAGTGTTTAGCAGACTGTACGTCAGTCCCTATACCGCTGAAGGACTGCTGCAGTATAGGGCAGCGGTCAGCAGTGGTGCACGTCAACCCTATCTATTGTGGACCGATAGCGGTCCTTACAGAACAGCAGACTGTACCGCACTCAAGCCTATGTACCGTAGCACCCTATACCAAGTTACCAGTCCTTATAAGAACTTTTGTGGAACAAGCAGGTTGTGTGTTAGTGATTAGCAGACTGTACGTCAGTCCCTATACCAATGAAGGACTGCTGCAGTATAGGGCAGCGGTCAGCAGTAGTGCACGGCAACCCTATGTATTGTGGACCGATAGCGGTCCTTACAGAACAGCAGACTGTACTGCACTCAGGCCTATGTACCGTAGCACCCTATACCAAGTTACCAGTCCTTATAAGAACTTTTGTGGACCAAGCAGGTTGTGTGTTAGTGTTTAGCAGACTGTGCGTCAGTCCCTATACCGCTGAAGGACTGCTGCAGTATAGGGCAGCGGTCAGCAGTAGTGCACGGCAACCCTATGTATTGTGGACCGATAGCGGTCCTTACAGAACAGCAGACTGTAACGCACTCAGGCCTATGTACCGTAGCACCCTATACCAAGTTACCAGTCCTTATAAGAACTTTTGTGGACCAAGCAGGTTGTGTGTTAGTGATTAGCAGACTGTACGTCAGTCCCTATACCAATGAAGGACTGCTGCAGTATAGGGCAGCGGTCAGCAGTAGTGCACGGCAACCCTATGTATTGTGGACCGATAGCGGTCCTTACAGAACAGCAGACTGTAACGCACTCAGGCCTATGTACCGTAGCACCCTATACCAAGTTACCAGTCCTTATAAAAACTTTTGTGGACCAAGCAGGTTGTGTGTTAGTGTTTAGCAGACTGTGCGTCAGTCCCTATACCGCTGAAGGACTGCTGCAGTATAGGGCAGCGGTCAGCAGTGGTGCACGTCAACCCTATCTATTGTGGACCGATAGCGGTCCTTACAGAACAGCAGACTGTACCGCACTCAAGCCTATGTACCGTAGCACCCTATACCAAGTTACCAGTCCTTATAAGAACTTTTGTGGACCAAGCAGGTTGTGTATTAGTGTTTAGCAGACTGTACGTCAGTCCCTATACCGCTGAAGGACTGCTGCAGTATAGGGCAGCGGTCAGCAGTGGTGCACGTCAACCCTATGTATTGTGGACCGATAGCGGTCCTTACAGAACAGCAGACTGTAACGCACTCAGGCCTATGTACCGTAGCACCCTATACCAAGTTACCAGTCCTTATAAGAACTTTTGTGGACCAAGCAGGTTGTGTGTTAGTGATTAGCAGACTGTACGTCAGTCCCTATACCAATGAAGGACTGCTGCAGTATAGGGCAGCGGTCAGCAGTAGTGCACGGCAACCCTATGTATTGTGGACCGATAGCGGTCCTTACAGAACAGCAGACTGTACTGCACTCAGGCCTATGTACCGTAGCACCCTATACCAAGTTACCAGTCCTTATAAAAACTTTTGTGGACCAAGCAGGTTGTGTGTTAGTGTTTAGCAGACTGTGCGTCAGTCCCTATACCGCTGAAGGACTGCTGCAGTATAGGGCAGCGGTCAGCAGTAGTGCACGGCAACCCTATGTATTGTGGACCGATAGCGGTCCTTACAGAACAGCAGACTGTAACGCACTCAGGCCTATGTACCGTAGCACCCTATACCAAGTTACCAGTCCTTATAAGAACTTTTGTGGACCAAGCAGGTTGTGTGTTAGTGATTAGCAGACTGTACGTCAGTCCCTATACCAATGAAGGACTGCTGCAGTATAGGGCAGCGGTCAGCAGTAGTGCACGGCAACCCTATGTATTGTGGACCGATAGCGGTCCTTACAGAACAGCAGACTGTACCGCACCCAAGCCTATGTACCGTAGCACCCTAGACAGACCAAGTTACCAGTCCTGATAAAGAGCTTTGTGGAACAAGTGAGTTGTGAATGATTAGCAGACTGCAGCAGAAGGGCAGCAGTCAAGTATAATATTCTTTCTATATTTGGAAGAAAGAATATTATACGTGTACAAGCCTATTACCGTACCACTGATACCAGTCCTGAAAAGAACCTTTGTGGAACTAATAGTAACAGCAAGTCTTTAAAATTATCCTCACTGCCTGACACACTGCTTCCTGCCTGTCCCTATACAAATTGGCAAAAAAGAGTAGGCTGGAACGATTAGCTGGAACAGCTCTTTTGTGGACCTGATAGTAACAGCTAATGATGATGATGATGATGATGATGAAGAAAGACTAATCTGGCTGAGCTGTCCCTAAAATAGCAGCATACAGCGCTCTGTCCCTTTATCTAAACTGACAAAAGAAACTCAGGCTGCTGACCTAACACCTATACCAGTCCTGAAAAGAACTTTTGTGTACCAAATAGCTAGCGTTTTCTCTGTCCCTACTCCACACAGGATCCTTTCCCTACAGTGACAGAAGAAAGAATGTAAAATGGCCACCGGATCGGGTGTATTTATAGGTTAGGGGGAATGTCCAAGTGTCCATGAGCTGTCATGTCTCAATTGGTTGTCCTGTAACACATGATAAACGTGTCACGAAAGGTTAAAGTTCTTGTATACATTAAACACGTAAGTCCGCCGGGGCGAACGACGGAAAAAGGCGTTCGAACCCGCGGACGGCGAAAGTCGGAAATTCGCCGCGAAACGACCGCCGGGCGAACCGTTCGGCCATCACTAATCCCAACAGTGTTCTATCGGGTTGAGGTCAGGACTCCGTGTAGACCAGTCAAATTCCTCCATGTTGGACGAGAAGGTCTGGCTCGCAGTGTCCGCTCTAATTTATCCTAAAGGTGTTCTATCGGGTTGAGATCAGGACTCTGTGTAGGCCAGTCAACTTCCTCCATGTTGGACGAGAAGGTCTGGCTCACAGTGTCCGCTCTAATTTATCCCAAAGGTGTTCTATCGGGTTGAAGTCAGGACTCTGTGTAGGCCAGTCAACTTCATCCATGTTGCACGAGAAGGTCTGGCTCGCAGTCTCCGCTCTAATTTATCCCAACAGTGTTCTATCGGGTTGTGCAGGCCAGTCAAGTTCCTCCACCCCAAACTCGCTCAACCATGTCTTTATGGACCTTGCTTTTGTGCACTGGTGTGCAGTCATGTTGGAACAGGAAGGGGCCATCCCCCAAATTGTTCCCACAAAGTTTGGAGCATGAAATTGTCCAAAATGTCTTGGTATCCTGACGCCTTAAGCGTTCCCTTCGCTGGAACTAAGGGTTCCAAACTCGCTCGTCCATGTCTTTATGGACCTTGCTTTGTACACTGGTGTGTAGTC
This sequence comes from Lithobates pipiens, assembly GCF_037356315.1. Classification (NCBI taxonomy): domain Eukaryota; kingdom Metazoa; phylum Chordata; class Amphibia; order Anura; family Ranidae; genus Lithobates; species Lithobates pipiens. The sequence goes on along the minus strand of NW_027507791.1, from coordinate 42,679,086 downwards.
ATGTTGGAAGAAAAAGGGGTCAATCATCCCCAAACTGTTCCCACAAAGTTCTGGAGCATGGAGTTGTCCAAAATGTCTTGGTATGCTGACACCTTTAAGAGCTCCCTTCACTGGATCTAATGCAGCGTACACACGATCGGACTTTCCGGCAGACTCGGTCTGTCGGACCAGAATTCGTCGGACAATTCGATTGTGTGTGGGCTCCAGTGGACTTTTTTTCCCAAAAGTCCAACGGGCCTAAAAAAAAAAAAACATGTTTCAAATCTATCCGACAGACTAAAAATTGGGAAAACCGTTCGTCTGTGTGCTGGTCCGACCAAATATGACGCAAGGGCAGCTATTGGCTACTGGCTATTGAACTTCCTTGTTTAGTACCATTTACGTCATCACATTCAAAACGAACGGACTTAGTCCGGTCGTGTGTGGCCAAGTTCGTTTCGTCCAGAAAGTCCGTCCAACCTCCGCCGAAAGTCCGTCGAGAAGACCGTCGGATCTAGTCCGTCGAAAAAGTCCGGTCGTGTGTACGCGGCATAAGGGTTCAAAACTCCCTCGTCCGTGTCTTTATGGGCCTTGCTTGACAATTACTGGTTGTTAAGGATGCCGGTGGCCGCCGGCAGTAAGTTACCGCAGCCTTTAACTACCTCTATACCGCATGACTTCATAAAATAACCAATACAGTATTTTCGTTTTTCGGGGGAATGTCAAAAAACATTTCGAAAAAACGATGTGTGGTATCTTTTCACATACTCGGATGCAGTAAAACACCGCATTTAATTAATACAAATTTAAGGTGGACCTGTGCTGTTGGCCAAACATCCACTGGATGACACCGAAGGAGGACCAAATAGTATAAAAATGTAGACGAATACCTTCAAGAAAATCTTCAAATCTCCATTGCCATCACATGACCAAAGCCACGGCACTGGTCACATGCTCTCTACTGAAGGAGAGCAGCCATCAGGCTGGCTAACTAGTCAGCCCAGTTTACACCTACGCATAATTAGAAGACTCCAAAAAAATGTATGCCATTATTGTTGATTCAATCATCGGTTGGCAAGAACTGTAGGCCCCGCCATCACATCCTCTAATGCCCCCTCAGCTGGCACCATGTGACCACTGCCTCGGCATGGTCGTCACTTCAGTAGTTAAAAATTCCCTCGAATCTGAGGCCATACATTTGCAAGAATTTCAAATAAGTCTTTGTAGAATGCAAATGTTATCTCTATATTCAATGAGAATACAAAAATGTGTGCTCTCTTTGTCACTCAATCGTTGGTGGGCGCAGCCACTGTAGACCCATAGCACGGTAATACCAAGACCTCCAAAGACCACAAAGCCACCAGCCGCACCAACAGATTAGACATTGTTGGAGTAACTGGTGACATTTTTTTGTCTTTGGGGCCATCTGCACAACTGTGCAACAGGTCCACAACAGTAGACAGTCAGCAGACGTACAACAGGTCTACAGCAGTAGACAGTCAGCGGACGTATAACAAGTCTACAACAGTAGACAGTCAGCGGAAGTACAACAGGTCTACAATAGTAGACAGTCTGCAGACGTACAAGTCTACAACAGTAGACAGTCAGCAGACGTACAACAGTTCTACAACAGTAGACAGTCAGCGGACGTACAACAGGTCTACAACAGTAGACAGTCAGCGGACATACAATAGGTCTACAACAGTGGACATTCAGGGGACGTACAACAGGTCTGCAACAATAGAGAATCATCAGACGTACAATAGGCCTACAACAGTAGACAATCATCAGACATGCAACATGTCTACAACAGTAGACAGTCAGTAGACACACAGCAGGTCTACAAAAGTAGACAGTCAGTAAACGTACAACAGGTCTACAAAAGTAGACAGTTAGCAGATGTACTATAGGTCTACAAAAGTAGACAGTCAGTAAACGTACAACAGGTTTACAAAAGTAGACAGTTAGCAGACATACAAGTCTACAAAAGTAGACAGCAGACCTACAACAAGTCTTCAAAAGTAGACAGTCAACAGACATACAGCAAGTCTACAGAAGTTGACAGTCAGTAGACGTACAAAAAGGTCTACAACAGTAGACAGTCAGCGGACGTACAACAGGTCTACAACAGTAGACAGTCAGCGGACATACAATAGGTCTACAACAGTGGACATTCAGGGGACGTACAACAGGTCTGCAACAATAGAGAATCATCAGACGTACAATAGGCCTACAACAGTAGACAATCATCAGACTTACAATATGTCTACAACAGTAGACAGTCAGTAGACACACAGCAGGTCTACAAAAGTAGACAGTCAGTAAACGTACAACAGGTCTACAAAAGTAGACAGTTAGCAGACGTACTATAGGTCTACAAAAGTAGACAGTCAGTAAACGTACAACAGGTCTACAAAAGTAGACAGTTAGCAGACATACAAGTCTACAAAAGTAGACAGCAGACCTACAACAAGTCTTCAAAAGTAGACAGTTAACAGACATACAGCAAGTCTACAGAAGTTGACAGTCAGTAGACGTACAAAAAGGTCTACAACAGTAGACAGTCAGCGGACGTACAACAGGTCTACAACAGTAGACAGTCAGCGGACATACAATAGGTCTACAACAGTGGACATTCAGGGGACGTACAACAGGTCTGCAACAATAGAGAATCATCAGACGTACAATAGGCCTACAACAGTAGACAATCATCAGACTTACAACATGTCTACAACAGTAGACAGTCAGTAGACACACAGCAGGTCTACAAAAGTAGACAGTCAGTAAACGTACAACAGGTCTACAAAAGTAGACAGTTAGCAGACGTACTATAGGTCTACAAAAGTAGACAGTCAGTAAACGCACAACAGGTCTACAAAAGTAGACAGTTAGCAGACATACAAGTCTACAAAAGTAGACAGCAGACCTACAACAAGTCTTCAAAAGTAGACAGTCAACAGACATACAGCAAGTCTACAGAAGTTGACAGTCAGTAGACGTACAAAAAGGTCTACAACAGTAGACAGTCAGCGGACATACAAAAAGTCTACAAAAGTAGACAGTCAGTGGACGTACAACAGGTCTACAAAAGTAGACAGTCAGCAGACATACAAGTCTACAGAAGTAGACAGTCAGCAGACATACAAGTCTACAGAAGTAGACAGTCAGCAGACATACAACAGGTCTACAAAAGTAGACAGTCAGTAGACGTACAAAAAGGACTACAACAGTAGACAGTCAGCAGACGTACAACAGGTCTACAGTAGCCTTATGCGTTGATGATCGCAGCACCAATGAGGCACAATTTTTGAGATTTGGATTTGCAGTCAACAAAAAATCTGATGCATTTCTACAAATTTTCACTTCTAAAGGGATGGTCACATGTCCGATGCCAAGGCAGTGGTCACATAGGGACGGCAGAAGGGGCTTTATAGGGTTCATTTTTTTTGTGGAGAATCTGGAAGACTTGTTTGGTTGCCGTATAGTTAGGAGATCGATGATCTGGGGTGTAACTCACTTGGTATTCCGTGTGGGTGAGTATCAATATGTAGAGATTCCTCTCTTACGAAGCTGTGGATTAATGGGCCCACTTGAACCTGCCAGGCCCCGTTCTTCAGCAGTGTAATTTGCAGCACGGATGGGCATGGGGGGGGGGGGGGGGGGGTTAGAAGGGTTGGAGGAGGTCTGGCCATTGCTGACTTGCAGGAAAACAAAAATAAACTTTTGGAAGAGGCTGCGGTGAACCGAGGAGGAGGATTACATTACCCCTCACGGCTTATATCACCCTGCGGTTAAATATAGAGCGCCAGTCTCGAGCCGTGCAGAATTTTGCAGAGATCTGGGAGTCGGCAGGGAAAGGGATCTCACCTAGGCTTGAGCGCGCCAGCGTGGAATCTCAGCACTGCCAGGCATCTGCTTGGCCTGCAATGGAGTTTTTAGGTGTATGTGGGTTCTGTTGTTATCCCTTCAGAAGCTCGGCACCTGATGCGGCCCCGGAAGATGGAAAACTACATTTCAAGCAGCCCGAACGCAACCGCCAAGGGCGGATATAAAAGCTGTGGGAGAAGAGGGAGGAGCCTGGTGCAAAACTTGATTGTGTACTGGGGGACAAACGTGGATATGCCCCCTCCAAGATGTTTTTCCATAATCTAAATATATACAAAGAAAATTATTAAATATATATATATATATATATATTTATTATTATTTATTTATATAAATAATAAAATATAAAATAATATATAAAGAATATATATTAAATAATATAATTATTATTATTTTAATAATTATACATAAATAAAATAATATATAAAATAATAATATAAACTTGATTGGGTACTGGGGGACAAATGCTGATATGCCCCCACCAAGAAGTCTTTCCATAATGAAAACATATACAAAAAATATATAAATAAATAATAAAATAAATATCTAAAAGATATATATATATATATATATATATAATATATATATATATATATATATATATATATATATATATATATATAAAATAATAAGTATACATAAATAAAATAATATAAAAAAAAAATATATATAAAATAATAATATGAACTTGATTGGGTACTGGGGGACAAACATGGATATGCCCCCACCAAGAAGTCTTTCCATAATCTAAACATATATAAAAAATATATATATATAAATAATAAAATAAATATATATAAAATAATATAATTATTATTATTTTAACAATTATACATAAATAAAATAATATATAAAAAAATATATAAAATAATATAAATAATATATGATAATAATTATTAATTTAATAATTATATATAAATAAATCAATATATAAAAATATAACAAAAATACTATAAGGCCTTGTTTAAAAAATAATTAATAAAAAAAAAAATATATATATATATATATATAATAAAATATTAAATAATATATATATTAAATAATATAATTATTATTTTAATAATTATACATAAATTAATATCTAAAATATATATATATATAAAATAATAATATAAACTTGATTGGGTACTGGGGGACAAACGCGGATATGCCCCCACCAATAAGTCTTTCCATAATCAAAACATATACAAAAAATGTATAAATAAATAATACAATAAATATATAAAAAATGTATATAAAATAATATAATTGTTATTATTTTAATAAGTATACATAAATAAAATAATATAAAAAAATATATAAAAAAATAATATAAATTTGATTGGGTACTGGGGGACAAACGTGGATATGCCCCCACCAAGAAGCCTTTCCATATTCTAAGCATATACAAAAAAATATATGTATAAATAATAAAATAAATATATATAAAATAATATAAATATTATTATTTTAACAATTATACATAAATAAAATAATATATAAAAAATATATATAACATAATATAAATAATATATGATAATAATTATTAATTTAATAATTATATATAAATAAAACAATATATAAAAATATAACAAAAATACTATAAGGCCTTGTTTACAGCGGCAGTCTCAGTCGTGCCTCGCTTTTCAGAGGGTGGTAGCGCAGTGGTTTCCAGGCGTTCAAAAGTTGATACTGATGTCAACAAAATGCCTTTTTTTGGCTCTTTATTCTTTTTTATTTTTTGCTGAAAATTGATTTTGTGTGTAATTACTATACCGCAAACCATAAACCAAGTGATGGGCTTATGGTTGTGGCGTGCTCCAGCTTATAGTGCCAATTTTAAAATACTGGTTCGGGCGCAAAGCAAAAATATTGCAGCATGGCATGTGCACAATCCCCTCGGGCTGCATGTTTAAGCTGACTAGTATATTTTCGAACGAACCTTAGAATAAACATTTTCATGAAAATTCTCACAAAAAAATCAAAAAAAAAGAAGAAAATTCTCAGTACAGTTGAAGACTTGAACGTATGTCGTTTGAAATTTAGTTTGCTTTTCACATTAAATTTTTTGGAATAAATGGAACAAAAAAGACCAAATACACTTTCAGAAATGTATTTATTCGAGAAGAATATTCCCTACTGAAATGACAACAAATAAAGTGATCAAAAAAAAAATTTAATTAAAGCAACAGTGTAAAAAAACAATGTAAAAAAAAATAAAAATAAAAGAAATTAATAATTAAAAAAAAAATGTAAGTGCAGCAGGGATGAGAACGAGGTCCCCGGGTGCACCTACAACAGAACACAACAAAAGCTGCTTTATATAGATTTATATTCTCAGTGAAGTCCGGTAAATGAAAGATAGGAACATTGAAGAGTGACGGCAGAAGAAGGCCAACTGATCCATGTCTGCACCTTTTTTATATTTTATTTTATATATAGATTTATATATATATATAAGGTTTGAGCTAAAATCAGGTTTTTATTCTCAGTACAATATCTCACAAAAGTAAGTACACCCCTCCTATTTCTGTAAATCTTTTCTTCTCTCTTCTCATGTGACAACACTGAAGAAATGACACTTGTCTACAATGTAAAGTAGTGAGTATACAGCTTGTATAACAGTGTAAATTTGCCGTCCCCTCAAAATAACTCAACACACAGCCATCAATGTCTCACGGGGCTACCCTGGTCCTCGAACCAGAACAGACCACATGGGTCTCACGAACACCTCTCCTTGAACACGTGACCCACACCGCTTAAGTACCCCCTTCCCAGACTCCTCAGCGGTCCCCGGCACTGCCACTGATTGGCTCCAAGAAGGCCAATACTCCAACATCCAACCAGACCTGGTTCTGGCCTGTCATGTGCATCTCACGGCTCACATGACCAGGCAGAACTTCCAACACAGCCTGGCCAGACTGGTGTTAAGGCCAATCTACATAATCAACCCTCAGAACCTTTACTGTTCTGAGGCAAAAACTACATTTACATGCGTATGACGTTTTGTCCAAAATGTCATCTGCTACACGGGTTTTCTTCTAAGATTGCTTTGTACACAGGAAGGGGCCATCTCCAAAATGTTCCCACAAAGTTGGGGGCATGAAATTGTCCATAGTGTCTTGGTATGCTGACGCCTTAAGAGTTCCCTTCTGTGGAACTACAGGGGCCAAGCCCAACCCCTGAAAAACAACCCCCCATCATAATCCCCCCTCCACCAAATGATTTGGGCCAGTGCACAAAGCAAGGTCTATTAAAACATGGATGAGCGAGTTTGGGGTGGAGTAACTTGACTGGCCTGCACAGAGTCCTGACCTCAACCCGACAGAACACTTTTGGGATGAATTAGGAGACTGCGAGCCAGGCCTTCTCATCCAACATCCGTGCCTGACCTCACAAATGCGATTCTGGAAGAATGGTCAAACCTCCCCATAGACACACTCCTAAACCTTGTGGACAGCCTTCCCAGAAGAGTTGAAGCTGTTATAGCTGCAAAGGGTGAGCCAACTCAATATTGAACCCTACGGACTGACTGGGATGCCATTAAAGTTCATGTGTGTGCAAAGGCAGGCGTCCCAATAATTTTGGTAATTATATATATATATATATATATATATATATATATATATATATATATATTTACGAATTATTATTATTATTAATAATAATAATAATAATAATAATAATAACTATTCGGAAAATATATATGTAGATAGATATATCTATATATATCTGTAGATATATATCTATATATATCTATAGATATATATAGATATATCTATATATTTTTTATTATTTTTATTATTATTATTATCATTAATAATAATAATAATAATAATTCAGAAAAAATAATAATAATTCAGAAAAAAAATATATATACATATATAGATATGTATATATTTATTATTATTTTTATTATTATTATTATCAAAAAATCTATCTATCTATCTATCTATCTATCTATCTATCTATCTATCTATCTATCTATCCATATATATTTTTTCCTAATGATTGTTATTATTAAAAATAATAATAATAATAATTCAGAAAAAAATAATATATATATATATATATATATATATATATATATATATATATATATATATATTCTTATTATTATTATTATCGATAATAATAATAATAATAATAATAATTCGGAAGAAATATATCTATCTATCTATCTATCTGTATATATTATTTCCAAATGATTGTTATTATTAAAAATAATAATAATAATAATTATGAAAATATATATATAGATATATATAGATATATATATAGATATATATATCTATATATATCTATATATATATATCTTATTATTATCAATAATAATAATTTGGAAGAATGATATCTCTATCTATCTATCTATCTATATATATATATATATATATATATATATTTCCAAATTATTGTTATTATTAATAATAATAATAATAATAATAATAAAATTATTATTATTATTTTGCAAGGGAGGGGAGGTGGTTTCAAAGTAATTTCTAGAAAAAAAATAGCAATTTTTACACGTGTGCGAAAAATCAAAAAAATTACCCTGGTAGACAAGTGATTAAGCTCCGCCCACCCGATAATTTAGTCATAGGGAACGCGCAGAGACAGAATCATATAAGGCTGGAAGTGATAAAAGGCTGACGTTGTTTTAAAAAAGGAGCTTGAGGTCTAAATAAAAAGCGTGAACACTTAGGAAGCGCCCGTGGCTCTTTTTTTTTTTTATTCTGGTTTGGGAAGACAGAGCGTCATTCTAAGGGGGGGGGGGGGTTGGGATTTGGGATGGCGAAGCTCTGACCCGAGGTGAGGCTGCCACCCGATCGTCCTGTGGTAGCAGAAGGCTCTCTTGACATTACTCTGGGAAAGCTGACTCTTTGCTGGGACTCAAACAGCTGCTCCTCGACTGTCAACTTTCAAGAGCCTGTCCTGAAAAAAACAAAAAAAAAACAGTTCTGGGTCGGGCGAAAGCAGCGGGCTGCACGCGGAAGGCCAGCGCATATGTAGAGGATGCAGAAATGGAGCTGACACATTGGAAGGGATGTATCAAATTGTGTGGCATCTCTCAATTAATGACGTGCGAGGTGCTGACTTGCACGCCTCGGCACTTTCCGCAGGTGCTGCAATTTCTGGCCGGTTGGGCCGATTCGATTTGCCGCTGGCCTGCGGAGGCGACGAAAGATCAGCGACTCTTCCGTCTTCGTCAGGGGAAGTAAGAAAAAAAAAGGCCAAAAGGGTTAATTCACCAGGCAAGAGTTATGTCAAAGAATATCTAAAGCCAAAAACTTGAAGCATGAAATTCATGCTTGCGTCTTGTAGCGATGCCCGCTGAAATGTGCACGCCAACACGTGCTGCCACAACCAGTACCAGGACAGGCTCGCCCAGGGCAAAGATGCAGAACTGCACCCCCATCCAGGGCGGCTGGTGCTCCAATTTTTTTTTGGGGAGGGGCAAAAATTTTGTAGAAAAAAAATAATCAAATGCTGCCACTATGCCATCAATTGCAGCCACTGTGCCATCAAATGCTGCCACTGTGCCCATCAAATGCTGCCACTGTGCCATCAAACGCTGCTGCTGTGCCCATCAAATGCTACCACTGTGCCCATCAAATGCTACCCCTGTGTCATCAATCGCTGCTGCTGTGCCCATCAAATGCTGCCACTGTGCCCATCAAACGCTGCCCCTGTGCCATCAATCGCTGCTGCTGTGCCCATCAAATGCTGCCACTGTGCCCAACAAATGCTGCCACTGTGCCATCAAATGCTGCCACTGTGCCCTCAAATGCTGTCACTGTGCCATCAGTTGCAATCACTGTGCCAAACACTGCCACTGTGCCCATTAAACGCTGCCACTATGCCATCAAACACTGCCACTGTGCCATCAAATGCTGCCACTGTGCCCTCAAACGCTGCCACTGTGCCATCAATTGCAGCTACTCTGCCATCAATTGCAGCCACTGTGCCAAACTCTGCCACTGTGCCCATTAAACGCAGCCACTGTGGCATCAAATGCTGCCACTGTGCCAAATGCTGCCACTGAGCCCATCAACCGCTGCCACTGTGCCATCAAACACTGCCTGTGTGCCCATCAAATGTTGCCAGTGTGCCCATCATATGCTGCCAGTGTGCCCATCAAATGCTGCCAGTGTGCCCATCACCTTTTTGAACGTCTATTAGAGCCTATGGCTCTATTCAGGTACTTTAACCCCCCCATCCCCCCCGCTGTTGTAATTCATGCACCAGGCACCCAAAAAGGGGCCGGGGCGCCTGAATAGGGGGTGGCAATGCATGAATCTATCGATTGGTGATAGAGGGGGTGGCAGGAGAGAGGGGACGGCACCCGTGCGCACCCTTAATGCACATGCCAACGCTGCCCCCATCTAAAGCTGCTAAATGCATGATGTAGATGGGTGTACTGCCCTACATGCTGTGCCCCCCACTTGAGGGCGATGTGCCCAGGGCAGCCTTCCCTCTTGCCCCCTTCCCTTTGTTCCATTCCTGACCACAATGAATGCATGGAGGCAGCCGTGAACTTGTTACTAGCTCCCGGCTATTCAGTAAAAGTGATCCGGGGCAACTGTAGAGCTTTTACGGTGCTGTGTACCCTTCGCCATGGTTCTGCTCCCCCAGGGCCACGCTAAATGGTGTCAGGATGGCGCTTGTGATGAATGAACCTGGAAGGGCTCAGCTCTGAGCATTTCCGGGATCAGAGCTGTCAGAAGCCCACCTAAAATGCAGGGTAAACAGCCAATCAAGTAGCTAGATCAACTGAAGTGGAGAGCAGGGGAGGCATTAGGGGTCTAATAGACCCCGGATCTCTCTGTAAAGAGAACCTGTCCCCTACCCACTGTTATCACAGCAAGGTGCTTGTTAGCTTCCTTGGTATAACAATAAAGTTAAATGATTTTTTTTTTTAATATTTAAATTAATATAGTAAATGAAATAAAAATAAAATAAAATAATAATTAATAATAATAAATAGAAAAACAAAAACAATAAAATAAAAATAAAATAAAATAATAAATAATAATAATAAATAGAAAAAAATAAAATAATAAATAATAATAAATAGAAAAACAAAAACAATAAAATAAAAATAAAAAATAATAATAAATAATAATAATAATAATAATAATAAATAGAAAAAAATAATAAATAATAATATTAATAAATAGAAAAACAAATAAAATAATTCATAAAAGCCATCACATACATGTGAATGCAAACACGTGCACAAATAAATAATAATCAATCCCATTTGATCCCATCACCTGTGAAACACGTCAACAATAAAAAGAGCTCTTTGTATGCAGTGGATTACATGCATGCCGTGACCCTCTAAGTGTCTGGATTTACGTTCCTGTACAAATCCCGACCTCACACAGTGTTGGAGGACTACATAAGCCATCATTTACCACTGCTGGTTACTCTGCAGTGGATGTACAACTGTAAAATAAAAAAGTGAAATCAACCTCTGCATTGTTAATCCTTGCTTGCGATACTGGGACATTTTTGTTATAAACTGACATTCCACCCCCCCCCCCCCCCAAAAAAAATTGTAAGGACTTCCTTTTAAGCAACAGATAAATCTTCTGCAGGGGTTGAAGTTTTAGCTTCTTCCCTGAGGACTCCCCCCTGAGGAAGTCACAGCTGCGCAGATTCAATTGTAATGGATGTACAACTGTAAAATAAAGTGAAATAAACCTCTGCATTGTTAATCCTTGCGTGCAATATTGGGACATTTTTGTTATAAACTGATATTCCACCCCCCTCCCCAAAAAAATTGTAATGACTTCCTTTTAAGCAACAGATACATCGTCTGCAGGGGTTGAAGTTTTAGCTCCTCCCCTGAGGAAGTCACAGCTGCGCAGATCCAGTTGTAATGGATGTATAACTGTAAAATAAAGTGAAATCAACCTCTGCATTGTTAATCCTTGCTTGCGATACTGGGACATTTTTGTTATAACTGATATTCCACCCTCCCAAAGAATTTTGTAATGACTTCCTTTTAAGCAACAGATACATCTTCTGCAGGGGTTGAAGTTTTAGCTCCTCCCCTGAGGACTGATTACACCCCCCCCCCCCCCCGAGGAAGTCACAGCTGCGCAGATCCAGTTGTAATGGAAGTACAACTGTAAAATAAAGTGAAATCAACCTCTGCTTTGACAATCCTTGCATGCAATATTAGGACATTTTTGTTATAAACTGATATTCCACCCCCCCGCTAAAAAAAATTGTAATGACTTCCTTTTAAGCAACAGATACATCTTCTGCAGGGTTTGAAGTTTTAGTTCCTCCCCTGAGGACCGACGACTCCCCCTGAGGAAGTCACAGCTGTGCAGATCCAGAAAAGAGGCTTATGAGGCTTTGGAGATTCACCCTGCTCCAACATGAGCTATCCAACCAACCAGTGTAACATGGGAGGCATAAACACATAGATTGTGAGGGTGTCAGATCCCTACTGTCTTTGTATATTAGCTTGCCATAAAAGGAGGTCAGATTGGGTGTCATGGATATGGGGGTCCCTGGTTTCATTTTGGCGCACACACACCCGTCGGTTTAAAACCAGATAGTATAAAACTGTTGTGTTGTAGATTTATTATATAACCATTTTATATATAATTAAAAGTGTTAAAAAAAAAAGAATTTTATTGGATTACAAAGCTTTGTCATATAAACCAAACACCGTCCCAGCGTCACCGATGTGACAAGTGACACCTCACAGCCCGGCGCGCTCCCCTGACCCCTCTGAGCTCAGCGCAATCTGACTAATAAACCGCCTCCGATAACGACCCCCCCCCCCCCACCCTGATACGCTGACCCACCAAAACCTCCCGGGTCACATTACCCGACCACTGATTAAATTCATGTGCTGGAGACCGATGTGAGCGCTTCAGTTATGGCTTCTCCTGGGAACTAAATCATTAACTGTACGCCGATCGAAACGCAACCAGAACCGGACATGTACAGAGGACACCGAACCATCAGTCTCTGAACCATAGGAGCTTACACTCTAATGTCCCCTCCCCCACAGTCACATCAGCCTCTGTACCAGAGGAGCTTATACTCTAATGTCCCCCCCACAGTCACATCAGCCTCTGTACCAGAGGAGCTTACACTCTAATGTCCCCCCCCCCCACAGTCACATCAGCCTCTGTACCAGAGGAGCTTACACTCTAATGTCCCCCCCACAGTCACATCAGCCTCTGTACCAGAGGAGCTTACACTCTAATGTCCCCCCCCCCCACAGTCACATCAGCCTCTGTACCAGAGGCGCTTACACTCTAATGTCCCCCCCACAGTCACATCAGCCTCTGTACCAGAGGAGCTTACACTCTAATGTCCCCTCCCCCACAGTCACATCAGCCTCTGTACCAGAGGAGCTTACACTCTAATGTCCCCTCCCACACAGTCACATCAGCCTCTGTACCAGAAGAGCTTACACTCTAATGTCCCCCCCCCCCCACAGTCACATCAGCCTCTATACCAGAGGAGCTTACACTCTAATGTCCCCCCCACAGTCACATCAGCCTCTGTACCAGAGGAGCTTACACTCTAATGTCCCCTCCCCCACAGTCACATCAGCCTCTGTACCAGAGGAGCTTACACTCTAATGTCCCCCCCCCCCCCCCACAGTCACATCAGCCTCTATACCAGAGGAGCTTACACTCTAATGTCCCCCCCACAGTCACATCAGCCTCTGTACCAGAGGAGCTTACACTCTAATGTCCCCCCCAAAGTCACATCAGCCTCTGTACCAGAGGAGCTTACACTCTAATGTCCCCCCCACAGTCACATCAGCCTCTGTACCAGAGGAGCTTACACTCTAATGTCCCCCCCACAGTCACATCAGCCTCTGTACCAGAGGAGCTTACACTCTAATGTCCCCCCCCCCCACAGTCACATCAGCCTCTGTACCAGAGGAGCTTACACTCTAATGCCCCCCCCCCCAGTCGCATCAGCCTCTGTACCAGAGGAGCTTACACTCTAATGTCCCCCCCCCCCCCCCCACAGTCACATCAGCCTCTATACTAGAGGAGCTTACACTCTAATGTCCCCCCCACAGTCACATCAGCCTCTGTACCCGAGGAGCTTACACTCTAATGCTCCCTCCCCCACAGTCACATCAGCCTCTGTACCAGAGGAGCTTACACTCTAATGTCCCCCCCCCCCCACAGTCACACACTATTATTATTATTATTATACATTTATATAACATATACCACAGTGCTGTACAGAGACCACTGATTCATTCACCAGAGGAGCTTACACTCTAATGTCCCCCCACAGTCACACAACATTATTATTATACATTTATATAGCTCTGACATATACCACAGTGCTGTACAGGGAGCACTGAGCCAAACACATCAGTCTCTGCACCAGAGGAGCTTACACTCTAATGCCCCCCCCCCCCCCCTCCACAGTCACACTAGTATTATTATACATTTATATAGTGCTGACATATACCATAGTGTAGTACAGAGAACACTGAGACAGTCACATCAGTCTCTGCACCAGAGGAGCTTACACTCTAATGTCGCCCCCCCCCCCCCCCCCCCACAGTCACACACTAGTATTATTAATATACATTTATATAACTCTGACATACACCGCAGTGCTGTAAAGAGACCACTAATTAATTTGCCAGAGGAGCTTACACTCTAATGTCCACCCCACAGTCACACTAGTATTATTATTATACATCTATATAGCGCTGACATATACCGCAGTGATGTACAGAGAACACTGAGCCAGTCATATCAATTTATGTACCAGAAGAGCTTACACTCTAATGTCCCCCCCACAGTCACACATTATTATTATTATTATTAATATACATTTATATAACTCTGACATACACTGCAGTGCTGTACAGAGACCACTAAATAATTTGCCAGAGGAGCTTACACTCTAATGTCCACCCCACAGTCACACACTATTATTATTATTACTATAGATTTATATAGCACTGACATATACCATAGTGTTGTACAGAGAATACTGAGCCAGTCACACCAGTCTCTGCACCAGAAGAGCTTACACTCTAATGTCCCCACCCCCCCCCCCCCCACACACAGTCACACACTATTATTATTATTATGCATTTATATAACATATACCACAGTGCTGTACAGAGAATACTGATTCATTCACCAGAGGAGCTTACACTCTAATGTCCCCCCACAGTCACACACTATTATACTGTTATATATCTCTGGCATATACCGCAGTGTTTTACATAGAACACTAACAGTGCACCAGATGAGCTTACACTCTGATGTCCGCCCCCCACCCCCCCCCCCCCCCCCATGGTCACACTAGTATTATTACTATTATACATTTATATAGCGCTGACATATACCATAGTGTTGTACAGAGAACACTGAGCCAGTCACATCAGTCTCTGCACCAGAAGAGCTTACACTCTAATGCCCCCACCCCCCATAGTCACACACTATTATTATTATAGATGTATATAGCTCTGACATATACTGCAGCGCTGTACAAGGAGCACTGAGCCAATCACATCAGTCTCTGCACCAGAGGAGCTTACACTGTAATGTCCCCCCCCCCCCCCACACAGTCACACGCTATTATTATTAGATGTTTCTATAACATATACCACAGTGCTGTACAGAGAACGCTAATTCATTTGCCAGAAGAGCTTACACTCTAATGCCCCCCCCCCCCCCCAGTCACACACTATTATAATTATACATTTCTATAGCTCTGATTTGGGAGGGTTGTTGATCACATGGAGGATGCCCATATAATTAGAGAGAGACCAACCAACTCCATGCATGCTTCACAGACCCCATCCTTTTATGGAGGCCCACATGTATCAATATAATCGATCGATTGATCATATAGTGCTAATAATTGATCTAACTAAATGAAAAAAAAAATCACAAATCAAAGACATTTCATTTGATCGATGTACGTTATTTTATTTATTGATTTGATGTTCCCTCGATTGATTTTATTCACTATAGGCTGTGGTGGAACCTCGTTGGCCATCGCGATCGATTGAACTGGTCATGATACTGATTGATCGAATAGTGGTCTTTAATAAATCTACGAGTTTTCAATCGCTCGCAAAGTGGGGGGATTTACTAAAACCGGAGAGTGCAGAATCTGGCGGAGCTCCGCGTGGTAGCCAATCAGCTTCTGACTCCAGCTTTGTTCATTGGCTTCTATGGGGGGGGGGGGGCTGCCCCAGATACTGCGCCTGCCAGTTTTAGTAAATACCCCCCAAAATTTGGAGTGTGTGTTGGGTTGTCTCATTGACGTTAGCCCCAACACAGCCCCCCCCCTGATCTCTTCTGATGCCCCCCCCCGGGGGGAGTTTAGCTGACGGGGTAACCTAAGCTGGGTTGTGGTGCCCTGCGGGCCTCGCCCACGCCCTGTCCCCACTCTCCTCCCAGAATCTCTCCCTACTCCTCTCCATCAATCTCTAATTACCCAGCATCCGCACAAGTACTTCTTATCTTACTCCAGACTCATCTCAACTTATATTTAGACCCTCCGCGCCGTCTCCCTTCTTAATATGGTGATTGTAAAAAAAAAATGTAATTCAGCAGCTTGACCCGGGGAAGTGGCGAGAATTCACCGCGGAGCCGAGAGGATTCACCTGTTATAGAGGGAAGAATTCACATTCCCTGCACTAATATTCCAACACAACCATGGGATGGATACAATCACAGTGTAACATTATAACACTAAACATATGCAATCAGAGTGTAATATTATAACACAAAGGATACAATCAAAGTGTAACATTGTATCACTGAACATATACAATCAGAGTGTAATATTATAACACAAAGGAGACAATCAATACATAACATTATAACACAACAGATACAATCAAAGTGTAACATTGTATCACTAAACATATGCAATCACAATGTAACATTATAACACAAAGGATACAACCAATACGTAACATTATAACACAACAGATACAACCAATACGTAACATTGTATCACTAAACATATACTGTACAATCAGAGTATAATATTATAACACAAAGGATACAATCAAAGTGTAACATTGTATCACTGAACATATACAATCAGAGTGTTATATTATAACACAAAGGATACAATCAATACGTAACATTATAACACAACAGCTACAATCATAGTGTAACATTGTATCACTAAACATATACAGTCAGAGTATAATATTATAACACAATGGATACAATCAAAGTGTAACATTGTATCACTAAACATATGCAATCACAATGTAACATTATAACACAAAGGATACAACCAATACGTAACATTATAACACAACAGATACAACCAATACGTAACATTATAACACAACAGATACAACCAATACGTAACATTGTATCACTAAACATATACTGTACAATCAGAGTATAATATTATAACACAAAGGATACAATCAAAGTGTAACATTGTATCACTGAACATATACAATCAGAGTGTTATATTATAACACAAAGGATACAATCAATACGTAACATTATAACACAACAGCTACAATCATAGTGTAACATTGTATCACTAAACATATACAGTCAGAGTATAATATTATAACACAATGGATACAATCAAAGTGTAACATTGTATCACTAAACATATGCAATCACAATGTAACATTATAACACAAAGGATACAACCAATACGTAACATTATAACACAACAGATACAACCAATACGTAACATTATAACACAACAGATACAACCAATACGTAACATTGTATCACTAAACATATACTGTACAATCAGAGTATAATATTATAACACAAAGGATACAATCAAAGTGTAACATTGTATCACTGAACATATACAATCAGAGTGTTATATTATAACACAAAGGATACAATCAATACGTAACATTATAACACAACAGCTACAATCATAGTGTAACATTGTATCACTAAACATATACAGTCAGAGTATAATATTATAACACAATGGATACAATCAAAGTGTAACATTGTATCACTAAACATATGCAATCACAATGTAACATTATAACACAAAGGATACAACCAATACGTAACATTATAACACAACAGATACAACCAATACGTAACATTATAACACAACAGATACAACCAATACGTAACATTGTATTACTAAACATATACCGTACAGAGTATAATATCATAACACAAAGGATACAATCAAAGTGTAACATTGTATCACTGAACATATACAATCAGAGTGTAATATTATAACACAAAGGATACAATCAATACGTAACATTATAACACAACAGCTACAATCATAGTGTAACATTGTATCACTAAACATATACAGTCAGAGTATAATATTATAACACAACGGATGCAATCAATACGTAAAACTAGAACACAACAGATACAATCAATACGCAAAATTATAACACACAGGATACAATCAATACATAATATTGTATCACCAAACATATACAATCAGAGTATAATATTATAACACAATGGATACAATCATTACGTAACATTATAACACAAATTGTAATCAATAGTCATAGTCATAGTAATAGTTAGTAAGGTTTAATAAAGACACCAGTCCATCCAGTTCAACCTGAGTGTCTACAATTGTCCCTATCCCTGTACATTACACACTCACATTGGTCCCTACTCTCAAGGAGCCCACAATCCAAGGTCCCCATTCATATACTAGGGCCAATTTTGGACAGAAGCCAATTACCCTACCTGCATGTCTTTGGTTTGTGGGAGGAAACCGGAGTACCCGGAGGAAACCCACCCAGGCAGAACATGCAAACTCCAGGCAGGTAGTGTTGTGGTTGGGATTTGAACCAGCGACCTTCTTACTGCCTGGTGAGAGTGCTAACCACTACACCACTGTGCCGCCCTCCAAACAACATGTAAAATTATAACACAACAGATACAATCAATACGTAAAATTATAACACAACAGATACAATCAATACGTAACATTATAACACAACAGATACAATCAAAAGTGTAACATTGTATTACTAAACATATACAATTTAGAGTGTAATATTATAACACAACAGATACACTCAATACATAACATCATAACACAAAGGATACAATCAAAGTGTAACATTATATCACTGAACATATAAAATCAGAGTGTAATATAATAAAACAACAGATACAATTGATATACACTATATTGTTAAAAGTATTGGGACGCCTGCCTTTACACACACATGAACTTTAATGGCATCCCAGTCTTAGTCCGTAGGGTTCAATATGGAGTTATGGACCTTGCTTTGTGCACTGGTCATAATCATTTGGTGGAGGGGGGATTATGGTGGGGGGTTGTTTTTCAGGGGTTGGGATTGGCCCCTTGGTTCCAGTGAAGGAAACTCTTAAAGCGTCAGCATACCAAGACATTTTGGACAATTTCAGGCTCCCAACTTTGTGGGAACAGTTTGGGGACTGACCCTTCCTGTTCCAACATGACTGTGCACCGTGCACAAAGCAAGGTCCATAGAGACATGGATGAGCGAGTTTGGGGTGGAGGAACTTGACTGTCCTGACCTCAACCTGATAAAACACCTTTGGGATGAATTAGAGCGGAGACTGCGAGCCAGGCCTTCTCATCCAACATCAGCGCCTGACCTCACAAATGCGCTTCTGGAAGAATGGTCAAACATTCCCATAGACACACTCCTAAACCTTGTGGACGGCCTTCCCAGAAGAGTTGAAGCTGTTATAGCTGCAAAGGGCGGGGCCAACTCCATATTGAACCCTATGGACTAAGACTGGGATGCCATTAAAGTTCATGTGCGTGTAAAGGCAGACGTCCCAATACTATTATTATAGTGTATGTAATATTGGAATGCAATGGCTACAACCTGGATGTAAAGGGGTTGTAAAGCTTTGTTTTTCTATTTTCTAAATAGGTTCCTTTAAGCTAGTGCATTGTTGGTTCACTTACCTTTTCCTTCGATTTCCCTTCTAAATGTTTTTTTTTCTTTGTCTTAATTTCTCACTTCCTGTTTCTCCTCAGTAAACTTCACACCATCATCCGAGCGGTGTTTAGTCAGCCAGAACAGCTTACTGAGGAGGAACAGGAAGTGAGAAATTCCGACAAGGAAAAAACACATTTAGAAGGGAAATCAAAGGAAAAGGTAAGTGAACCAACAATGCACTAGCTTAAAGGAACCTATTTAGAAAATAAAAAAAGAACCTTTACAACCCCTTTAACATTATACCACAACAGATACCATCAAAATCTAATATTGTAATACAACCGATATAATCAATATGTGGAGGGCGGTGATGTCACTCCTGTATAATATACAGTGCCTTGAAAAAGTATTCATACCCCTTGACATTTTCCACGTTTTGTCATGTTACAACCAAAAACAAGAATTTATTTTATTGGGATTTTATGTGATAGACCAACACAAAGTGGCTCATAATTGTGAAGTGGAAGGAAAATGATAAATGGTTTTCAACATTTTTTACACAAATATATGCGTAAAGTGTGGGGGGAGGGACATTTGTATTCAGCCCCCTTTACTCTGATACCCCCAATTAAAATCTAGTGGAACCAATTGCCTTCAAATGTCACCTAATCAGTAAATAGAGTCCACCTGTGTGTAATTTAATCTCAGTATAAATACAGCTGTTCTGTGAAGTCCTCAGAGGTGTGTTAGAGAACCTCAGTGAACAAACAACATCATAAAGGCCAAGGAACACACCAGACAGGTCAGGGCTAAAGTTGTGGAGAAGTATAAAGCAGGGTTAGGTTAATAAAATAATATCCCAAGCTTTGAACATCTCACGGATCACTGTTCAATCCATTATCGGAAAATGGAAAGAGTATGGGCACAACTGCAAACCTACCAAGACATGGCCGTCCACCTAAACTGACCAGGCCGGGCAAGGAGAACATTCATCAGAGAGGAGCCAAGAGGTCCATGGTAACTCTGGAGGAGCTGCAGAGATCCACAGCTCAGGGGGGGGAATATGTCCACAGGACAACTATTAATCGTCTCTCCACAAATCTGCCCTTTATGGAAGAGTGACAAGAAGAAAGACATTGGTGGAAGAAAGTCATAAGAAGTCCTGTTTGTAGTTTGTGAGAAGCCATGTGGGGGACACAGCAAACATGTGGAAGAAGGTGATCTGGGCATAGGAGACCAAAATGTAACTTTTTGGCCTAAAAGCAAAACGCTATGTGTGGTGGAAAACTAACACTGCCCATCCCCCTGAACACACCATCCCCACCGTGAGACATGGTGGTGGCAGCATCATGTGGTGGGGATGGTTTTCTTCAGCAGGGACAGGGAAGCTGGTTATAGTTGATGGGAAGATGGATGGAGACACAGGACAATCTTATAAGAAAACCTGTTAGCCCTTGTACACAGGGTCGGACATTCCGACGGAAAATGTCTGATCAGACCATGTTATTGGATAATCCGACCGTGTGTGGGCTCCATCGGACTGTTTCCGTCGGAATATCCGACCGACAAAGTTTTAGAGCTGGGCTATAAAATTTTCCGACAACATGGTCCGATGGTACTTTGTCCGATTGTTTGTAGAGAATTCCGATCGGACAAAGTGCCACGCATGCTCAGGTCAAATTCCTAGACCAAAGCTATTGGCTACTGGCCTGAACGTAGCCCCGTCGTAACGAAATAACGCCACCACGTTCTGAACGATCGGATTTTCCGACAACTTTGTCCGACCGTGTGTATGCAACACAAGTTTCGGACAAGTTGTCGGACTATCCGACCGTGTGTACAAGAGCTTAGAGTCTTCAAAAGACTTGAGACCGGGGCGGAGGTTCACCTTCCAGCAGGACAACGACCCGAAACATACAGCCAGAGCTACAATGGAATGGTTTACATCAAAGCATATTCATGTGTTAGAATGGTCCAGTCACAGTCCAGACCTAAATCACATTGAGAATCTGAGAAAATTGCTGTTCACAGACGCTCTCCATCCAATCTGACAGAACTTGAGGTATTCTGCAAAGAAGAACGGGCAGAAATGTTCCTCTCTAGATGGGCAAAGCTGGTAGAGACACCCCCAAAAAGACTTGGAGCTGTAATTACAGAGAAAGGCGGTTCTACAAAGTATTGACTCCTGGGGGCGCCATCCACACTTTTCACATATTTATTTGTAAAAAAATTATAAAAAAATTAATGATTTTCCTTTCACTTTACAACTATGTGCTACTTTGTGTTGGTCGATCCATTAAAATCACAATAAAAATACATTTTACGTCTTTGGTTGTCACGCGACGAAATGTGGAGAATTTCAAGGGGTATGAATACTTTTTCAAGGCGCTGATATCTTATATCTGCAGAGCGGTGATGTCATAGGGGAATTGGGGCGACACCCAGATTTCTCAGTTAAAGACGTTGGGGCGGGTGGGGATATAAGGGCAGGCGACGGAGGAAGCAGCTTCCAGCGGATGTGAGGTGGTAAATCTGGAATAGTATGAAAACATTTTTGGAATAAGCAGAACCCGACACCTCAAACCGTTGAGTCAGACAAGCATTGAAAGAGATCTGGGCTGCAAAGCTCACCAACTGGTCTGGTTTCAGAATTCTATTTCTAAAGCTAGCCACAGACAATGCAATTATCCCTCGGGCGTGCACATTTCTCTGGTTGGGATGTACTAAACACATGTCATGCAAAATAGGCAGAATAATGGTAATATTTTTTTTTAATGATTACAACTCAACCCACACACACACACACACACACACACAAATTCTGATTGGGAAAACCCATTGACTCCCATACAGAATGGTACAATTGCAACACATAGAGTTAGCCCTAGAACCAGGGTTAGAAGTAGGGGGTATAGTTAGGTCAGTATTGCCCCCTAACACAACATCCACGCCAACTCCTCTAACACCACGACCACCAGGGAACGTATGCAGTCCTACTTTCATGTAGTAGGAAAAGGATAGGCCTGAGGTTAGGGTTATAATTTAGGGAAGAGTTAGGTCTAGGGACGGGACTAGGGTTAGGACTAGAGTTATGGTTGAAATTAGGGGTATAGTTGGTTTGTTTTTTTCTTTTCTCCCTTACCACCATTTTTCCTGCCACATCTGCTACCAGGGAACTTATGCATTGCTCGAGGTCATACTCAGAAGCAAGAATGGGTTGGACATGGGTTAGAACCAAAGTTGGGCTTAGAGTTAGGTCTGGGGGTAGGATTAGAGTTTGGGTTAGGTTGGCTCTAAGGCCGAAGTTAGGACTAAAGATAGGACTAGTGTAAGAACTGGGGGGTGAGGTTAGGACTAGAGATAGAACTAGGCTTAAGCCCCATACACACTATCGGTTTTTCTGCTGAGTTTTTCCTTCTTATTTACCAAAACCATCTAATATGACGTCAAACCTTAGGAGTTGAAATTTGTATGCAATCAGGCAGGCCCTTGCACTACGTAGTTTTGGTAAACCTGAAGGAAAAACTCAGCAGAAAAACTGATAGTGTGTATGGGGCTTAAAGTGGTTGTAAACCCTTACAAACCGCTTTGACCTACAGGAAAGCCTAGATTAAGGCTTACCTATAGGTCCAAGAAATATCTCCTAAACCTACACGGTTTAGGATATATTTAGTAAAAGACAGTGACAGCTGTCTACGGCGCATGCCGTTAGTGGCGGCTCCCGTGCGCATGTGCGGGAGTGATGTCATCGCTGCTCCGGTGCTGTGAGTGGCCGGAGCAGCGATACCCGGAAGAAGATGGACACTCCAGACTACAGGGGATAGCAGTGACATCGCTGGCTCCTGTGTCAGGTAAGTGACACATAATGGGGTAGTATGTGATGCATAGTAGCCCATTAGGCTTTACCTTTGCAGGGAGACAAAGAGGAAGTAAACCCATCAGGGTTTACTTAGTCTTTAAGAGAAAGTACTAGGATTTAGGAGAACGGTTAGTGTTAAAACTAAGCTTTGAGTTAGAACTAAAGCTAGCACAAGGGTAATAGTTACGGGCCAGGGTCAAGAATAGGATAAGGTTATAACTAGGGTTAGAGTTAGGACTAGGGTCAGGAGGAGGATAAGGTTATAACTAGGGTTAGAGTTCAGCGGACTTTTTCAGCGGACAGTCTGACGGACTTTGTCTTTCGGAATTTCCGTAATTTTGTCCGTCCAAACTTGGTTTTGTCCGTCCAAACTTGGTTTCAGCGGACAGTCCGCTCGTGTGTAGGCAAGTTGGACGGACTAAGTATGGCGCATGCTCAGAAAGGATTTACACGGCCGAAGGTTGCATTGCAGTGTATTGGACGTCGTTTTTCTAGTCCCGTCGTATGTGCTGTACACGTCATCGCGCGAGTTTTCAGTGGACTATCTGTTCATCGTGTGTGGTCAAGTCCGTTCATTCAAAAGTTGAACGGACTGTCTGTCGGATTGTCTGACGAACTTAGTTGGGCAGACAATCCGCCCGTGTGTACGCGGCCTAAGAGTGAAGTTAGGACTACAGCTAGCACTAAGGATAGGGTTAGACTTAGGGGTGGCGTTAGGCCCAGCACTAAAAACTAAGGTTAGGGTCAGGATTCGGTATAGGGTAAAGTTAGCAATAGGGTGAGGACAAGGGTTATAGTTAGGACTAGGGTCAGGAATAGGGTAGGGTTATAAATAAGTTAGAGTTAATACTAGGATTGGGACAGGGGTTTAGTTAGGACTAGGGTCAGGAGTAGGTTAGAGTTAGAACTAGGGTTAGAGTTAGGGCTAGGGTCAGGAGTAGGGTAGAGTTAGAACTAGGGTTAGAGTTAGGGCTAGAGTTAGGGAAAGGGTTAAAGTTAGGACTAGGGTCAGGAGTAGGATAGGATTAGAACTAGGGTTAGGGTTAGCGCTAGGTTTAGGGCAAGGGTTATAGTTAGCACTAGGGTCAGCAGTAGGGTAGGGTTAGAACTAGGGTTAGAGTTAGGGCTAGGGTTAGGGAAATGGTTAGAGTCAGGGCTAGGGTCAGGAGTAGGGTAGGGTAAGAACTAGGGTTAGAGTTAGGGCTAGTGGGTTAAAGTTAGGACTGGGGTCAGGAGTAGGATAAGATTAGAACTAGGGTTAGGGTTAACGTTAGGGTTAGGGCAAGGGTTATAGTTAGCACTAGGGTCAGCAGTAGGGTAGGGTAAGAATTAGGGTTAGAGTTAGAGCTAGAGTTAGGGGAAGGGTTATAGTTAGGACTAGGGTCAGGTGTAGGGTAGGATTAGAACTAGGATTAGGGATAGTGCTAGGGTTAGGGAAAGGGTTAGAGTCAGGGCTAGAGTAAGGAATAGGGTAGGGTAGGAAATAGGGTTAGAGTTAGACCTAGAGTTAGGTAAAAGGTTATAGTTTTGACTAGGATCAGGAGTAGGGTAGGATTAGAACTAGGGTAAGGGTTAGCACTAGGGTTAGGGCAAGGGTTATAGTTAGCACTAGGGTCAGCAGTAAAGTAGGGTTAGAGCCAGGGTTAGAGTTAGAGCTAGGGTTAGGGAAAGGGTTAGAGTTGGGGCTAGGGTCAGGAGTAGGGTAGGATAAGAACTAGGGTTAGAGTTAGGGAAAGGGTTATAGTTAGGACTAGGGTCAGGAGTAGGGTAGGATTAGAAATAGAGTTAGGGTTAGCGCTAGGGTTAGGGCAAGGGTTATAGTTAGCATTAGGGTCAACAGTAAGGTAGGGTTAGAACTAGGGTTAGAGTTAGGGCTTGGTTTAGGGAAAGGGTTAGAGTCAGGGCTAGAGTAAGGAATAGGGTAGGGTAGGAACTAGGGTTAGAGTTAGACCTAGAGTTAGGTAAAAGGTTATAGTTTTGACTAGGATCAGGAGTAGGCTAGGATTAGAACTAGGGTTAGGGTTAGCGCTAGGATTAGGGCAAGGGTTATAGTTAGCACTAGGGTCAGCAGTAAAGTAGGGTTAGAACCAGGGTTAGAGTTAGGGCTAGGGTTAAAGAAAGGGTTAGAGTCAGGGTTAGGGTCAGGAGTAGGGTAGGGTAGGGTAAGAACCAGGGTTAGAGTTAGGGCTAGGGTTAGGGAAAGGGTTATAGTTAGGGCTAGGGTCAGGAGTAGGGTAGAGTTAGAACTAGGGTTAGAGTTAGGGCTAGAGTTAGGGAAAGGGTTAAAGTTAGGACTAGGGTCAGGAGTAGGATAGGATTAGAACTAGGGTTAGGGTTAGCGCTAGGTTTAGGGCAAGGGTTATAGTTAGCACTAGGGTCAGCAGTAGGATAGGGTTAGAACTAGGGTTAGAGTTAGGGCTAGGGTTAGGGAAATGGTTAGAGTCAGGGCTAGGGTCAGGAGTAGGGTAGGGTAAGAACTAGGGTTAGAGTTAGGGCTAGTGGGTTAAAGTTAGGACTGGGGTCAGGAGTAGGATAAGATTAGAACTAGGGTTAGGGTTAACGTTAGGGTTAGGGCAAGGGTTATAGTTAGCACTAGGGTCAGCAGTAGGGTAGGGTAAGAATTAGGGTTAGAGTTAGAGCTAGAGTTAGGGGAAGGGTTATAGTTAGGACTAGGGTCAGGTGTAGGGTAGGATTAGAACTAGGATTAGGGTTAGTGCTAGGGTTAGGGAAAGGGTTAGAGTCAGGGCTAGAGTAAGGAATAGGGTAGGGTAGGAAATAGGGTTAGAGTTAGACCTAGAGTTAGGTAAAAGGTTATAGTTTTGACTAGGATCAGGAGTAGGGTAGGATTAGAACTAGGGTAAGGGTTAGCACTAGGGTTAGGGCAAGGGTTATAGTTAGCACTAGGGTCAGCAGTAAAGTAGGGTTAGAGCCAGGGTTATAGTTAGAGCTAGGGTTAGGGAAAGGGTTAGAGTTGGGGCTAGGGTCAGGAGTAGGGTAGGATAAGAACTAGGGTTAGAGTTAGGGAAAGGGTTATAGTTAGGACTAGGGTCAGGAGTAGGGTAGGATTAGAAATAGAGTTAGGGTTAGCGCTAGGGTTAGGGCAAGGGTTATAGTTAGCATTAGGGTCAGCAGTAAGGTAGGGTTAGAACTAGGGTTAGAGTTAGGGCTTGGTTTAGGGAAAGGGTTAGAGTCAGGGCTAGAGTAAGGAATAGGGTAGGGTAGGAACTAGGGTTAGAGTTAGACCTAGAGTTAGGTAAAAGGTTATAGTTTTGACTAGGATCAGGAGTAGGCTAGGATTAGAACTAGGGTTAGGGTTAGCGCTAGGATTAGGGCAAGGGTTATAGTTAGCACTAGGGTCAGCAGTAAAGTAGGGTTAGAACCAGGGTTAGAGTTAGGGCTAGGGTTAAAGAAAGGGTTAGAGTCAGGGTTAGGGTCAGGAGTAGGGTAGGGTAGGGTAAGAACCAGGGTTAGAGTTAGGGCTAGGGTTAGGGAAAGGGTTATAGTTAGGACTAGGGTCAGGAGTAGGGTAGGATTAGAAATAGAGTTAGGGTTAGCGCTAGGGTTAGGGCAAGGGTTATAGTTAGCATTAGGGTGAGCAGTAAGGTAGGGTTAGAACTAGAGTTAGAGTTAGGGCTTGGGTTAGGGAAAGGGTTAGAGTCAGGGCTAGAGTAAGGAATAGGGTAGGGTAGGAACTAGGGTTAGAGTTAGACCTAGAGTTAGGTAAAAGGTTATAGTTTTGACTAGGATCAGGAGTAGGGTAGGATTAGGACTAGGGTTAGGGTTAGCGCTAGGGTTAGGGCAAGGATTATAGTTAGCACTAGGGTCAGCAGTAAAGTAGGGTTAGAACCAGGGTTAGAGTTAGGGCTAGGGTTAGGGAAAGGGTTAGAGTCAGGGCTAGGGTCAGGAGTAGGGTAGGGTAAGAACTAGGGTTAGAGTTAGGGCTAGCATTAGGGAAAGGGTTATAGTTAGGACTAGGGTCAGGAGTAGGGTAGGATTAGAACTAGAGTTAGGGTTAGCGCTAGGGTTAGGGCAAGGGTTATAGTTAGCATTAGGGTCAGCAATAAGGTAGGGTTAGAACTAGGGTTAGAGTTAGGGCTAGGGTTAGGGAAAGGGTTAGTGTCAGGGCTAGGGTTGGGAATAGGGTAGGATAAGAACTAGGGTTAGAGTTAGGCCTAGATTTAGGGAAAGGGTTATAGTTAGGACTAGGATCAGGAGTAGGATAGGATTAGAACTAGGGTTAGGGTTAGCGCTAGGATTAGGGCAAGGGTTATAATTAGCACTAGGGTCAGCAGTAGGGCAGGGTTAGAACTAGGATTAGAGACAAGGGTTATACTTAGGCAAGGGATAGGAGTAGAGCTAGATTTAGGACTCGGGTTAGCACAAGAAGTGAAATTAGGACTAGAGAAACAACTAGGGATAAAGTTAACCTGGGCATAGATGGTTTGAAATTCAGCCACTTCAGCTGGGACCTGCCAAATTTCGATCCATCTATGGCTGTTCCCGGTCACGAGAAGTCAATCAAATGATCGACTTCTCACAAATGGGTTGGTAAATGTTTTGTCTGGTTGGCTGGAGTGCTGATCAGTGTATTCTGACAGCGGAGAAGTCCTCACCTCAGTCCTCAGAATACAATAGCTCAGTGGGAAGGATAGCTCTGGCCACCTCGAATATGTGGGGGGACTCACACTGAGCCATTTATGCCCATCTTAAGAACCCTTCACGTCAGAGGCCTCCCCGTTACATCAGAATTCCCCTTTATGTCAGAGTCACCCCCATCACCACAAAGTAACCCCATCACAGAGCCCCTAAATGACACAATCTGTACATCATGGTTTTGCCGGCAGATGGCCCTCATCATAGCTGACCATGGCAAGTGGGTGCCATGCTTGCAGCACCCTGGTCCCTGGGGGAACCCAGACGGCACCCTGGTTGAGAAACACTGGTCTATGGAACAGAAGTGATGAATTATCTTTTAGTAGGGACACCTGTTATTGTGAAAACCAAGGGGGGATTTCCTTCATTTCCTGTTGTACCCCCCAGGATAACAAAAAAAGCTGATGGTTTAACCATTTTCTACTCCATCGAAAGCTAAAATAACGTTTTTGGCTTAGGATACACTTTAAAATGCATTTCTGACTTTGGGTTTTTGTTCAAAAGAGAGAAAATGTAAATCAGGGAAATGGTCATTTGTATCTTTATGAATAGGCCCATCGATTTCAAGATTTTCTCCTACTGATGGAGGTACCACCAACATGTTTGACTCTCAGTCTTTATTCTTAAAGATAGATTCTGGTCATTTCAAACAGATGTTGAAAATAATTGGTCAGTTTGATTGAAATTTCGTCAATCCTAAACCTAGAATCGGCCATTAGGAGACCAGTTCACCCAAAGCTGAGAGTTCAGTGTTTGATGGATGTTGGAGGGTTAAACCACCCGACACTCTCTTCTGTCTCCCAGACACACTATCATTGAAATCTCATGTGCTGAGTTCCCAGGTCTGTACACCTGCTGTGCCCATTATGAGGGGTTCCCACCATCCCTGCCCAGAGTTCCTGGGTCTGTACACCTGCTGTGCCCATTATGAGGGGTTTCCACCATCCCTGCCCAGAGTTCCTGGGTCTGTACACCTGCTATGCCCATTATGAGGGGTTTCCACCATCCCTGCCCAGAGTTCCCGGGTCTGTACACCTGCTGTGCCCATTATGAGGGGTTCCCACTAACCCTGTGCTGAGTTCTCAGGTCTGTACACCTGCTGTGCCCATTATGAGGGGTTTCCACCATCCCTGCCCAGAGTTCCTGTGTCTGTACACCTGCTGTGCCCATTATGAGGACTTCCCACCATCCCTGTGCTGAGTTCCCGAGTCTGTACACCTGCTGTGTCCATTATGAGAGGTTCCCACCATCCCTGTGCTGAGTTCCCGAGTCTGTACACCTGCTGTACCCATTATGAGGGGTTCACCCCATCCCTGTGCTGAGTTCCAGAGTCTGTACACCTGCTGTACCCATTATGAGGGGTTCCCACCATCCCTGTGCTGAGTTCCCCGGTCTACACACCTGCTATGTAGATTTTGAGGTGTTTGCATGATCCCTGCAATAAGTCCCCAGGTCTATACACCTGCTGTGCCCATTATGAGAGGTTCACACCATCCCTTCACTAAGCTCCCTGGTCTGTACACCCGATGTGTCCATTATGAGGAGTTTACTCCCTCCTTGTGATGAGTTTCCAGGTCTGTATACCTGCTGTTCCCATTATGAAGGGTTTGCACCATCCCCATATTGAGTTTCTAGGTTTGCACATCTGCTATGTCTATTATGAGGGGTTCCCATCTTTACAGAACTGAGTTCCCGGGTCTGTACACCCGCTGTGTCTATTATGATGGGTTCCCACCATCCCCGTGGTGAGGTCCTAGGTCTGTACACCCGCTGTGTCTATTATGATGGGTTCCCACCATCCCCGTGCTGAGGTCCTAGGTCTGTACACCCGCTGTGTCTATTATGATGGGTTCCCACCATCCCCGTGCTGAGGTCCTAGGTCTGTACACCCGCTGTGTCTATTATGATGGGTTCCCACCATCCCCGTGGTGAGGTCCTAGGTCTGTACACCCGCTGTGTCCATTATGATGGGTTCCCACCATCCCCGTGCTGAGGTCCTAGGTCTGTAGACCTGCTGTGCCCATTCCAAGGGCTTCTGACCATCCCTGGTAGATTTTTTTTATTTATATTAGGTGGAATATAACAAAAGGAGCAGAAACACACAAAGGTTAGAGAAGACACCCAAAACATCCAGGTGGACAGGAACAGAGTTGGAATTATGGGATGAAGATCTCTCTGTTGGAGTTTCTGAGACATATAAGAAGCCAGGGACTGACTCAGCCCATCAGTAACCTAAACATTTTGGGTGGGATGATCCTTTAAGTAATATAGGACATCAAATCAGTAATTTTTTGGTTAAAATATCTGCTGCAGCTAATCTGAGTTTGGTTTACTGAAGTCAGATTAGGGATATGCTCACTGGTAGGTTGATAAAAGCTACTGTAGTTTGCACCTCGGTCTTTTGCCTTATTGAAGGAGCTTACAGACACCTGTGGACGCAGCAAGTGCTCAAGCTGCTGGTCTCTGTGTGGTCGCAGTGCCAACAGGATACTTGAGGACTTGAAGAGTATATTAGGAGCAAGATCTCATGTAGACATATATAGACAGGGGAATAGAAGGAGGGAGGGCAGGGGACAAGGGTCCAAGCTGTCAGGATAGGGTGTCCCTCCCACCTCACTGACCTCCTCCTATCCAGCCCCCTCATCTTCTTTTATGGCCTGGGTTTCAAGTTCTCTCTTTGCTTTTCAGTCTGAGCGCCCTGGAAAGGTGACCACCAGTCGTCCCCAGACTCTCGCCTCCGTCTCCATCAGCTCAGGGAGACCGTCGCCTGATCCCCCCTCTGAGTAAGAGTGAAGCTGCCTCCCCAGAAGGACAGCTGAAGGAGCTACCTGTCCACCCAACGCCAAGCCTTTACCTGTAGGGGCGGAGAGGGGATTTTGTTTTTATCCTCCCACATTCCTCCCCCACGTTGACTTTAAATTGGGACCGGAATTGGTGACCTGTCGACTCGTTGGAGCGTAGCGAGAGGATGAAGGGGCCATGGCTGGTTCTGGCAGCTCTGTGCCTCTCCCTGGCCAACTTGGGCGCCAGGGGTGAGGACGGGCTTGACTTTCCAGAGTATGATGGAGAGGACAGGGTCATCCACATCAGCCTGAAGAACTACAAGGCTGCCCTGAAGAAGTTCGAAGTCTTGGCGTTGCTCTACCATGAACCTATTGAGGATGACAAAGCCTCCCAAAGGCAGTTCGAAATGGAAGAGCTCATTCTGGAGGTACAAGGAGGCATGAGAAGACATTTTTTTTTCTACCTTGTAGATAGATTGCTGCAAAAACACAGGTTTGGGTACATTTTAGTGGGTCACAAAGGAAGTCCACATTCTCAAAATTTTCTTCTACACTGAAAAGGCATCACTACTTACTATACTATATCCCGGACGGACCCCCAATTAAAGGGATTGTCCACCTACTACAGCTAAGTTTTAACTAAATGGATTGTGCACGCCCTCCTGTAACTTTTACTAGAGATCCAGCTTTAGCTATAGCTTCCTTCTGTCGTTGTTTTTAGTTACGTAATAATACAATGTTGCTTGTCTTTGTTTTGACTCCTTTACAATGCAGCTGTCCATTCTATGTTGGGTACAGTCGTATCAAATGAGCTGCTTTGTGTCCCCTCCCACTGCAATGCAATGTTGTAGGTATACGGCTAAAAAGAAAAGAAGAGTGTATGTATATATATATATATATAATTTTTATATATATATATATATATATGTGTGTGTGTGTGTGTGTGTGTGTGTGTGTTTTTATTTATTTATATATATATATATATATATATATATATATATATATATATATATATATAGATATATATGTGTGTGTGTGTGTTTTTATTTATTTTTATATCTATATATATATATATAATATTTTTTTTTTATTATTTATATATATATATATATATATATATATATATATATATATATATATATATATATATATATATATTTATTTATTTATTTATTCACAAAAAAAGTTACAAGAGGATGTGTACAAACTAATATAATAAAGCCAAATTTTCTGGTGGGGACTGCTTTCACACTATTACCTAAAAGTACATAAATACAATGAAATAATGGTCAGATATGGCAATTATGTTAATAAAACATTTCAAAGGTTACATATAAAAAATACTGTATATGGGATATAATTTATCTGGGGTTTGGGTCCTGATATTGCATAAAAGTATTTCAGTATGAGCTGTCAGATGCTATATTTAATTACCGGTATTGAATTGCAATGTATTATATTATTATGTTATACAGTATAGCATTAGTTTACAATATATAACTTGTTGTAACAATTTGCATCAATTGGGCTTTTTATAAGGCCCTCCCATTGCACTTCTGCTCTGCTCTAGGAGCTCTGTCAGTATAACTTCTCCATTGCTTATGCTAAGTTCTTGTTTTCCTGAGGCCCCTCCTCCCCCATATGTTTTTGCAATTTGGAACATTCCACCAGGCTAGGTAGGGATTGGATGGAAGTGTTCTCCGTGGGCAAGTGCTCTCACCAATCACAGCCCAGCTATCTGCACAAATCTGAGATTTGTGCTGAGTCAACACAGCAGATTGGTTACTGTTACAGCTGCTGTTCAAAGGGCTACATGGGCACTTTTTTTTTTTTTAGGATATCCTTAAAATAGTTCAGACATTAACCCTTCCGTGTTCAAATGGTGACTGCAACACCACGTAGGCTCATCGCTCTAAATATATTCTAGCAAAAATAGAATTTCATTTTTAAAGGGTTTGTCTACTCAAAGCTGATCGTCGATGTTTGGTAGATACTAGAGAGTTAAATCGCCCGAGCGCCTCTTTTATCTTTGAGGGACTCTATAAGTGAGATCTCTGTGCTTAGTTCCTGGGTCTGTACACATGGTGTGCAAATAATGAGGGATTCCCACCATCCCTGTGCTGAGTTCCCAGGTCTTAACACCTGCTGTGCCCATTATGAGGTTATCTCACCATCCCTGTGCTGAGTTCCTGGGTCTGTACATCTGCTTTGCCCATTATGAGGGGCTCCCATCGTCCCTGTGCTGAGTTCCCAGGTCTGTACACCTGCTGTGCCCATTATGAGGAGTTCCCACCATCCCTGTGCTGAGTTCCCAGGTCTTAACACCTGCTGTGCCCATTATGAGGTTATCTCACCATCCCTGTGCTGAGTTCCTGGGTCTGTACATCTGCTTTGCCCATTATGAGGGGTTCCCATCGTCCCTGTGCTGAGTTCCCAGGTCTTAACACCTGCTGTGCCCATTATGAGGAGCTCCCATGGTCCCACCATCCCTGTACTGATTTCCTGGGCCTGTACACCTGCTGTTCCCATTATGAGGAGTTCCCATCATCCCATGTACTGAGTTCCCAGGTCTGTACACCTGCAGTGCCCATTATGAGGGGTTCCCACCATCCCTGTGCTGAGTTCCCTGGTCTTTACACTTGCTGTGCCCATTATGAGGGGTTAAAACCATCCCTGTGCTGAGTTCCCGGATCTGTACACCTGTTGTGCCCATTATGAGGGGTTCCCACCATCCATGTGCTGAGCTCCCAGGTCTTCATACCTGCTGTGACCATTATGAGCAGTTCCCAACATCCCTGTGCTGAGTTCCCAGGTCTGTACACCTGCTGTGGCCATTATGAGGGGTTCCCATCATCCCTGTGCTGAGTTCCCGGGTCTGTACACCTGCAGTGCCCATTATGAGGGGTCCCCACAATCCCTGTGCTGAGTTCCCCGGTCTTTACACCTGCTGTGCCCATTATGAGGGCTTAAAACTATCCCTGTGCTGAGTTCCTGGATCTGTACCCCTGCTGTGCCCATTATGAGGGGTTCCCACCATCCCTGTGCTGAGTTCCCGGGTCTTCATACCTGCTGTGGCCATTATGAGGGGTTCCCACCATCCCTGTGCTGAGTTCCCGGGTCTTTACACCCGCTGTGCCCATTATGAGGGCTTAAAACTATCCCTGTGCTGAGTTCCTGGATCTGTACCCCTGCTGTGCCCATTATGAGGGGTTCCCACCATCCCTGTGCTGAGTTCCCGGGTCTTCATACCTGCTGTGCCCATTATGAGGGGTTCCCACCATCCCTGACCTGTGCTCCTTGGTCTGTACACCTGCTGTGCCCATTATGAGGGGTTCCCACCATCCCTGTGCTGAGTTCCCGGGTCTGTCATTGGGAAGAATGGTCCTTACACTTGTGGTCATTGGGAAGAATGGTCCTTACACTTGTGTTCATTGGGAAGAATGGTCCTTACACTTGTGGTCATTGGGAAGAATGGTCCTTACACTTGTGGTCATTGGGAAGAATGGTCCTTACACTTGTGGTCATTGGGAAGAATGGTCCTTACACTTGTGGTCAGTGGGAAGAATGGTCCTTACACTTGTGGTCATTGGGAAGAATGGTCCTTACACTTGTGGTCATTGGGAAGAATGGTCCTCACACTTGTGGTCAGTGGGAAGAATGGTCCTCACACTTGTGGTCAGTGGGAAGAATGGTCCTTACACTTGTGGTCATTGGGAAGAATGGTCCTTACACTTGTGGTCAGTGGGAAGAATGGTCCTTACACTTGTGGTCATTGGGAAGAATGGTCCTTACACTTGTGGTCATTGGGAAGAATGGTCCTCACACTTGTGGTCAGTGGGAAGAATGGTCCTCACACTTGTGGTCAGTGGGAAGAATGGTCCTTACACTTGTGGTCATTGGGAAGAATGGTCCTTACACTTGTGGTCATTGGGAAGAATGGTCCTTACAATTGTGGTCATTGGGAAGAATGGTCCTTACACTTGTGGTCATTGGGAAGAATGGTCCTTACACTTGTGGTCATTGGGAAGAATGGTCCTTACACTTGTGGTCATTGGGAAGAATGGTCCTCACACTTGTGGTCAGTGGGAAGAATGGTCCTCACACTTGTGGTCATTGGGAAGAATGGTCCTTACACTTGTGGTCATTGGGAAGAATGGTCCTCACACTTGTGGTCAGTGGGAAGAATGGTCCTTACACTTGTGGTCATTGGGAAGAATGGTCCTTACACTTGTGGTCATTGGGAAGAATGGTCCTTACACTTGTGGTCATTGGGAAGAATTACCTCCTTACAGATAGATAAAAAGATCAATGGCGTCAGTGGGAACTTATCTGAGAGGCAAAAATTGTCCAATGCTGAAGGAACCCCTAGCGACCTCTGGAGGAACCCTGGTTGAGAATCGCTGATTTAAGGCATACATGAAGCCAGGAGCCCACTCAGCTCACCAGACTCAAAGTATAACAAAAACATCACTTTAGGGTGGACTGCCCCTTTAAAACAAATTTCCTTAAAACAAGCTTGTCTTCTTGTAAAAAAAAAAGAAGAAAAACATGGCGTTGATGATCCACTACCTGAAAAAAATGCCAAATCTTTTCTGAACCTTTTATCCATCCTTAAGTGGTTAGTCCACACCAACCTGATGAGTTTCGGATGGTAGACGGACATTATTTGTAATGGGGTTCAGAGGTGAGATATTTGCTCCAGAGTTCCCAGTAAGCAAGAAGGGGGTGGAAATGTTGATGGGAAGCTTGACGTTATAGTCTCGGAAATAAATAATGTATATAGGGCATCTCAGTCCAAGAAGGGACTGGTGACCCTGGATCAGGCCAGAAACAAAGACTATTATATGAGGACGGGTCCACTGTAGGTTTAATACCCACTGATGGTTAAAATCTCACAGTAGTTGAACAGGTCTTCAATAATAGTTGACTTGGTGGTTTGACTGAGGGAATTATCCTATGTGTGTAGCAAGGGAATAACACGTTTTTAGTCCCAGGTTCTTTTGAAGGCCCTGGGTGGACTTCTAAGTTGACGTTGGAGATTTGATTCCCATCTTACGTTGGATGTTTATACGTTTTGCTGGGATTGTTTGCTGTTTGGGTGGCTCTGTTGAAATAGGAGTTGACAACTACGGGGACGCCAGCCAACTACATTGTGCTGAGGGAGGGGTTTACTGGGTCAGTAAAACAACTAAACCATACCCTTGCAGATAATTGGGCAGTAAGTCAATCATTTATTGCAAATATCTTCCCACAATATGGCCTTTGCTCTAGCCATCTCCCAATCTTGTCAAATTTTCATAGTCTCCATGGATGTCATTTAAACATCTTCTGTGTTGTAATTTAGCTATACTGGTCCTTTAAAATACCAAAAAAAAGGATTTATTTTATTATATTCTAGATTAATTGTTTATAACTTAGAATTATTGCAGGGTCTACCTTGGACTAGTGGAATCTCCAAGCTTTTGTTTCTTACCTTGTATCTACCTAACCCCAACAATGAACCTTTTCCCCTAGATCAGTGGTCTCCAAACTGCGGCCCACGGGCAACGGTGGAACACCAACTCCAACTGACACCAACAATGGAGCACAATTCCTTCCACTGACACCAAAGACGGGGCACTATTCTTCCCACTGATACTAACAATGCGTCACTGTTCCTCCCGCTGATACCAACAATGGAGCACTATTCCTCCCACTGATACCAATGATGGGACACTATTCCTTCCACTGATTCCAATGATGAAGCACGATTTCTTCCACTGGCACCAATGATGGGGCACTATTCCTCCCATTGTTGCCAATGATGTGGCACTATTCCCCCCATTGTTACCAATGATGGGGTACTACTCCTCCCACTGATACCAATGATGGCGTACTATTCCTCCCACTGATACCAATGATGGGGCACTATTCCTCCCACTGATACCAATGATAGGACACTATTCCTCCCACTGATACCAATGATGGGGCACTATTACTCCCACTGACACCAATGATGGGGCACTATTCCTCCCATTGTTACCA
The DNA here is from genome assembly GCF_037356315.1 of Lithobates pipiens. NCBI lineage: Eukaryota > Metazoa > Chordata > Amphibia > Anura > Ranidae > Lithobates > Lithobates pipiens. Next base: position 42,642,026 of record NW_027507791.1, on the reverse strand, counting down.
ATGATGTGGCACTATTCTTCCCACTGATACCAATGATGGGGCACTATTCCTCCCACTGATACCAATGATGGGGTACTATTCCTTCCACTGATACCAATGATGGGACACTATTCCTCCCACTGATGGGGCACTATTCCTCCCACTGATAACAATGATGGGTCACTATTCTTCCCACTGATACCAATGATGGGGCACTATTCCTTCCACTGATTCCAATGATGGGGCACGATTTCTTCCACTGACACCAATGATGGGGCACTATTCCTCCCATTGTTGCCAATGATGTGGCACTATTCCCCCCATTGTTACCAATGATGGGGTACTATTCCTCCCACTGATACCAATGATGGGGCACTATTCCTCCCACTGATACCAATGATGGGGCACTATTCCTCCCACTGATGGGGCACTATTCCTCCCACTGATACCAATGATGGGGCACTATTCCTCCCACTGATACCAATGATGGGGCACTATTCCTCCCACTGATACCAATGATGGGGTACTATTCCTTCCACCGATACCAATGATGTGGCACTATTCCTCCCACTGATACCAATGATGGGGCACTATTCCTCCCACTGATGGGGCACTATTCCTCCCACTGATACCAATGATGGGGCACTATTCCTCCCACTGATACCAATGATGGGGCACTATTCCTCCCACTGATACCAATGATGGGGCACTATTCCTCCCACTGATGGGGCACTATTCCTCCCACTGATACCAATGATGGGGCACTATTCCTTCCACTGATACCAATGATGGGGCACTATTCCTCCCACTGATACCAATGATGGGGTACTATTCCTCCTCCCACTGACCACCAAGTCTGAGACATTATTTGCTCTCAATGACAACTGGATGCTTTCTACTCCACAGTTGCCCCCCCCCCCCCCCCCACCCCACCAAATAAAAAAAGTCTGAAGGACATTAAACTGGCCCTTTGTTTAGAACATTTGGAGACCCCTTTTCTAGATAATATCTATCTTCTCCACAAGCTGAATTTTTTTAACCATATTCTGGAGAATATCCACTTTTAATTGGCATAAACGGTTACAGGTTAGAACAGGATCCCATATATTAATGATGGTTCTCACAGGGCTGTCCTTAGGTACTACCATATAGTAGATGTACCAGAATCAGAAGTTTGACTAGTAGACATCATAGGTGGGACTGTGGGTTGCATGCTGGGTAGGTGGCCATCTCTTTACCCATGTCATCATGGGAGTACCGATTCCAATTTTCGCTATGGGACCCCAGCCATTGATGTACGTTCCATGTATAGGATTCTTCTCACAACCCAAAAAAGTACTGGTTGGTTATATGGCATCTTACTGAACTGGTCCCAGTTTAAATTTTTCATGAGTGTAGGAGACATGAAAGTCGGGTCATCCACTGCATTTTGCTGATAGTCCCAATAGGAGAGCTTCCCCAGGTCTGTCATGTGTTGTCATTCACTCATTGGCACTAAACATACATAATTAGTATGCTAATATGGTTGAATGACCCAGAAAAAGTGGCTCCAGGGACTTACTTGTCCCCGGTCAGTATGTGGGATGGTAGTGGTAGACGTTATTGTCTGTCTTCCAGATCTTTAACAGAATTTGAAATGTTTGACCTTAGCTCCAAGGGTTGGCTCATCATTAAATCTCATGTAAGGCATTTTAATTCTCCTGGAATGGCCAGATGCAAGCTTGGTCTTTCTACCATGGCGAGAAGTCTTGTGTTCTATACCAGTGATGGTGAACCTTGGCACCCCAGATGTTTTGGAACTACATTTCCCATGATGCTCAACTACACTGCAGAGTTCAAGAGAATTATGGGAAATGTAGTTCCAACACATCTGGGGTGCCGAGGTTCACCATCACTGTTCTATACTGATCTTTCCACTTTTTTTTAGCTCAATTTGTTTTCATGTTTTCAAACCCATAGACCAGGGTTTCTCAATTAGGGTTCCTTTAGAGCAGGGGTCTCCAAACTGCTGCCCGAGGGCCAGATGTGGCCCTTTGCTAGCCTTTATCCGGCCCTGGGGCACTTTTCCTCCCACTGATTTGGGGCACTATTCCTCCCACTGACACCAACAATGGAGAATTATTTATTCTACTGATACCAATGATGGGATACTTTTCCTCCTACTAATAGGGGCACTCCTCCTCCTCCTATTGCCCACCAACCCCAAGGCCATATTTATTCTCACTGGTGCCAGTGCCGGGATATTTTCTGCCCCCGCTGGCTACAATCCGGTCCTCCTAGAGCAGTGATGGCGAACCTTGGCACCCCAGATGTTTTGGAACTACATTTCCCATGATGCTCAACTACACTGTAGAGTGCATGAGCATCATGGGAAATGTAGTTCCAAAACATCTGGGGTGCCAAGGTTCACCATCACTGTCCTAGAGTCTGAAGGACATTAAACTGGCCCTTTGTTTGAAAAGTTTGGAGACCCCTGCTTTAGAGGTTGCTCGGGGTATCCTAGACTGTAGCAGATTGACCACCTATTGCACGTAAAACCTTAGTGCAGTGATTCTCAACCAGGGTTCCGTGAAACACTAGGGTTCCTCCAGAGGTTGCTAGGGGTTCCTTCAGCATTCGGCCATTTCTGCCTCTTGGATAAGTTCCCACCAACACCATTGATCTTTGTAGCTATTTGTAAGGAGACAATTCTTACCAAGGACCACAAGAGTAAGGCCGCGTACACACGGGCGGATTGTCTGCCCAACTGAGTTCGTCAGACAATCCGACAGACAGTCCGTCCAACTTTTGAATGAACGGACTTGACCACACACGACGAACAGACAGTCCGCTGAAAGCTTGTGCGATGACGTGTACAGCACGTACGACGGGACTAGAAATACGACGTCTAATACACTGCAATGCAACCTTTCGCCGTGTAAATCCTTTCTGAGCATGCGCCATACTTAGTCCGTCCAACTTGCCTACACACGAGCGGACTGTCCGCTGAAACCAAGTTTGGACGGACAAAATTACGGAAATTCCTAAAGACTTAGTCCGTCAGACTGTCCGCTGAAAAAGTCCGCTGAAGCCCACACACGAGCGGATTGTCCGCTGAAACACGGTTCAGCGGACTAAGTTGGGCAGACAATCCGCCCGTGTGTACGCGGCCTAAGGAGCATTCCTCTCACTGACCATCACTCTAATATCATGATGAGTTGTAGATTTCTAATTGTTAGCAGGGATTCCCCCGAGACTGGAGAACTATTTCAAGGGTTCCTCCATGTTGAAAAGGTTGAGAAAGGCTGCCTTAGTGGGTAAGAAAATCTGTAGCTGATTTACCACCTATCGCAGATTTCTCAACTAGTGTTCCTCAATAGGTTGCTAGGAGTACCTTAGACTGTAGCGGATTGACGGCCTATCACTTCCCGTTTATGGTATCCGAACAGGAAGTGAAGGAAAATCTCTCCACTTCCTGTCTATGGTGTCAGAACAGGAAGTGAAGGAAAATCTCTCCACTTCCTGTCTATGGTGTCAGAACAGGAAGTGAAGGAAAATCTCTAACTTCCTGTCTATGGTGCCAGAGCAGGAAGCAAAGGAAAAGCTCTCCACTTCCTGTCTATGGTGTCAGAGCAGGAAGCAAAGGAAAAGCGCTCCACTTCCTGTCTATGGTGTCATAGCAGGAAGTGAAGGAAAATCTCTCCACTTCCTGTCTATGGTGTCATAGCAGGAAGTGAAGGAAAATCTCTCCACTTCCTGTCTATGGTGTCAGAGCTGGAAGTGAAGGGAAATCTCTCCACTTCCTGTCTATGGTATCGGAGCAGGAATTGAAGGAAAATCTCTCCACTTCCTGTCTATGGTGTCAGAGCAGGAAGTGAAGAGAAATCTCTCCACTTCCTGTCTATGGTGTCAGAGCAGGAAGTGATGGAAAATCTCTTCACTTCCTGTCTATGGTGTCAGAGCAGGAAGTGACGGAAAAGCTCTCCACTTCCTGTCTATGATGTCAGAGCAGGAAGGGAAGGAAAATCTCTCCACTTCCTGTCTATGGTGTCAGAACAGGAAGTGAAGGAAAATCTCTCCACTTCCTGTCTATGGTATCAGAGCAGGAAGTGAAGGGAAATCTCTCCACTTCCTATCTATGGTGTCAGAGCAGGAAGTGAAGGGAAATCTTTCCACTTTCTGTCTATGGTGTCTGAACAGGAAGTAAAGGTGAATTCTTGGTTGGGGACACAGGTAGTAAGACAGATAAAAAAAAAAAAACCTAGGGCACAGTTCTACATTTAATTCAGAACATAAAGTGAGGAAGGATCTCCCCATTTCTTGTCTATTTGAGCTGATTGACCACCTATCACAGATTTCTCAACTAGGGTTCCTCAAGAGGTTGCTAGAAGTACCTTAGACTGTAGCGGATTGACGGCCTATCACTTCCCGTCTATGGTCTCAGAACAGGAAGTGAAATCTCTCCACTTCCTGTCTATGCTGTCAGAACAGGAAGTGAAGGTAAATTCTCCGGTGGGGACAGGGGCAGTAAGGACGCAGCTAAGATTGAATGGCTCTTTGTGACCTCGTGGGGGAGATTTGCCCTCACACCCTGCCCAGGTGACAAACAGAAGAGGAAGATGAATCTTCTCTATGGGGACACAGTTGGCAAGGTATTCCAACCCTCCCATGTTATGTCCAAAGTGTAAAAAAAAACGCTTTTGGCTAGAGTTGGGCTTTGGGTGTCTTCTGCCAATAAGAGGCAGAACTCCGGGTAAAGCGATACTTTTTTTGCGTCGAGTAGATATATTGACGTGTCTGTATCTGGTGGGAGGGGCTTGCCGATCTCTCGCAGCTTACCTTATGCGAGTCTATATACATGCAATCAGAGCACGATGATACGGTTCATATATATATATATATAGAGAGAGAGAGAGATTATATAGCATGATGAAATTGGCGCTCCACCAATATTTGGCGTTCCTGAGGGGCGGTAAAAATAGCACGGGCTCTAAGGTTACAAAAGTGAATTCCCAGCGCTGGCAGGAGACAGGTTTCGCAGCGTGTCACATTTCAGTACAGTATGTGCCGCTCAATAAGCTTCCCGCGCCTCTTCCACTGGACGGGGCGCACTGTAATCCTCCCAACGGTTCCGCCTTGTAATGAACAGAGATTACCGGGGGGATTTGCTGATACGTGGAAAATGAGTACATGGAAAAGACAGCCATACACCATGCAATCTGATTGTACGATTATCTGTAGATATATGTAAACTGTTTAATGTGTATGAGATCGGGCAGGCACTTGGCGCTACATAATTGCCGGCATTGAAACAAAGTTGTAAAATTCATCATCCTCATAAAGTCTGAAGGACAGTGAACTTTGCTAAGAAAGTTTGGAGACCCCTGCTCTATAGGCTCCTCTTCCTGAGAGTGGGATCTCAGAGTGTCCCTGACTGATGGCTCCACCCAGCGGCCATTTTGGGAAAGCCCGTGTCTCAGTGATGCACCGTGCTCTCCTCAGTCGTTCCATCAGTATAGAGCTCTGAAGTGGACTGAGAAGAGGTCCAATGGACCCCTTTACTATCTCACCTCGCTTCTTTCTGCAAAACCTTTGAGGGTCCAGGAAGAGGTCCTACATATGCCTGATGGGACGCCGACAAAGAGCATCGCCGCGCCGGGGGAGGTTTCGGGGTTCTGAATTCGCAGTCCATATTTCCCAAAACATTTTGGATTGAGTGGTGACGGGTACAAACCCCATCGGTTTTTAATTTTTTCTATCTGTGTCCTTGTTAGGGAGATTCATCCTCCTAATGTGTGCTGGTGTCCATTTATAATGTATTTATTTGTTTACATTTATTTATTTATTTATCATTGTTTATTATTTATTTATTATTTATTTTTTGTCTTTGTATATCAGCGCTGAATATTCCTATATTTGTCTGGTGTCCATTGTCACTAGGCTAAAAAATGACAAAAAATCCAAAATTTGGAGTGGTCACTAGAAACAGGAATAGAGGGTAAATCCTCCAATGGGGACACCTGTCTAAACTTGGATTTCCATCAAGTTGAAGAGATTTTCTCTCACTTCCCGTTGTATCTATAGGACAGGAAATTACTACAAAAATCCGGCAAAATGTGGTTCTTCAAACTAAATAATCGCTACTTAAGAGAAGCTATAGAATGTGAGGGAGGCGATAGGTCTGCTTTAAATATTAATGAAAAATATTAATAATAATAATAATAATAATAATAAAACATGAAACACTAAATTATATAAATGTATTAATACTAATAATAATAATTATGAATATTAAAAAGTGACCTTGTTTTGAAGAGAACCTGTCGCACAGCTGCAGAACACAGTGACACCGTGAAAGTTCTGGTTCTGTTGCTAAGTAATCATCAGGGAAAAATCAGAGGCTTTGCTGCTTTCTGCTTAAACCTATTATTATAAATATATAGTGATGACAATTTTTTAAAAATAATGACCATGTTCCACTTGGCTGTTGCTGAGTATTCAGCAGTAGGAAAAAAGTGGGGGCTTGGTATATATATATATATATATATATATATATATATATATATATATGTGTATGTATATGTGTTTGTGTGTATTAAAAAATAAAAATAAAAAAAAATATATATATATATATATATATATATATATGTGTGTGTGTATATATGTATTCATATAAAAATATATATATATATATATATATATATATATATATATATATATATATATATATATATATGTGTGTGTGTATTAAAAAAAAATCAAATCATATATATATGTATATATATATATATATATATATATATATATATATATATATATATATAAGAGAACCATATTAATAGTAATATTATCATTAGTCATAAGAATAAATAAGAATAAATTATAATAACTAAAAATCTACTACTACTACTACTAATAATAATAATAATAATAATAATTATTATTATTATTATTATTATTATTTATAGAAAATTTAATATAATGTATAGAAAATAAAAAAAACTTCATATGTTTCTTTCTATTTTTTTATCCTTTCTGATAAAAAGAGATTTCAGATAACAATAATTCTGCAGCCAGAATCCAGAGAACACCTCACATGGTCACTGGAAGTTTGCTTCCTGAACCTGTGCTGAGCAGTGCCCTCTCACTGTCTGTTCCTTGTAAGTAAATAAAAAGAGACCCTAAATAATAATAATAATACTTATTATTATTATAAATGAGGGTTTTTTTTTCCTATTTTTTTATATTACATTTTTATTATATGATTGAGATATATATATATATATATATATATATATATATATATATATATATATATATATATATATATATCTATCAAATTTAATATGAAATATAGGGAAAAAGAAAAAGAGAACCACAATAATAATAATATTAATAATAATAATACAAACAATAATGATAATACTACTATTACTACTACTACTACTAATAATAATAATGCTTATTTATAGAAAATTTAATATAATGCATAGAAAAGAAAAAAAAACGTAATTTCTTTCATTCTTTTATTTCTTTGTCCTCTCAATAATCCTTTTAAAAACAGATTTTAGAGAACAATAATTCACTGCAACCAGAATCCAGAGAACACCTCACATGGTGACTGGAAGTGTACTTCCTGAACATGTGCTGAGCAGTGGCCTCTCACTCTCTGCTCCCCGTATCATCAATCACACTGAATATTCCAAAGAAGGTTTAATTCTGATTGGTGATTATACAAAATTTCTTAGTAGATTGTCCAGCAGAGGATGTCCCCTTGCTTAGTAGAGAATTTCTCTCACTTCCTGTGGTGTTTCCAGGACAGGAAGTAAAGTGAAATCTGCCCAAAAAAGACGCAAAGAAAAAACTGAGCAGTTTTGGCCGTCATGTGGACCCCTGTGGCTCTGATTCATGAAGGTGTGACAGCATTTCAGGAATGCTAAAGTGGGACTCAATAAATATATGGACAGCACCGGAGAGGAGGTGAGGATTGCAGCCAGACCCGCTTTCTTTGTATCCCTTTTTAAGGCTATTACATCGTGATGCAACATGGAGTGTTAGTGCTAAATAGATGTGTGTGCCGGAGTGACAACGAGTGATACCAGAATGTGTTTTATTCATTGGTGGATGAATATCCAAATCTCAGATATCCCAAACTCCTGGCACAGGGACTGGGAGAGGACAGAATGTTAATCCGCAGTACTGACAGTTCTGTGATGTCCAATTCCTTGGCACCGAGTTCTCGGCATTTAGACCCCTTCGAAATCCTAGAGCTCCTCTTAGTGTCCCAATGTTACAAAGTGTTCCTAACACCAAACCTAACCCCTAAAATAACACATTTACTCCTAACCCCGCCCCCAACACTTAATCCTTAACCTCCCCCGAGATTTAACCTAACCTAAAAACCTAACCCCCTAATACCTGACACTAAGCCCTAACCCCCTAATATCTGACACTAAGCCTTAACCCAAAAATCTAACCCCCAAATACCTGCCACTAATACTTAACCCCCTAATACCTGACACTAAGACTTAACCCAAAAACCTAACCCCCTAATACCTGACACTAAGCCCTAACCCAAAAACCTAACCCCATAATACCTGACACGAAGCCTTAACCCAAAAACTTAATCCCCTAATACCTGACACTAAGCCCTAACCCAATAATACCTCACACGAAGCCCTAACCTCCAATACCTAACACTAAGCCTTAACCCAAAAACCTAACCCCCTAATACCTGACATTAAGCCTTAACCCAAAAATCTAACCCACTATTACCGGACACTAAGCCTTAACCCAAAAAACGAACCCCCTAATACCTGACACGAAGCCCTAACCCCCTAATACCTGACACTACGCCTTAACCCAAAAACCTAACCCACTAATACCTGACACTAAGCCCTAACCCAAAAACTTAACCTCCTAAAACCTGACTCTAAGCCCAAACCCCCTAATACCTGACACTGATCCCAAACCCCCTAATACCTGACACTAAGCCTTGACCGAAAAACCTAACCCCCTAATACTTGACACTAAGCCCTAACCCCCTAATACCCGACACTAAGCTTTAACCCAAAAACCTAACCTCCTAATGCCCGACACTAAGCCTTAACCCATAAACCTAACCCCATAATACCTGACACTAAGACCTAACCCATAAACCTAACCCTCTAATACCTGACACTAAGAACAAAATCAAAAAGCTAACCTCCTAATACTTGACACTAAACCTTAACCCACAAGCCTAACCCCCTAATACCTGACACTAAGGCTTAACCCAAAAACATAACCCCCAATACCTGACACTAAGCCCTAACCCCCTAATACTTGACACTAAGCCTTAACCCAAAAACCTAACCCCCTAATACCTGACACTAAGTCCTAACCCAAAAACCTAACCTCCTAAAACCTGACACTAAGCCCAAACTCCCTAATACCTGACACTAAGCCCAAACCCCCTAATACCTGACACTAAGCCTTAACCGAAAAACCTAACCCCCTAATACATGACACTAAGCCCTAACCCCCTAATGCCTGACACTAAGCCTTAACCCATAAACCTAACCCCATAATACCTGACACTAAGACCGAACTCAAAAACCTAACCCCCTAATACCTGACACTAAGCCCTAACCCCCCAATGCCCGATACTAAGCCTTAACCCAAAAACCTAACCCCTGATACCTGACGCTAGCCCATAAACCTAACCCCCAATACCTGACACTAAGCCTTAACCCCCTAATACCTGACACTAAGACCTAACCTAGAAACCTAACTCCCTAATACCAGGCACTAAGCCTTAACCGAAAAACCTAACCCCCTAATACCTGACACTAAGCCCAAACTCCCTAATACCTGACACTAAGCCCAAACCCCCTAATACCTGACACTAAGCCTTAACTGAAAAACCTAACCCCCTAATACTTGACACTAAGCCCTAACCTCCTAATGCCCGATACTAAGCCTTAACCCATAAACCTAACCCCCTAATACCTGACACTAAGACCTAACCCATAAACCTAACCCTCTAATACCTGACACTAAGCCCTAACCCCCTAATACCTGACACTAAGCCTTAACCGAAAAACCTAACCCCTTAATATTTGACACTAAGCCCTATCCTCCTAATGCCCGATACTAAGCCTTAACCCATAAACCTAACCCCCTAATACCTGACACTAAGACCCAACCCAAAAACCTAACCCCCTAATACCTGACACTAAGCCCTAACCCCCTAATGCCTGATACTAAGCCTTAACCCAAAAACCTAACCCCCGATATCTGACACTAAGCCTTAAGCCATAAACCTAACCCCCAATACCTGACACTAAGCCTTAACCCCCTAATACCTAACACTAAGCCTTAACCCAAAAACCTATATACTGAAGATTATGGGGCCTACTTATACTCTACGTTTATCATTTTATTTCCTGTGATCGTCAGCGCCATCTAATGGCCATAATGTGGTATTTTTCCTGATTGAGGTATTTCATTATGGCCACTAGATGGCGGTGACTTCCATAGGAAATGAATAGGAAATGAATATGTAATAAAGCATGCTCAGAATTCGTCACAGCTGGCTGAGCGCTCGTTACATTCATCCAAAGAATTCAATATAAATTGACCCCCCGTGTATGGCCCCGGGGGGCGTCGGAGGCCACACTTCTGGCCCCCTATATCTCATAAGTCAACCTCCACTGCTTTATTGGGAATACCCGCCTCATCCAGCATTAGAATGAGCCATGCCAAGTCCTCACAGCTCTGTGACTTAACATACCGCCGCCCTGCTGTCAGAGCCAAGAACTACTGATTTTGGGGGGGAGGGTATGCGGCAGAGTGACAGGTGTCACTGTGACAGGAAGTGAGGGGAAAGCTCCCCAATGGTGTCACTGACAGCAACAAAAACCTGGCAGAGATTCTTAACCCTCCCCATTTAGTTCAAAGCTAAAAAGAGTTTTGACCCCCTGCGTTGTCTATATCCTCTTTTGTCTGCAAAAATTCCTCATCTTCACCCGGGAGTCTGTCTCCAGCCTCTCCTGGACTGAAAGGGCTTACTCTGATTTCACCGCACACTGTGAGCGTCTAACAATGTGCAGCGAGTCAGATAAGAGCCCCGCCCCATTTCCTGGCTGGAGGACATCCAGCATCATCTATTCCTTTTCTCTCCGGCATCACTGTCCCTGGCCCCTCCCCTTCCCATTTATTGGATTTCAGTTCGGCCAATTATGGAGGCTCAGCATCACGTGTAGGCGGTCCTCGTGCAAATATAATGCCTGCCTCTCCAGACTGACACCAAACCAATCGAGGCGTAACTCCTCCCACCGTACCTCCCAACTTTTTGAGATTGGAATGAGGGACACCTATTAGCGAAAGTATGTAGGCATAGGACACGCCCCCTGCCACACCCTCTTAAAGGAGAATTATGCAGAAAAAAAAGATTAGTTAAACCCACACGTGCTTTTTTTTTTTTTTCTTTTTTTTTTTTAACCACTTCTCTTCTTTTATTCCGTCTTTTGAAATTTACAAATTAGCAGCAATTTAGATATTGGATGAAATCAGGGACGGCGCTTGGATCAGGGCTGGGGGCTCTTCAAAGGAGTACTGAGGCGGGGCTCTGTGATGTTTTCAGGAAGCCCCTCCCACCAGCCATGATCTGCCTGCATTGCATATGGAAGCACAGAGACCCAGAGAGGACATCACTGCGACTGAAATAACATATGTCATGGAAACGGGAAGATTTTTATTTAAAAAAGAAAATTATGAGAGGGGGGAGGGAGGAAGCAGCTTGCAGGAAATGTGACTGATACTTTGTAACCATTTTCACATTTTTTTGAATATTATTATTATGATTTTTATTATTAATGATATTATTATTATTACTATTATTATTATTATTATTATAATTATAATTATAATTATTAATAATAATAATAATAATAATTATTATTATTATTATTATTATTATTAATAATAATAATAATAATAATGGTATTATTAATAATATTATTCAGGATTTATATAATGCCAACAGATTGGGCAGAGCTTTAAAATATAAAGAGAGACAGTACAGCTACAATACAATACAAGAAGCACAGAGACCCAGAGGTGACATCACTGGGTCTAAAATAAGATATGTCATGAATACGGGAAGATTTTTTTTTTTTTTAAATCCACGAGAGGTGGAGGGAGGAAGCAGAGGAAACAAACTGAGGATGATTAAACTTCAGCTTGCAGGAAATGCAACTGATATTTTGTAACTATTTTCTAATTATGTGAATATTATTATTATTATTATTATTATTATTATTATTATTAATAATAATAATATGATGATGATTATTATTATTACTATTGTTACCATGATTGGAATTATTATTATTAATAATAATAATAAGAATATTATTATTATTAATATTATTATTAAGTATTTATATAATGCCAACAGATTGGGCAGAGCTTTAAAATATAAAGAGAGACAGTACAGCTACAATACAATACAAGAAGCACAGAGACCCAGTGATGACATCACTTGGTCTAAAATAAGATATGTTATGAAAATGGAAAAATAAAAAGATTTTTAATTAAAAATAAAATTAATGAGAAGGGGGATATAGGAAGCAGAGGACACAAAATGAGGATGATTAAACTTCAGCATGCAGGAAATGCAACTGATACTTTGTAATTTTTTTATAATTATTTGAATATTATTATTATTATTATTATTATGATGATGATGAATATTATTTTTATTATTATTATTATGATGATGATAATGATGATTATTATTACTACTATTAACATGATTGGTATTATTATTATTATTATTATTATTATTAATAATAATAATAATAATAATAAGAAGAAGAAGAATATTATTATTATTATTATTATTATTATTATTATTATTATTATTATTATTAATATTATTATTAAGGATTTATATAATGCCAACAGATTGGGCAACACTTTAAAATATAAAGAGAGACAGTACAGCTACAATACAATAAAAGAAGCACAGAGAACCAGTGATGACATCACTGGGTCTAAAATAAGATATGTCATGAAAATGGAAAAATAAAAAGATTTCTATTTAAAAATAAAATTAATGAGAAGGGGGATATAGGAAGCAGAGGACACAAACTGAGGATGATTAAACTTCAGCGTGCAGGAAATGCAAATGATATTTTGTAATTTTTTTCTAATTATGTGAATATTATTATTATTATTATTATGATGAATATTATTATTATGATGATGATGATGATTATTACTATTATTAACATGATTGGTATTATTATTATTATTATTATTATTATTATTATTAATAATAATAATAATAATAATAATCATAATAATAATAAGAATATTATTATTAATATTATTATTAAGGATTTATATAATGCCAACAGATTGGGCAACGCTTTAAAAATATAAAGAGACAGTACAGCTACAATAAAATAAAAGAAGCACAGAGAACCAGTGATGACATCACTGGGTCTAAAATAAGATATGTCATAAAAACAGGAGGATTTTTATTTAAAAAAAAAAAAAAAAAAAATAATGAGAGGGGGAGGGAGGGAGCAGAGGAACCAAACTGAGGATGATTAAACTTCAGCTTGCAGGAAATGCAACTGATGGTTTGTAACCATTTTCTAATTATTTGAATATTATTATTATGAATATTGTTATTATTATGATTATTAATACTATTATTATTATTATTATTATTATTAATAATAATAATAATAATATTGTTATTATTAATATTATTATTCAGGATTTATATAATGCCAACAGGTTGGGCAGAGATTTAAAATATAATGGGAGACAGTACTGGTCATAAGATCTTACAATCTATTCCCAACTTTTTAGACAAGTGAAGGAGACGGGGTAGTGAGAAATGGTGAAGGGGGCAGGGGGGTTGTCTAAATATAAACCAAGAAAATGAAAAAAATTCACAGCAGCAGCACCAGGTAAAACCGTTCCGAAGTTGCACTTTAAATAAAGCTGGTGGCCCCTCGGCGTACCTTTATAAGGCATGCTGGGTCAGGCCGGGCAAGTGTCTCCGCTGACTCCAGTAAAAAAAAAAACGATGCCCTGCCCTGCCCTCCCTTGCTCTTAGGCCAAACGACGAGCCCCGTGGCCAAGAAAGGCCTTTTTTTTTTCGGCTGGCAGATGGGAGATGTGTTGAGTGGAGCTGGCGTGCATACCGCCGCCTGTGCACTGCTTAGGTTACAGGCTGAAATGCACCATCAGGGAAAAAGGGCTCCTCGCTGCATGGCTACACATGGTCTGAGCTCCGGAAAAAGAACCCTCCGGCTTAGAGGGAGCTGAAATCTCCTCACCCCGAGCCGAACTGGCCGTACCTTCCAGGGCGGCCAAAAATAGACCCTTTTATAAGGTCCCTGACTGTAACTTGGCCTCTCCCTAGAGTTCTGATGCTGCTTTTTCTAAAAGACCAGGACCAAGTCATTCTATGGACCAGATGAAAATGCCTTTTAAAGGCTTAGTCCACCCAAAACTAATATTTCAGAGCTTGGGGTATCTGCAGTGTTTCATCTGTCTCTCACTAGGGGTTCCCTCCATCCCTGTGCTGAATTCCCGGGTCTGTACACCTGCTGTGCCCATTATGAGGGGTTCCCACCATCCCTGTGCTGAGTTCCCAGGTCTGTACACCTGCTGAGCCCATTACGAAGGGTTCCCACCATCCCTGTGCTGAGTTCCTAGGTTTGTAGACTTGCTGGGCCCAATATGAAGGGTTGCAATCTTACTGTGCTGAGTTTCTGGGTCTGTACAACCGATGTGCCCATTATGAGGGGTTCCCACCATTCCTGTGTTGACTTCCCACGTCTGTACACCTGCTGTGCCCATTATGAGGGGTTCCCACCATCCCTGTGCTGAGTTCCTGGGTCTGTAGGCCTTCTGTGCCCATTATGAAGGGTTCACACCATTCCTGTGCTGAGTTCCCGGGCCTGTAGACCTTCTGTGCCCATTATGAGGGGTTCCCACCACCCCTGTGATGAGTTCCCGGGTCTGTACACCTGCTGAGCCCATTACGAGGGGTTCCTATCATCCCTGTGCTGAGTTCCTGGGTCTGTAGACCCGCTGTGCCCATTATGAGGAGTTACCCCCATCCCTGTGCTGAGTTCCTGGTTGTGTAGACCTTCTGTGCCCCTTATGAGGGGTTCCCACCATTCCTGTGCTGAGTTCCCGGGTCTGTTCACCTGCTGTGCCCATTATGAGGGGTTCCCACCATCCCTGTGCCGCGTGGGCTGAGTTCCCAGGTCTGTACACCTGTTGCAAACAACCTTATCCATGATGTGTGGTTAACATTTTAAAAACCTACTGTATGTACATGTGGGAAGCCATATTTGCTCAGGGTATCTAATTGCACTTTACTGCTCACACCTACCACTCTTACAACCTAACCTGCTACATTAGGTTGCAGGCAAACATTAAGGAACCACAGCTTCCACAGTACATATATGAACTAAGATTTAAAAAAAAAAACAAGTTTAGAGTCCATACATCCCATACATTTCTCCTTCCCAGCATTATGTATACCACTATATTAGAGGAACACATGGAGTTTCCTTGCTCGTGTAAACCTTCCTGGTGCTGCACAGTGGCAGTACGCATTGGGCCAGGTCATGTTCTTCAAAAAACAGAGGAAAACTTGAGGTTTCATCTTTTAAATAGAAAACAGAATACACCTTCTAAGGTGACCCCCCCCAAATATCATTTTCAACCCCAGAACACTTGCTTTCTGCAAATGTCTTAGTCAGGGGATAGGTGGGCAGGGCCTAAAAAAAAAGGGGGTCCTCAGATTTCCATGCATGCTGCTGTGAGATGCAATGTGTGCAGTTGCATTAGCTACCAGTAGGGTGTAAGTGTAGGGGTTCCATCTGTGTGCAGATCACCCCGCCCCCCCCCCCTCTATCCACCACCACCACCAAAACTGGGCGGGGCAACAAGAACTTGGTGAAAAAGCATAACATTTCATAAAATGTGACTAAAACAAGAGAAAGGACAGCAGAATTTTACAGAACATGCTCAACCCTGATTTCAACCGTCTTGCTGGGATAGATAAAAAAAAAAAAAGAGGTAATAAAAACGACAAAATACTTGCCTTTGCTGCGGGAAAATGCTGCTCAGTGCTCCTTCCAGTGCTGACTACACAGATAAGGCTTGGCTCTTGGCCATGTGATCTCCGCAGACGAATAGGAAGAGCCAGTATGTATTTGTTCCTCTCCAATATCACATATCCAAAATTTTCAATTGATTATGTGAGCAGCACCGGGGAGAGTCTGCCGCAGCCCTTTCTCTTCCGAAAGAGTAAAATATCTCATACCTGCTTTTGCTCTAAGTTTATCTATCACAGCAGGATCGTTCTCATCACTGGAAGATGTATTCTTATGCTTTGTATTGCTTTTCTTCTTTACGTCCATATCACTGCACTAAAACAATACTCTTTGCTCTCCCACTCCCTCTTTTTCCCGTTTTTTATCTTTTTCCCTAGTTAGCTGCCCAAGTCCTGGAAGATAAAGGTGTGGGCTTTGGTTTGGTGGACTCCGAACATGACGCTGCCGTAGCCAAAAAGTTAGGTAAGAAAACAATTAATCCGCCTACCAATATTAGATGCAATTTTTGGCGAGCCAGCCAGCAGGCATTCTACACAATGAATCAGCCTATAGACATCAGACGCTTTATTGGCGAGCCAGCCAGGCACTTGTCTCCTTCTAGCCACAGTCAAGATGGACCTGTAGAATGTTCCCTGAAATAGATGTTCTGTTGTGTATGTAGATGACATCAGAGAACCACAAAGTATTGAAGCTAGAGGGGTTGAGGTCAGTGGTGGCTGGTGGTGTATTTTTTTGGGCGGGGGGGATGGCAAAAAAATCACCCTGCTACCACCCCTCCCCCCCTCCCCGGCCGAGACAGGCACTCCCCCCCCACCGCCCCGGTCGGTTGCTCACCAGCCCCGCACTGACCCCATCTAGGTCGCGGGCTGGTTGCGAGGCGGCGTCTCCTGCATCTGGTCAATAGGATTGCTTCTCCTTTTTTGGCCAATCGGAGGACCCGGTTCCTGATTGGTCAGAAAAAGAATCAGGAAGACGACAGCGAAAATTAATTCGCTATTTTTACACAACTAGGTGGGCTCGGGATGCAGAGCCCACCCTTTTTTGAAGTCTATCAGAGCCTCAGACTCTAATCACGTGTTTCTAAAAAAAAAAAAAAACATTGGAATCCACACCCACGCCCTGCATTTATATTAGAGGCCGGACGCATGGATTAAGGGCGCGCCCTGCATTACAGGCCACCACTGGTTGAGGTAATAGCTAGCAAAGTCACTTTTTTAGAAGAAGGTAAGTAGTAGAGTATTGCACCATGGTATCCACTGATTAATGCAGAACGGTTAAAGCGTAAATGATATCCTTAATTGGCTAATTTGAAGATAGAAGATCTCGGACTGTCTTAGATCCTCTAAGGTAAAAGTGTCAACTCAATTTCATTGCGGGCTTCATCAGCATTATGGTTGGTGGTATCTGTAAGACTAGATGTCAACAGCTTCCCCCCCGGGGCAAGGATGTTTGGCATCTTTGCCCTAGATGCTAGATGACCATGTCCTGGCACTGCTCATAGTGTATTCCTATGACCTAGAGACCTAACCATACTGGATGACATCACCACCCTTTGCTAATCAGACCGCTGACAGGCTTTTTTTGCAGGCTTTTTTGAACCCATGATCTGTTCCATCTAAAAAGGGGGTTCCCTCACTTGCTTCAGTGTTTTGCCTGATAGCCAGATAACTACTTCCCCTCCCTGACTATTGTTTTTGCTTGATGCTGGCTGCTGGGAGGGCATTTAGTCCCATTTAGTCCCTCTACAATTCCCTCTTGCTTCAGTGTTTTGCCTGATAGCCAGATAAACGCTTGCTGACTAAACCTGGTTCCTCTTCCTGACTATTGTTTTCACCTGATGCTGGCTGCTGGGAGGGAATTTAGTCCCTCTACAATTCCCTCTTGCTTCAGTGTTTTGCCTGATAGCCAGATAAACACTTGCTGAATAAACCTGAGTCTAAATCTTACCCTGTATCCAGTACCCTGCTGCCTCTTACCTGCTTCC
Organism: Lithobates pipiens; assembly: GCF_037356315.1. Classification (NCBI taxonomy): domain Eukaryota; kingdom Metazoa; phylum Chordata; class Amphibia; order Anura; family Ranidae; genus Lithobates; species Lithobates pipiens. The sequence continues at coordinate 42,623,945 of NW_027507791.1, read as the reverse complement.
CGTGTTCTTGATTCCAGTCCTGGTTCCCCTTCCTGACTATTGTTTTCACCTGATGCTGGCTGCTGGGAGGGAATTTAGTAGTCCCTCTACAATTCCCTCTTGCTTCAGTGTTTTGCCTGATAGCCAGATAAACGCTTGCTGACTAAGCCTCTCAGGAAAAACACTGAGGCCCCATTCACACCCAAGCGTTTTGTAGCTTGAAGCCTGAAGCTACAAAACGCTGGAGGGGAAAACATCTATTATTCTCAATGGAGATGGTTCACATCTCCACTCCAAGTTGCCTGAAGCCAAACGCCTGAAGCTCAAACAAGTTCTGGACCCTTTTTTGTTGCCAGATTTCGGCGTTTTTCTTCTTTTTACATTGGTGACCTTTTTCCCTGCACAAAATCGTGGTAAAATGCGGTAAGAAGAATGCTGCAAAATCGCAGTAAAAACGCAGCAAAATCACGGTAAAATTTTATTTTCTTCCTGCAAATGCTATGCTCAGGTGTGGGCCTTAAGCAAGAGGGAATTGTAGAGGGTCTCAGTAGCCAGCATCAGTTGAAAACAATAGTCAGGAAGGAGAACCAGGAACAGGGGGAGCAGTTAAGAGGCAGCAGGGTACTGGATACAGGGCAGGATTTAGACCAGATAAACGCTTGCTGACTAAACCTGAGTCTAAATCCTGCCCAGTATCTAGTACCCTGCTGCCTCTTACATGCTCCCCTTGTTCCTGATCCCAGTCCTGGTTCCCCTTCCCCTTCCTATTGTTTTCACCTGATGCTGGCTGCTGGGAGGGTATTTAGTCCCTCTGCAATTCCCTCTTGCTTCAGTGTTTTGCTTGATAGGTTTAGTCCTAAGTTCCATGGGGAGTTTTGTCCTTTAGGAAGTTAGGGGAGTCTCTACAACTAACTCAGTCCAAAACTCAGTCTACTGGGTTTATACCCATGCCTATTCTGTCCAGAACACAAAACTTTTTTTGCTATAGATATAGAAGCAGACATACGACTTGTAAAGACTGTGCACAGTAGCCCTTAGGGACTTAGGAGTCCCTTTAAATACTAGATGTAGGTCTGATGGGTTCTGGAACCCCCCTCCCATTGTAACATAGACCTAGAGATGGCTAATATCTATATGTCTATAGTTACATGGCAAATTGGTAAATGGACATATACTTGGCCTGTAATTAACTAGTGGGCCAAAAGCTCATCTTGCAGAGGGACCTTTTGATAAATCTGTCTACCACTTAGCTACATTTTAAATATTAGCAGGCATTCTCTTAAGTCACCACTGGGGGGCAGGCAAGCTTTAAACTGCAAAGTTATTAGGAGCTTTAGACTAACTTTGTACACAAACTAGTTATTAATAATCATCAGATTTACAAGTGGGATCCCAGACACGCCCCCATGCAGCCCCTCGCTTTTAATTCCAAGCAAACATATGTATGGCTGTATAAATGTTCCGTAGCGCAGAATGTTTGGAGTGTAGATTAAACCTTTTATTGGCTAACATAAGTTATTAAAGATGCAAGCTTACATCTTGAATAATTTAAGTCACCCATGAAAGCTTTCACCTACACTCCATATTTTCTACATCTATCACTGGCTAACACGGTGCAAGTCTCTGCTACTGTTAATGTTGCGTACCTAAAACTTCAACTCATTGCTATAAGTACTTTATATTAAAAAAAAAAAGATAAGTCACTTTTTTTCCCCCAAACATTTATTATTGTCGATGTGTAGAATAAAATAGATTGGTTAAAAAGTCATTAATTTTGAAATAACTCATTAATGTCGCGTCAAGCATTCTGAATAAATGTATATAAGATGTAGTTAGCATGTGTACCATTAGGGGGCACTGCTGCACCATGCTCTAAGGAGATTGCTAGGTGTGAGGATTTAGTGTGAACCTATGTAACTCTAACAATATTGTGCTATTAAATTCTAGCTGTTATGTAGCAAAAATCGTTTATTTTTTAAACAGGTTTCTGAATAAATACAGAGCCCTGGCAAGATCGCTGTTCAAGCACTGCACCTGCTAGATGACATTTAGCTTGCTAAAGCTCTACTTATTATTATGTTTTTCTTTTAAAATATTGTTTTCATCTTTTTTTTTTCATGGTTTGCTGCTGATCTCCTGCAGCTTCTTCCACTCACTTCCTGTTAGATGCACCAGCTCCAGGGTCCAGCTGCCCATCATTGGTCAGGACTGGCTTCCTGGTAGAGACAATGGTGAACCAATGTCTGCTCAATGTGTGTTGGCAAGGCCACTTGCCCTAGGAGGTGGATTTAGGGCCTTAGTTGCAAAGCTTAGGAATCCATTTCATATTAGGAGCCATAACAAAACTAATCTCACAAATTTTTAATTATCGTTAAGCTGCGTTCTCAGCTAGGTACCGTCACCTTGATGCCACAGTGTGTAGTCACTGTGTGGGTGACGCCCACTTAATGGGCGAGGAGGCTCTGAGTCAGTGAGAGTGTGATCAATGATGACAAAGGCTGTGATAAGAGAGGGGCACATCGCCTGGAAAACACTTCTAACTCTGGCTGCTAATGGATGATGAAGGGGCATGCTGGGAGATGTCGTTCCTCAGAAGGTGTGATCTTCCAGGTTTTTGCATCAAGTGTATGTCTGCCTTATTCCGTCATCCCGGTAAAGAAAGAAAGAAGAAAATAAAAGAGGGAAGGAAAAAGAGAGGAGGAAAAAATGAAAGAGGCGGAAAGAAGGAAAAAGGGAGGAGGAAATAAGGAAAAAGAGAGGAGGAAAAAAAGAGGAGGAAAGAAGGAAAAAGAATGAAGTAAAGAAGGAAAAAGGGGAGGAAATAAGGAAAAAGAGTGGAGGAAAGAAGGAAAGGAGAGGAGGAAGGAAGGAAAAATAGAGAAGGAAATAAAGAAAAATAGAGGAGGAAAGAAGGAAAAAGAGAGGAGGAAGGAAAGAAAGAGGAGGAAAGAAGGAAAAGGAGAGGAGGAAAAAAGGAAAGGGAGAGGAGCAAAGAAGGAAAACAAGAGGAGGAAGGAAGGAAAAATAGAGGAGGAAAAAAGGAAAAGCAAAGGAGGAAGGAAGGAAAAGGAGAGGAGGGAGGAAGGAAAAATAGAGAGGAGGAAAGAAGGAAAAAGAGAGGAAGAATGAAAGAAAGAGGAGGAAAGAATGAAAAAGAGAGGAGGAAAGAAGGAAAAAGAGAGGTGGAAAGAAGAAAAAGGAGAGGAGGAAGGAAGGAAAATAGAGGAGGAAAGAAGGAAAAATAGAAGAGGAAGGAAGGAAAAAGAGAGGAGCAAGGAAAGAAAAAGAGAGCAGGAAAGAAGGAAAAAGAGAGGAGGAAAGAAGGAAAAAGAGAGGTCGGAGGAAGGAAAAGGAAAGGAGGAAGGAAGGAATATAGAGGAGGAAGGAAAAAAAAAGAGAGGAGGAAAGAAGGTAAAAGAGAGAAAGAAAGGCAGAAAGAAAGAGGAGGAAACAATGAAAAAGAGAGGAGGAAGGAAAGAAAGAGGAGGAAATAAGGAAAAGAGAAGAGAAATTAAGGAAAAAGAGAGGAGGAAAGAAAGAAAGAAGAGAGGAAGGAAGAAGGGAGGGAAAAGAGAGGAGGAAAAAAGGAAAGGAGAGGAGGAAAGAAAGACGGAGAAAGAAAAAAGATAGGAGGAAAGAAGGACAGCAGGGATGGAAGGGATAGACGAAAGGAATGAAAATAAGAAAGAAAAAGAGGGACTAAAGAAAAAGGAAGGAAAGGAGAAGATGAAGAAAAAAGGAAGGAGGAAACGAAAGGAGGAAGGAAAGAATAGAAGGGTGGAAGGGAGGAAACGAAAGGAGGAAGGAAAGAATAGAAGGGTGGAAGGGAGGAAACGAAAGGATGAAGGAAAGAATAGAAGGGTGGAAGGAAGGAATAGAGAGGAGGAAGGAAAGGAGGGAACTAGGAAAAAAGGAAGATAACGAAGGGAAGAAATAAAAGGAAGGAAGAAAGGAAATTAAAAAAAGAAGCAAGGAAAAGGGGAAGAATGAAGAGAGGGAAGAAAAGAAGGAAAGTAAAGAATAAAGAAGGAAAGGAGGGAAGGAAGGAAAAAGGAAGCAATAAAGGAAAAGAGAGGAGGAAGGTAGAAAAGAATGGAAGAAATAGAGGGATGGTAGGAAGGAATGGAGAGTAGGAAGGAAGAAGGATAGAGAAGAGGGAAGGAAGAAAGGAAATGAAGGTAGGAAAGAAAGAGAGGGAAGAAGAAACCAGGAAGGAGGGGGAGGATAGATGGAAGGTAAAGAAAGAAAGGAAAGAAGAAAAAAGAGAGGGAAGGAAGAATGGAAAGGAAGAAGGGCTGGAAGAAAAGAAACAAAGGGAGTAAAAGAAGGGCTTAGGGGAGAAAGAAAGGTGGGAAGGTTTGGATGAATAGAAATATGCAAAGAACTGAAAGAAGGAAAGCGAGGAGGAAATGGAGTGGGGAAATAAAGGAATGTATGAAATAAGTGAGCAAATGAAGGAAACACAGGAGGGAATGAAGAAAGAAATGGAGGGAAGGAAGGAAATAATAAGTAGAAAATAAAGAAAGTTAGGAAAAGAAGGAATGTAGAAATAACGATTGCACTTTTTTAACCTTTCCGTCCATCTCCTTTCTCTGTCCATACTCGGCTCCTGAGGATGCTAAATCGAATTTCCTCTTTATTGATGCCCAGGAGGAATGCTGTTATTTTCCTTATTCATAAACAATCTCACAGAAGGAGCAGGTTACAGACATTAAAGGCTAGGTCCAATTAACTTTAAAAAGTGAAGCGGCTGGTTTCCATAGAGACCCCTATTCGGCTAAAGGAGAGGTGGGGGGCTCCAGGCGCTGAGGCTTTGCGGAGAACACAATGTTTTAGTGGAATGAAGCACAAACAAAAACTCGGTTGCGTTAAACTCGCTGATAAACTACTTGCTCATTAGCGGTAGATTGGCGTAATGCTCAGCGAGATGGGCCTGGCACGCACTCTAAAAGCCTCTATATTGGAAGAATCCACAGAAGGACTAGTGGGCCCGCTCCTCAGGGGGCTCCTCATCACAAGGGTGGAAGTTAATCTCGAGTGGCTATCATCTAATGGGAGATGTTGGCAGCTTAAGAAAATCAATACACTGCACTGCAGTCAGAGTGCACCCTTTTGTTGTTGCCGTTTTCTCCCCATCAACTGACAATCTGCTGCAGTTGGAAGATGTAACAAAAAAGAAAACAAGAAATGGGTCATGGTTCTTCTTCTCAGTTGCCACTTTCATAAAGGTGTGCCATCAGCCTCTGCCCAAAGTGCAGTGAACAGAACCCACCAGGATAAAAATATAGGGGTTGGCACTTTTTGGTTTGAAGGTGTGGGACCTTTAAAAAACCCGGCGCTGTCCTGTGTCCTCTGCACTCAGGATTATCTGAAGCACACTTATCTTTTTGCTCACATTTTGAAACTATACAGAGCACCTGCCTATATTATGGAGATTAGGAGCTGTTCCGTCATCCTGTCCTGGGGGGGGGGGGGGGGCGCAACACTGCTCCTCCATACATACAGTACAGTGAATGTTGTCAACTTAGGACAGGAAGTGCGTTACTGGGAGGATGGCCAAGTAAAAATAAATGGAAAAAGGCTTTTCCAGAATTCCCAGCTCAGGCCAACTGCCATGGCTATTAAAAAGCCGTATGAGGATGTCGCAAAGACTGCATTGGTACTCCTCACACCAGGACTGTAAATAGTGCGGCCTACATGTCGAGGTGCGTTCCTTCCAGTGGACTGTAAATCAGCGCAGTCTACATGACTGAGGTACAGACATACTGGTAGCTTCTAAACAGTGCAGCATAGGGTACATGCCTGAGGTACAGTCATACTGATTAACTGCTAACAGTGCGCCCTATGTACCTCAGGTATGGTCAAAACGATTGACTGTAAACAGTGTGGTCTACATGTCTGAGGTACAGTCATACTCATTAACTGTAAACAGTGAGGCCTACGTGCCTGAGGTATGGTCATACTGGTGTACTGCAAACAAGGTGGCCTACGTGCCAGAGGAACGGCCATACTGATTAATTGTTAACAGTGAGGCCTATGTGCCTGAGGTACGGCATACCTCCCAACATTTTGAGATGGAAATGAGGGACACCTACTAGCAAACGTATGTAGGCATAGGACGGGCACTGTTTATAAAAAAATAAAATTGTGTCACTTTTATTCCTATTACAAGGAATTTAAACATCCCTTGTAATAGAATAAAAGCATGACAGGACCTCTTAAATATGAGATCTGTGGTCAAAAAGACCTCACATCTCATATTTACACTAAAATGCAATAAAAAAAAATTGTCAGTTAAAAATGTAAAAAATAAATAAAAAAATGGCCCTTTAAGAGCTAGGGGCGGAAGTGACGTTTTGACGTTGCTTCTGCCCTGGTATGGTATGGAGACGGGTGGGGGGCATCTTCCCCTCACTCGTCTCCATGCCACTGACGTGAAAGGATCTGATCGCCTCCGCCTTTGCCGACGGCTCCGGTAAGCGGTCGAGAGCACCGGAGAGCGGCGGGAGGGGGGTGGCTTCTCTCCCGACGCCAATAAAAGTGATCTCATGGCGAATTCACCACAGAGACCACTATTATCAGAAAGCGGACCGGTGGCCAAAGAAGAGGATTAGCTAGCTGCTGCCAAAACAATGATATTCCTCTTCAAAGTTAGGAGGTAGATCAGCGTGTGGCGGTCCATAAGAGGTTAATACATCCTATGCATTACGGTGAAAAAACAGCTGTCAGTCACCAGCCCCCCAGCCCCTCGTTTTACTTACCTGAGTCCCTTCAACTCTTCATGGGGATGCGCTGTCCCACTCTCCACTTTTTGTTTACCACTACTATTTCTTTATATTAGCTTTTAAAATTTACAAATGCAGCAATTAAAAATTTTGATGAAAGGTTTAGCATTGGGAAACCCTTTTTCAAAAGATAAAAAGTGCATTTCATGTACAACTATATAGATCAGACCAAAATGAGGGACAAACGAGGGGGAAAGAGGGACATTGCTCCAAATCAGGGACAGTCCTCCAAAATCAGGGACAGTTGGGAGCCATGGGTACGGCCATACTGGTGGACTGTAAACAAGGCAGCCTATTGATTGACCGTAAACAGTGCGGCCTACATGTCTGAGGTACGGTCATATTGTTTGACCGTAAACAGTGCGGCCTACATGTCTGAGGTACGGTCATATTGATTGACAGTAAACAGTGTGGCCTACATGTCTGAGGTACGGTCATATTGATTGACCGTAAACAGTGCAGCCTACATGTCTGAGGTACGGTCATATTGATTCACTGTAAACAGTGCGACCTACGTGTCTGAGGTATGGTCATGTTGATTGAATGTAAACAGTGTGGCCTACATATCTGAGGTACGGTCATATTGATTGACCGTAAACAGTGTGGCCTACATGTCTGAGGTATGGTCATATTGATTGACCGTAAACAGTGCGGCCTACATATCTGAGGTACGGTCATATTTATTGACCATAAACAGTGCGGCCTACATGTCTGAAGTATGATCATAATTGATTGACTGTAAACAGTGCAGCCTACGTGCCTCAGGTACAGTCATATTGATTGACCATAATCAGTATGGCCTACATGTTTGAGGTACGGTCATATTGATTGACTGTAAACAGTGCAGCCTTAAATGCTTGAGGTACAGACATACTGATTAACTGTAAACAGTGTGGCCTACATGTCTGAGGTACAGCCTTACTGATTAACTGTAAACAGTGTGGCCTATGTGCCTCAGGTACAGTCATATTGATTGACCGTAAACAGTGTGGCCTACATGTCTGAGGTATGGTCGTATTGATTGACTGTAAACAGTGCAGCCTTAATGCTTAAGGTACAGTCATACTGATTAATTGTAAACAGTGCGGCCTACATGTCTGAGGTACAGTCATACTGATTAACTGTAAACTGTGCAGCCTATGTGCCTCAGGTACAGTCATATTGATTGACCGTAAACAGTGCAGCCTACATGTCTGAGGTACAGTCATATTGATTGACTGTAAACAGTGCAGCCTTAATGCTTGAGGTACAGTCATACTGATTAATTGTAAATAGTGCAGCCTACATGTCTGAGGTACAGTCATACTGATTAACTGTAAACAGTGTGGCCTATGTGCCTCAGGTACAGTCACATTGATTGATCGTAAACGGTGCCGCCTACATGTCTGAAGTACGGCCATACTGGTGGACTGTAAACAAGATGCCCTACGTGCCTGAAGTACATTCATACTGATAGACTGTCAGCAGTGCAGTCTACATGCCTCAGGTATGGTCTTATTGATTCATTGTAAACAGTGCAGTCCATGCCTGAGGTACAGTCATACTGATAGACTGTAAACAGTGCGGCCTCCACACCTCAGGTATGGTAATACTGATTGACTGTAAACAGTGCGGCCTACGTGTCTGAGGAACGGTCATACAGATGGAATCATATCCATGCTATATCTGACAACACAGCCATCTACTCTGTATAATACCAAACTCATACCACTCACAGGAGGCTGAGCGTGTGACCATCCTTTACACATGCTTCTGTTTTTCTTCCCAACAAAGGACCATGTGGAGCCTCGAAGTTGGGGGATGGTTTGAACCTCACCATGGAAACGGCTTCTATGGTGATGTGTAACCTGCAAACACTTCTACAACATATACTGTATCCTAATAGAGCACGGGCGACCTTGCCGTGTAAATACTATTACCCCATCTATTCAGAGCGGCACAAAATGGCTTCTGTGATGGCAAGGTCTCCAAGGTAACTCCACCTCAAGCCTCATGATATCGCTACCAGCCGCACGACTCCAGCTAACTAAAGAGAGCCGCCCAGCGTTCAGCCGAAGGTCATCCACAACGTTTGTTTTGCGGGATTTTTATTAGCTGAAGTTTATTTTTATTTTTTTTAACTTGTCACCATTAGGAAACCGTACTTACCAACAATATGGTCCCTCATCCTTCAACGCTGTTAACCCCGTGCATTTCAACGATTTTTTGGGATGGTCCTGCCCAGATCCTCAGATCCTGCCTCTAAATATACTTGTAGCCCAAATCTCTGCAATTATTGTCTTTTTGCGATATTGTGCATGTGCAATAAGGTTGATGCTGTGATCCCAGGACATGGCCCGGGACACATCATCGGACAAAATGTGGGTCAGTCCTGGAAAATGTGGGACAGTCCCGGAAAATCCGGGACAGTTGACATCTATGATTATGCTGGCATGGTCCATTGTTGTCACCATCAGAAAAACCTACTTACTAACAATATTGTCCAGGATCCCAGGATACTGTTAACCCCGCCTACAGTCCACACTTTGCCCGCCCACTTTCCAGGTGTGCGTGCCCAAACCACACCCACTTTATGGGTTTGGTGGGTAAATATGTAGGGACTGCCCACTTTACAGGTAGATGCCACCCAAACGCCACCTCTAAACATGATGGAATCGTCCACTTGTGGCCCCCCAATTGTCATAAATAATACCTTCTTGAGTTACTGCGCATGTGCAGTAAATCAAATAAGGTGGATTCTGTGATCCCAGGACACGGTCCGGGACAGGTCATCAGTGGGACAGACAGACTAGATGTGGGACTGTCCTGGCAAATCCGGGACAATTGGAGATATTGAACACCACCAAGCAGGGTTGCTGTTAGAAATCACTGGGTCCCATAAAGCCTAACTGAAAGAGCCCCCTTCCCCTGCCCGAAAGTGACCGAGGACATAGATTTATCAGTCCCTTTCTCTGTAGTCCCAGCTACACAGATGAATGAACAGGATGCGCTTTGAGGCATCCTGCTCATTCACAAACTGAAGCATAGCAACCCAATTTACTATGCTTCAGTGATGAATGGACACAGGAGCTATTGGTAATGACTGCTCACTGTGTTCATTCAGGAAAGAAAGGGGCCAGTAAATGACATATCCTTTCCCCCCACCCTCCATCTTGAAACATCCCCCTCTGTGCCCAGTGGAAGAGGAGGGAAGCTGGCAGCTCTGCAGGGGAAAGGGGCACCTAGGGGGGACCAGACAGCAGATGAAAGGGGTGCATGTGCTAGAACCAATCCCCCTGCAGTGCAGTGGGTGGATGTAAAGAAGAGGAGAAGCTGGCAGCGCTGCAGGGGGAGGCAGAAGAGGATTGGTGTCTGCAATAAGACAGTATAGCCGGACCTCCGCCACAGGCGCCTGGGTTCCCCCCCATTTAAACTGATGGGGCCCGGACTTAGTACAGTGCTAGAACCAATCCCCCTGCAGTGCAGCCAGAGGGGATAAAGAAGAGGAGAAGCTGGCAGGGCTGCAGGAGGAGGCAGAAGGGGATCAATGTTTGCAATAAGACAGTACAGCCGGACCTCCTTCTCCACAGGTGTACGGGTCCCCCCATTTAAACTGATGGGGCCCGGGCCCACTACAGGAGGGCTGGCTGTACTGCATTATCAGCAGCCCTGCCACCAAGTACGTTGGGTGCACATTCTCACCGCATCATCAGAAACAGATTGTTATCTTCAAGGAATGTTAGAAATAGGGGGTTGGGGAACGATCGATTTTATCGAGCCCTCATCGATCGGATTCCTTGTATCCTTTCATCATTGCGGTATTATCGACGATTCAATATTCCAAGTGGTACACCTTTATTTTTTTTAAAACATGAAGTCTAGGCTCAATATTAATTAGTCTTATTGCAGGAGACGTGGGGATAATTACATGTTAGGAGAGCGGGGACGAGAGCGCCTCTGCCATTACACGGATGGTGTTCCAAAAAACATAGTGGGCAGCGAGCATCGACCCTTCGCCATTTCTCGGAATAGAAGAGGCTCGGGGCTCTTATTAATAGACGAGACAGAAGCACCGCTTTTTTGTGTTGATGATGATGCAATGATAAGTGCTTCTGAAATATGTGGCTTTTAGAGGCTCCCAACACTGCCCTTTTTCACCCGGCCCCAGTGTGCAGGAGCATTACAGGAGGCCAATATAAATACAACATCTGGTACTTACACTTGCCACTTTTTCAAATAAATCCTTTTTTTTTTTCAAGAATACATATTTGCATTCAAAGCAGAACCTCAATCTCTCAATCGACGTGGACTATTTTTAATCCTTGTGGTGCTAGCATTAGTAAATAGATAGTAAAGGTTACTCGCCTAGGCCAAAATGATGTCATACATTCCAGGAGACTTCAAGGGGAGAAGGAGGGGCTTTCTCAGCTAAGCACACCCTCCTGCCTGTGTGCCTAAGCTAAAGGCAGATGGATTCCAAAAAATAAATGCTATGTGAATCACCTGCCCTTACTTATTATGGCTGCAGTTAGAAAAGCTAGGTGGCTGTTAAGATTTCTCAGCAAAAAGCAAGGAGACATTGATGGGTGGGGGAGTTTGCTTTGAGCATTACAAAATGAATTAAACAGCGTTTTTGGTTTGTGGTGCTCAGATGCAGTGTTGTTCCGCTTTAGGCATATTTTTTAATATCTCACTGGGGTTCAGCTTTAAGAAGGCGGAGTCGGGAACATCTGGCCTGCAGAACCAGAGGCTTAGAATAAGTTGTTCCCAGGACACCAGGTAAATATCAGCAAGATCCTTACTGCAGAAGCAAGGATGTAAAAAAAGAAAAGAAAAAGGAGAGACACAGACACCAATTGTATGTAATCTGGCGCTCCTGGAAAGCGCCTGTTTGAGGTGCTGGAACACCCACTGCAGGCTCCTTATTGAAGAACCAACATTGTAAAAAAGAAAAAGGAGTGACACGGCCACCAATTGTATGTAATTTGGCGCTCCTGGAAAATGCCTGTTTGAGATGCTGGAACACCCACTGCAGGCTCCTAACTGCAGAAGCAATGATATAAAAAAAAGAAAAAAGAAGTGACACAGCCACCAATTGTATGTAATCTGGTGCTTCTGGAAAGTGCCTGTTTGGGATGCTGAAACACCCACTGCAGGCTTATTACTGCAGAAGCACTGATGTAAAAAAAGAAAAAAAAAAAGAAAAAGGAATGAGGCACAGACATCAATTGTATGTAATTTGGTGCTCCCAAAAGTGCCTGTTTGAGATGCCGGAACACCCACTGCAGGCTTGTTACTGCAGAAGCACTGATGTAAAAAAAGAAAAAAAAAAAGAAAAAGGAGAGGCACAGACATCAATTGTATGTAATCTGGCGCTCCTGGAAAGCTCCTGTTTGAGGTATTGGAACACTCACTGCAGGCTCCTTATGGCAGAAGTAGTGCTGTAAAAAATAAAATAAAAATCAGTGACAGCCACCAATTGGATCCAACCACAGGTTCAGCCCAGGTTCCAAAAACTCCCATCCTACTGCCCTCCTCCCGACCCCGTTGCGACTCCGGATCTCAGACTAAAGCAGACTGAATGAGCTCTTGTGAATTTAGCACAGTTGCATTGTCTGCTTGACAAGCCTGGCTCTATGTCTAGGCCGGCGCTGGCTGTTCCCAAAGACTTGGAATTGGACAATTGGTCCAGGATCGGTCTTTGTACGCCGGCACAAAAGCGCTCTCCCCGGTGCTCCATCTGCGCTCCGGCTGCGACAATTCCCTCGCCCACAATGGATGGTAATCTCTCCCATAATTAAAAGGCAGCAACATTGCCACTACATTAACTTCCTGGCTGGTAATAACAGGGGGAAGACGGGCCCGGGTCATTAGACTAAGTGCGCGGCGCCCACCCGGGGGGATCATTGTCACTCACATGCTCCATTTGTCTCCGTCTGAGGCTAATGCGGAAATGGCGGCGGGGGCCAAGGCGATGGCGAATTCTCACACTCATTGCCCTTAAAGTAAAGATCTAATCCTTTTCCTACTCCATCCAAAACGAAAAAAAACAACAAAATTGGGCTTATAATACACTTTAAAAACTTTTTTTTTTTTTAAATATGGATAGAGCAGAAGCGGGTTAGAACCTGTGTTATGCCGCGTTTACATGCCGCGTTTAGCTTCGTTTTGCCGTGTTTTGCCGCATTTTGCGTTTAGAAGCTTTTCAGATTTTCCAATTTCTGAATTTACGAATTCCAGAATTTACAAATTTTTTCGGATTTACAAATTGACGATTTTTTTCACATTTACGAATTTTGATGCAGCATTCGTTATTTTGGATAATTCGTAAATTTGGATAAATTTCGTATTCGTTACGTTCAATAACAGCAACATTTTAAAGGAAGCTCCAATACCTATAATTTAATAGTTAGTAATAGTTAAGTTATTATTACTTCGCTTTTTTATTTCAGATTTTCGAATTTCCGAATTTTCTAATTTATGAATTTCCGAACTTACAATTTTTTTCGAAATTACAAATTGACGATTTTTTTCAAATTTACGAATTTTGAACTTAGATGCGGCATTCGTTATTTTCGATAAGTCGTAAATTTGGATAAATTTGTATTCGTTACGTTCAATAACAGCAAAATTTAAAAGGAAGCTCCAATACCTATAATTTAATAGTTAGTAATAGTTAAGTTATTATTACTTCGCTTTTTTATTTCAGATTTTCGAATTTCCGAATTTACAATTTTTTTCTAAATTACAAATTGACGATTTTTTTCAAATTTACGAATTTTGAACTTAGATGCGGCATTCGTTATTTTCGATAAGTCGTAAATTTGGATAAATTCGTATTCGTTACGTTCAATAACAGAAAAATTTTAAAGGAAGCCCCAATACCTATAATTTAATAGTTAGCAATAGTTAAAGGGGAGGTCTACCCTAAAAAATAAAAAAAAATGCATAAAAAGGCTCCAAAAAAAAAAAAAAAAAATGATTTCACTTACCAGAAATGGCTGTTGCTAGGCAGATCGTCCTAATCTGCCTCTTCCTATTCTGCGGTGATCTTCAGTCTTCTTCTCCTCTCCTTGTCTTCTGGGTAATGGGGCGCAGTGTGTTGTGGGAACTGTGTGTGTCCCACAACACAGCGCACCCCATTCACAAAGCGCCGTGCGACTCACGCATGCGCAGTAGGTGTTTCCCTTACTTTGAATGGTGGCGGCAGGACCCGAGAGCCGAGGGACGGGCTGACATCGTGGGCGCCCTGGAAAGATAAGTGCTCATTAAAAGTCAGCAGCTACAGTGTTTGTAGCTGCTGACTTTTATTTTATTTTTTATTTTTTTTCGCTGGCCCACCACTTTAAGTTATTATTACTTCATTTTTTTATTTCAGATTTTTCGAATTTCCAAATTGTCTAATTTATGAATTCCCGAACTTACGAATTTTTTCGGGTTTACAAATTGACAAATTTTTTCAAATTTACGAATTTTGAACTTAGATGCGGCATTCGTTATTTTGGATTCACAGATTTCAGATTTACAAATAGACACTTTTTTTTTTTTTTCGAAAATGTACGATTTTTTTTTCAAATTGACAAATTTACAATTTTTTTTGGAATTGACAAATTGACGAATTTTTTTCAAATTGACTAATTTTTTCAAAGTGACAAATTTACGAATTTTTTCAAATTGACGATTTTTTTAAAACTGACCAGTTTTTTAAAACTGACAAATTTATGAATTCTTTTCAAATTTACGATTTTTTTCAAATTGGCAAATTGACAAATTTTTCAAATTTCCTAATTTTTCAAATTTCCTAATTTTTCAAATTTCAAAATTTTTCAAATTTACAAATTTACACATTTTTTCAAACTGACAAATTTTTTCAAACCGATAAATTTACGATTTATTTTCGGATTTACAAAATTCTTTCAAATATTCGGAAAAGTTAGTTAAACAAGTTTTTCATTAATTCGGATATTTCCCAATAAACGAATGTTGTCGTTAGAAAGAGAATTCAGAACGAAACGAGTGGCACATGTCTACACGCAAACATGGGGCCGCTCAGGGCCCCCCACCCCGAATGGCCGCATATTTGCGTGGGCTTGGCGCAAAGTGGTTAGAGACAGGGGAGACTGAGGAAATGCTTCCTCTTCCCTGCAGCAGACTGATGACATCATCTCGGCCTAGGCAAAGTCACTGACTTGGATGGCTTTTTTACAGATTTTTTTTCTGAAACGTGACACTGTCAGGAATGTATCCATCCAGACCTATAAAGGTCCTCCACTTTAAGGAGTTGAAACCTCAAGGAGGTCAGCTGTCAAAAGTTCCCGAACCGGAGGTGGGGCCTTTGAGAAAAGCGGGTACGGAGTTTTTTTTTTTACGAGGCGCCTGCGTCTTGGCGGACGCCATCTGGCGTGACGGTGAAGTAGTTATTTCTTAAGGCGGCCGGTAAACTAATTAGAGACAAGAGGTGAGTGGCTGCGATTAGCCGTGCGTAGGCGTGGACGGCTCCCGGGGGTACCATCATTTGTAACCAGTTACCCGGGTGACCCGACTCCGCCATACTTTCTTGCCTTCCTGAGATGATTCTCGGTAATTAATAAGGACGACTTCCCTCCCCTCCCCCACCCACGTGAGAAGGACATTATTAAATAAAGCCTTTACCTTTCCATTACATACAGTGCCTTGAAAAAGTATTCATACCCCTTGAAATTTTCCACATTTTGTCATGTTACTACCAAAAAAAACTTAAACGTATTTTATTGGGATTTTATGTGATAGACCAACACAAAGTGGCACATAATTGTGCAGTTGAAGGAAAATCATAAATTGTTTTCTAATTTTTTTTACAAATAAATATGTGAAAAGTGTGGGGGGCATTTGTATGGCGCCCCCCGGAGTCAACATTTTGTAGTTCCGCCTTTCTCTCCAATTACAGCTGCAAGTCTTTTTGGGGATGTCTCTGCCAGCTTTGCACATCTAGAGAGGGACATTTCTGCCCATTCTTCTTCTTTGCAAAATATCTCAAGCTCTGTCAGATTAGATGGAGAGCGTCTGTGAAAAGCAATTTTCAAGTCTTGCCACAGATTCTCAATGGGATTTAGGTCTGGACTGTGACTGGGCCATTCTAACACATGAATGTGCTTTTGATCTAAACCAGGGGGTCTCCAAATTTTTAAAATACAGGACCAGTTTTTTGTCCTCCAGACTTTAGGAGGGCCGGATTGTGGCCAGCGGGGGCAAGAAAATGTCACGGGCTTGGCATGAGTGAGAACAAATATGGCCTCCGGGTTGGTGGTCAATAGGAGTAGTGTCCCTATTGTAGGAGGAATAGTATCCCCGTCATTGGTGTCAGTGGGAGGAAGAGTGCCCCAAGGGCAGGATAAAGGCTAACAAAGGGCCACATCTAGACCTCGGTCCACAGTTTGGAGACCTCTGATCTAAAGGAATGTGCTTTGATCTAAACCATTCCATTGTAGCTCTGGCTGGATGTTTCGGGTCGTTGTCCTGCTGGAAGGTGAAGCTCCGCCCCGGTCTCAAGTCTTTTGTCGACTCTAACAGGTCTTCTTCTAAGATTGTCCTGTATTTGTCTCCATCCATCTTCCCATCAACTCTGACCAGCTTCCCTGTCCCCTGCTGAAAAAAAGCATCCCCACCACATGATGCTGCCACCACCGTGTTTCACGGTTGGGATGGTGTGTTCAGGGTGATGTGCAGTGTTAGTTTTCCCCACACATAGCGTTTTGCTTTTAGGTCAAAAAGTTGAATTTTGGTCTCGTCAGACTAGATCACCTTCTTCCACATGTTTGCTGTGTCCCCCACATGGCTTCTCACAAACTACAAACAGGACTTCTTATGACTTTCTTCCACCAATGTCTTTCTTCTTGTCACTCTTCCATAAAAGGCAGATTTGTGGAGAGACGACTAATAGTTGTCCTGTGGACAGATTCTCCCCCCTGAGCTGTGGATCTCTGCAGCTCCTCCAGAGTTACCATGGACCTCTTGGCTCTTCTCTGATGAATGCTCTCCTTGCCCGGGCCGGTCAGTTTAGGTGGATGGCCATGTCTTGGTAGGTTGGCAGTTGCGCCCATACTCTTTCCATTTTTGGGTGATGGATTGAACAGAGCTCCGTGAGATGATCTAATCTTGGGATATTTTTTTTATAACCTAACCCTGCTTTATACTTCTACACAACGTTATCCCTGACCTGTCTGGTGTGTTCCTTGGCCTTCATGATGCTGTTTCTTCACTAAGGTTCTCCAACAAACCTCTGAGGGCTTCACAGAACAGCTGTATTTATACTGAGGTTAAATTACACACAGGTGGACTCTATTTACTAATTAGGTGACTTCTGAAGGCAATTGGTTCCTCTAGATTTTAGTTAGGGGCATCAGAGTAAAGGGGGGCTGAATACAAATGCCCCTCCCCCACACACACTTTTCACATATGTAAAAAATTTGGAAAACAATTTTTTATTTTCCTTCCACTTCACAATTATGGTGCCACTTTGTGTTTATCACATAAAATCCCAATATAATACATTTATGTTTTTGGTTGTAACATGACAAAATGTGGAGAATTACAAGGGGTATGAATACTTTTTCAAGGAGCTGTAGCTTATTTTAGTCCTAGTGATGTCATCACTGGGTCTCTGTGCTTCTCTATGCAATGAAGGCAGATCCTGGCTGGTGGGAGGGGCTTTCTGAAAACATCACTGGTAGTCCTCACCAGAGCCCTCAGCCCTGATCCGGGCATCGGGAGGGGTTATGGGCATATAAACATGCCTTGATGTCTGGGTGCCAGTCTGGAGGGGTGGGCATCCCTAGGCTGGCTGTATTTGCTTGCAGACACCCCACATGTGACGCTGAAATACAATGAATTAAGTGGGCGGGGACAGTCAGGCTGGGGAGGAAAGGATCTCGGTGTCTTCAAAATCTGCCCCAGCACAGAATTTTTTCCGGCTCCTGATTTGGGGTCAGTAGCGTATCCTCGGTGTGCACAGACTGAGGATTCAGGTCAGCAGAGGCTGCCTATGGGTCTCTGCTTCAACCTGATGTATGGGGGACTCTGGTGAGAATCCTAAAATAAAGGGGGACTCTGATGTAGGGGCAGACTCTGATAGGGACTCTGAAGTAAGGGGGGACTCCAATGGGGACCCTGATATAAGGGCGGACTCTGATTAGTATTCTGATGTAAGGGGGAACTCTGATGGGGACTCTGATGTAAGGGGGACTCTGATGGGGACCCTGATGTAAGGTGAATGCTAATGGGGACCCTGATGTAAGGGGAGACTTTGATGGGGATCCTGCTATAAGAGAGACTTTGATGGGAACCCTGATGTAAGGGGGGCTCTGATAAGGACACTAATGTAAGGGGGGACTCTGATGGGGATCCTGATGTAAGAGGAGACTTTGAATTGGATCCTGATGTAAAGGGGGACTTTGATGGGGATCCTGATATAAGGGAGACTCTAATGGGGACCCTGATGTAAGGGGGGACTCTGGTAGAGACTATCATGTAAGGGAGGATTCTGATAGGGACTTTGATGTAAGGAAAAACTCTGATGGGGACCCTGATGTAAGAGGTACTCTGGTAGGGACTCTGAAGTAAGGGGGGACTCTAATGGGGACCCTGATATAAGGGTGGACTCTGATTAGGATTCTGATGTAAGGAAGACTCTGATGGGGACCCTGATGTAAGGGGGACTCTGATGGGGAGACTGATGTAAGGTGAATGCTAATGGGGACCCTGATGTAAGGGGGGACTTTTATGGGGATCCTTATATAAGAGAGACTCTAATGGGGACCCTGATGTAAGGGGTGACTCTGATAGAGGCTCTCATGTAAGGGAGGACTCTGATAGGGACTTTTATGTAAGGGGGAAACGCTGATAGGAACTCTGATGTAGGGGGGGGGGCTCTGATGGAGAACCCTGATGTGAGGGGTACTCTGATAGGGACTCTGATGTAAGGGGGGACTCTGATGGAGAAATCTGATGTATTGGGGGACTCTGATGGGGACACTGATGTATTGGGGGACTCTGATGGGGACACTGTTGTAAAGGAAACTCTGATAGAGACTCTCATATAAGGAGGACTCTGATTGGGCCCCTTATGTAAGGGGGGACTCTGATGGAGAAACCTGATGTATTGGGGGACTCTGATGGGGACACTGATGTATTGGGGGACTCTGATGGGGACACTGATGTAAAGGGGACTCTGATAGAGACTCTCATATATAGAGTACTCTGATTGGGACCCTTATGTAAGAGAGACTCTAATGGGGACTCTGATGTATGGGGGGACTCTGATAGAGACCTTAATGTAAGGGAGGACTCTGGTAGGGACTCTGATGTAAGGGGGGACTCTGATGGAGAACACTGATGTAAAGGGGGACTCTGATAGAGACTCTGATGTAATGGAAAATTCTGATGTATTGAGGGATTCTGATGGGCACCCTGATCTACAGGGGACTCTGATGGGGAAACCGATATAAGGAGGGGCTCTAATCAAGACCCTTATGTAAGGGGGACTTTTATTGGGATTCCTGTTGTAAAGGGGGAGGACTCTGATCAGGACTATAAGGGGGGGGGTCACTGATTAAATGGGGGAATCTGATAGGGACCCTAATGTAGGGAGTGGGGCTCTGGTGGGGACCCCCAATGTAATGGGGATCCTAAAGTAAGGGGGACTCTAATGCAAGGGGGGGGCACTGATATAAGGGGGACTCTGATGGGGGGGGAATCAGCCATATCAGCTGATTCCATACACAGGCTGCGAAATACAGATGGCCACTAGAGGGAGCAGTCACACATTTTTTGCGCCTGAAAGACAGCCATGTAAATATGGAACAGCAAAGACCATCCGTGGACACAGTTGTGTAGGGAAAAAAACAATCACAGCACGAGCTCCGCAACATTTGGAGGAACACACCGAAACCTCCCTCTGAAAAAAGCACAGATTTGCAAACAGCTTGAGCGATTCCCGGTAGCCCGGCCTGCGCTGTCTCCGGGACATCTGCCGGCGATTTACTGCAAAGGAAAATATTTTCGTCAGATTTGGGCGATTCGTATTTCACATAAATACAAGCAGACGGCGGCGTGAAAGATGCGCCAGGGAAAGAAAGGTGTACGTGAGCCGCCTTATCTGCCTTAACTCCAGCCAAAGAGAGAGAGAAGGGTTGGAGCCTCTACCGGGTTTTTTTTTATTCCCCCCCCCCCCCCACTTTCATGGAGATTGAACCTCACTTCCTGTGCTGGTGACCACTCAGGAAGTCCCCCCCCCCCCAACAACGGGGACAGAGATGGCGATATATTTTCACACACATTGTACTAAGTATAAAACAGGGGGAAGTGGTGGGCCACCCCCTTCTTCCTACCATTGGAGTGATCAGGTGGCTATAGAGCCATCCAGATCACTTTTACTGAACAGCCAGTCACCCCATCCAGATCACTTTTACTGAACTGACAATCACCCCATCCAGATCACTTTTACTGAACAGCCAATCACCACCTGTAAAAAAAATTGTACCAAGCATAAAACAGGGGGAAGTGGTGGGCCACCCCCTTCTTCCTACCATTGGAGTGATCAGGTGGCTATAGAGCCAGCCAGATCCATTTTACTGAACAGCCAATCACCCCATCCAGATCACTTTTACTGACCAGCCAATCACCAGTTGTAAAAAAAATTGTACCAAGCATAAAACAGGGGAAAGTGGTGAGCCACCCCCTTCTTCCTACCATTGGAGTGATCAGGTGGCTATAGAGCCAGCCAGATCCATTTTACTGAACAGCCAATCACCCCATCCAGATCACTTTTACTGACCAGCCAATCACCAGTTGTAAAAAAAATTGTACCAAGCATAAAACAGGGGAAAGTGGTGAGCCACCCCCTTCTTCCTACCATTGGAGTGATCAGGTGGCTATAGAGCCAGCCAGATCCATTTTACTGAACAGCCAATCACCCCATCCAGATCACTTTTACTGAACAGCCAATCACCAGCCGTAAAAAAAATTGTACTAAGTATAAAACAGGGGGAAGTGGTTGGCCACCCCCTTCTTCCTACCATTGGAGTGATCAGGTGGCTATAGAGCCATCCAGATCCCTTATACTGAACAGCCAATCACCCCATCCAGATCACTTTTACTGAACTGACAATCACCAGCTGTAAAAAAAACGATACCAAGCATAAAACAGGGGGAAGTGGTGGGCCACCCCCTTCTTCCTACCATTGGAGTGACCAGGTGGCTATAGAGCCATCCAGATCACTTTTACTGAATAGCCAATCACCCCATCCAGATCACTTTTACTGAATAGGCAATCACCAGCTGTAAAAAAAAAATTATACCAAGCATAACACAGGGGGAAGTGGTAGGCCACCCCCTTCTTCCTACCATTGGAGTGATCAGGTGGCTATAGAGCCAGCCAGATCACTTTTACTGACCAGCCAATCACCAGCTGTAAAAAAAATTGTACCAAGCATAAAACAGGGGGAAGTGGTGAGCCACCCCCTTCTTCCTACCATTGGAGTGATCAGGTGGCTATAGAGCCAGCCAGATCCATTTTACTGAACAGCCAATCACCCCATCCAGATCACTTTTACTGAACTGACAATCACCAGCCGTAAAAAAAAATTGTACTAAGTATAAAACAGGGGGAAGTGGTTGGCCACCCCCTTCTTCCTACCATTGAAGTGATCAGGTGGCTATAGAGCCATCCAGATCCCTTTTACTGAACAGCCAATCACCCCATCCAGATCACTTTTACTGAACTGACAATCACCAGCTGTAAAAAAAACGATACCAAGCATAAAACAGGGGGAAGTGGTGGGCCACCCCCTTCTTCCTACCATTGGAGTGACCAGGTGGCTATAGAGCCATCCAGATCACTTTTACTGAATAGCCAATCACCCCATCCAGATCCCTTTTACTGAACAGCCAATCACCCCATCCAGATCACTTTTACTGACCAGCCAATCACCAGCTGTAAAAAAAATTGTACTAAGTATAAAACAGGGGGAAGTGGTGGGCCACCCCCTTCTTCCTACCATTGGAGGGATCAGGTGGCTATAGAGCCATCCTGGTCACTTTTACTGAACAGCCAATCACCAGCTATAAAAAAAAAAATTATACCAAGCATAACACAGGGGGAAGTGGTGGGCCACCCCCTTCTTCCTACCATTGGAGGGATTAGGTGGCTATAGAGCCATCCAGATCCCTTTTACTGAACAGCCAATCACCCCATCCAGATCACTTTTACTGAACAGCCAATCACCAGCTGTAAAAAAAGTTGTACCAAGCATAAAATAGGGGGAAGTGGTGGGCCACCCCCTTCTTCCTACCATTGGAGTGATCAGGTGGCTATAGAGCCAGCCAGATCCATTTTACTGAACAGCCAATCACCAGCTATAAAAAAAAATTATACCAAGCATGATATCAGCTTGTTTTAACCACTTATCATCTTTTTAACCAAGTCTAGTATGCTTTAAAATATCCTAAGGACATGAAATGGTTAAAAAAGAAAACGATTACTGTCTGTGCCCCCCCGTGTGAGAGATTTTTGCTCACTTCCTGTTTCAGTGACCACCAGCCTATCACCAGCTGTAAAAACTGACATCAAGCATGATATGAGCTTGTTTTCACCACTTCAAGTCCAGGATGCTTTAAAATGTCCTGCGAATGTGAAGTGGTGAAAAGAGGAAAAAAAATGTTTTATTACTGTCTGTGCCCCCCATCGGAGAGATTTTTGCACACTTCCTGTTTCAGTGGCGGCCACCTGCTGAAACCAAGCATGATATGAGTTTTAACCACTTCCAGGACTAAAGATTAAAGACCAAGTCCTGGACTAAAAAAAAATGTTTTATTACTGTCTGTGCCTCTGTCGGAAAGAGATTTTTGCTCACTTCCTGTTTCGGTGACCACGCAGGAAGTCAGGGGAAGTCTCCCTTTACGGTGCAATTAATAAAAACTCGATGGCGACGTGAACCCAGTCTGTTTTTTTTTTATTTTATTTTTTTATTTATTGATATTTTTGTAACTTAAAATAGTAATGCGATGCCGCCAATGCTGACCTTCATTGGTAATTCCTGTTATCCATTTGACCGCTCTAAAGGTCATTCTTAATTCTCGGTGTGAGCAGAAGTGTGTGTATTACATTTGGCTGGACTATCACAAAGGTTACATTACCATAGGAGGCCCAGATGCTACGCGACGTCCATGGCGGTTTCAGGTGTTCATGTAGATGAGGCGGGGGGGGGGGGAACGACAGGAATCTGAACGCAGAGCTTTAGGCGTCCTTCCATACCGCTGCGCCTGAGATAAAACGCGTTACTCTATATACGGTAATATAGACATCCTAACAACTTGCATTGACATACGTTTACCACCAGATGACGACGAGCACATCAACTTTTTGAAGGTTCTAAACACAGCTGTCGTGCTCATACAAACCCGAATAGCAGGGGTGATCAGATTACACAGAAAGCTGGATGACTTTTGTGGAAGGACGCAAGTCACTTCCTCTCTCCAAGCAGAACCAGAGCAGAGTCAGAACCAAAGCAGCTACATGGATTTGTCCTCCAAGATAAGCTGTGTCAATGTTGGATGTTGAGTAGACGTTTCGATATTTTGTAGTTCCAAAAACATTTTGTACAATACTGGAGTATAACCTTCTTCTATTTTATGTGTCCCTTTTTCCAGGACTGGATGAAGAAGACAGTATCTACGTGTTTAAGGATGATGAAATGATTGAGTATGACGGAGAGTTCTCAGCCGACACCTTGGTGGAATTCTTACTTGACGTAAGTGGTGGATTCAGCCTCACTTGACCCAAGTCACAGGTTTCTCCGTTACTTGATTTGATGTACGCTGTACGCCCAAAGATATGCAGACCCCCCCTGACCATCATACCTAATATGAGCTTGTTGGGCATCTTATTCCAAAGCCATGGCCAATATTATGGAGTTGTCCCCACCCGGGCAGCTATAACAGCCTTCACCCTTCTGGGAAGGCTTTCCACAAGATTTAAGAGTGTATCTCTAGGAATTCGTGTTCATTCGGCCAAAACAGCTTTTGTGAGGTCATATTAGATGAGAGGACTTGGCTCACCACCAGCATTCCAATTATTACTATGGTTTTCAATAGGCATGAGGTCAGGTACTGAACTTGGACGGGAAGACCTGCCTCGTAAATTGGCAATCCAGTTCATCCCAAAGGTGTCTAATAGGTGGGATTTCAGGTACTGATGTTGGAGGAGAAAACCTGGTTTTCTAATTTATCCCAAAGGTGTTGAGTAGGGTTGAGGTCAGGGCACTGTGCAGGCCACTTGAGTTCCTCCACACCAAACTGGTCAAAGGTGATCAGTAGGGTTGAGGTCAGGGCTCTGTGCATACCATTTGAGTTGTTCAGCACCAAATATGTCAAAAACGTCCAGTAGGGTTGAGGTCAAGGCATTGTGCAGGTCACTCCTCCGCACCAAAGTAGTCGAAGGTGTTCAGTAGGGTTGAGGCCAGGGCTCTATGCAGGCCAGTCGAGTTCCTCCACACCAAACCGGTCAAAAATGTTCAGTAGGGTTGAGGTCAGGGCTCTATGCAGGCCAGTCAAGTTCCTCCACACCAAACTGGTCAAAAATGTTCAGTAGGGTTGAGGTCAGGGCTCTATGCAGGCCAGTCGAGTTCCTCCACACCAAACTGGTCAAAAACATTCAGTAGGGTTGAGGTCAGGGCTCTATACAGGCCAGTCGAGTTCCTCCACACCAAACTGGTCAAAAATGTTCAGTAGGGTTGAGCTCAGGGCTCTATACAGACCAGTTGAGTTCCTCCACACCAGACTGGTCAAAAACGTTCAGTAGGGTTGAGGTCAGGGCTCTATACAGGCCAGTTGAGTTCCTCCACACCAAACTGGTCAAAAATGTTCAGTGGGGTTGAGGTCAGGGCTCTATACAGACCAGTTGAGTTCCTCCACACCAAACTGGTCAAAAACGTTCAGTAGGGTCGAGTTCCTCCACACCAAACTGGTCAAAATTGTTCAGTAGGGTTGAGGCCAGGGCTCTATGCAGGCCAGTCGAGTTCCTCCACACCAAACTGGTCAAAAACGTTCAGTAGGGTTGAGGTCAGGGCTCTATACAGGCCAGCTGAGTTCCTCCACACCAAACCGGTCAAAAATGTTCAGTAGGGTTGAGGCCAGGGCTCTATGCAGACCAGTTGAGTTCCTCCACACCAAACCGGTCAAAAATGTTCAGTAGGGTTGAGGTCAGGGCTCTATGCAGGCCAGTCAAGTTCCTCCACACCAAACTGGTCAAAAATGTTCAGTAGGGTTGAGGTCAGGGCTCTATGCAGGCCAGTCGAGTTCCTCCACACCAAACTGGTCAAAAACATTCAGTAGGGTTGAGGTCAGGGCTCTATACAGGCCAGTCGAGTTCCTCCACACCAAACTGGTCAAAAATGTTCAGTAGGGTTGAGGTCAGGGCTCTATACAGACCAGTTGAGTTCCTCCACACCAGACTGGTCAAAAACGTTCAGTAGGGTTGAGGTCAGGGCTCTATACAGGCCAGTTGAGTTCCTCCACACCAAACTGGTCAAAAATGTTCAGTGGGGTTGAGGTCAGGGCTCTATACAGACCAGTTGAGTTCCTCCACACCAAACTGGTCAAAAACGTTCAGTAGGGTCGAGTTCCTCCACACCAAACTGGTCAAAATTGTTCAGTAGGGTTGAGGCCAGGGCTCTATGCAGGCCAGTCGAGTTCCTCCACACCAAACTGGTCAAAAACGTTCAGTAGGGTTGAGGTCAGGGCTCTATACAGGCCAGCTGAGTTCCTCCACACCAAACCGGTCAAAAATGTTCAGTAGGGTTGAGGCCAGGGCTCTATGCAGACCAGTTGAGTTCCTCCACACCAAACCGGTCAAAAATGTTCAGTAGGGTTGAGGTCAGGGCTCTATGCAGGCCAGTCAAGTTCCTCCACACCAAACTGGTCAAAAATGTTCAGTAGGGTTGAGGTCAGGGCTCTATGCAGACCAGTCGCGTTTTTCCACACCAAACAGGTCAAAGATGTGCAGTAGGATTGAGGTCAGGGAATTGAGCAGGCCACTTGAGTTCCTTCAAACTGAACTTGTCAAAAATGTTCAGTAGGTTTGAGGTCAGGGCTTTATGCAGATCAGTTGAGTTCCTCCACACCATACATGGTCAAAGATGTTCAGTAGGGTTAAGGTCATGTATCACGTACCTGGTGAAGACTGGAACATTGTGGAGGCCTCTCTTGCACCTCCCACCAAACACTTCTGAAGGTGGAGACAGAGAATTTTAGTGCAAGGAGTAGCACGAGTGCTGTAGTAGCTAGCTGGTGATGTCCTCTCCATTGGTAGGTAGAGCCGGTAGTCACAGTCCTTGGAACAGGATGCAGGAACAGCTTGGCACCACAGCAGGATACAGAAGCAGGACCAGGAGATGAGCAGCAGTCAGCAACAACAGTGCAAGAAGGAGCCAAGTAACCAGCGGGCAAAACAAGTCCAGAAGGCAGGCCATGGTTGGCAACAGCTGGGCAAAGCAGTACAAAGCCAGCAGGCAGGACAAGTCCAGTAAACAGACCGAGGTCAGAGTACTTAGGTAAACAGAGCTAAAGCAAGAGCAGAAGCGAAGTCCAAAGGCATGCTTGGTCATACACGGGTAAGCAGGTACAGTGGATCAGGTCTCAGGAACACAGGAACAAGCTGAAGACCATTCAGGCAACTGCTCATAGCGATAGACCAGTTTAAAGAGGCCACTGGGCAGCAAGTGCTAATTGGTATGTGCACGTGCATGTGTGCGTGCATGCACACAAATATGCATTTACTGAACTGGCACAGTATATCTAACATTGCCCCGTCACTCAAAAAAATGAGTACGTGTGCAATGTGCATGCGCATGAGCATGATCACATGTCTGCACTAGCTTTCTGGTGCTAGGAATCTGATTTACCTTCCATCCAGGCTCTATGCAGACCAGTTGGGTTCCTCCACACCAAACAGGTCAAAGATGTTCAGTAGGGTTGAGGTCAGAGCTCTTTGCAGACCAGTTGAGTTCCTCCCCACGGAACAGGTTTAAAAAGGTTTGATAGAGTTCAGTTCAGGGTACTGTGCAGGCCACATGAGTTCCTCCACACCAAACTAGTCAAAGCCCTTGTACACACGGTCGGACATTTCGACAACCAAATCCGTCGGATTTTGCATACACACAGTCGGACAAAGTTGTCAGAAAATCTGATCGTACTTAACGTGATGACATTATTTCGTTAGGACGGGACTACGTTCAGGCTGGTAGCCAATAGCTTTGGTCTAGGAATTTGATCTGAGCAGGCGTGGCACTTTGTCCGATCGGAATTCTCTACACATGATCGGACAAAGTCCGATCGGAGCACGTTGTCAGAAAATTTTATAGTCAAGTTGGAAAACTTGGTCCATCGGAAACAGTCCGATGGAGCCAACACACTGTCGGATTATTCGACAACACGGTCCTATCGGGCATTGTCCATCGGAATATCTGACCGTGTCTACAAGGGCTAAGAAGTTCAGTAAGGTTGAGGTCAGGGCAATGTGCAGGCCATTCAAGTTCCTCCTCACCAAACTGGTCAAACCATGTCTCCATGGAGCTGGCTTTGTACACAGGGGCACAGTCGTGCTGGAACAGAAAAGGGCCTTCCCCAAACTGGTACCACAAAGTTAGAAGAGGACAATTATAAAAAAAATGTCTTTCTATGATGTGCCCTCAACAAGACCCTTCACAGTAAACACCTGAGCTCAATCATTTGGAGGGGGTCATCATACTTTTGGCTCTATAGCTATGTGTAATGGTCAGCTAACCACAATATTTTGGCCATATAGTATAACATCAATGACTTGCTCCTAGTTAACAGAAGTCTTTGGATTTCCCTTACTAATATGAACATCAGCTTCCTCGTACTTGTAAGTTGTTAGGTTTCCCCCGTGCTTCACGACAGCCATTGGTTTGCTTTTACTCAATGGACAGTAAGTCATTGCTTCCCGTTTTTAAATTGTGCAAATTGTGTATCTCTGCTTACTCAAAATAAGTCACTGGCTTCTCTTTATGTGATGCAAGTTTTTGGTTCCCGTAACATGATATAAACGTAAAATAAATACTTGTCTTATAAGTCTTTGGTTACTGTAACTGGACATAAATCATTGTTTTACTGGGAAGACATTGGTTTCCTCTTACTTGACATGGGTCACTGCTCCAGTGATGCTTAAAGATCCTACATGTGTAGTAAAATACCTGAAATGCTCTCAACTTCCAATTCCCTCTTATAGGTTAACAACACATGCCTTTTCTGAACTGAAATGGCAAAAAATGATGTCAGCCCTGCCCAGGTGCCTTTTGTTAAACAACTGAGTCCCCTTCTCCTCTCCTAATCTCCACAATGTGAGGGATAGTGGTTCGGAAGTAAATGGTAAGACCTGGGAGGAGACTCATTGAGATAACAAATGAAGTGTGCACAGGACACAGGACGATTCTGAATTTCTGACACTCTAACCTCTTTCAAGATGGAGCCCAAATATGGTCAACTTCCAGTTTTCCATTGTTTTGAGACCCCCTTACCCCCTAAAAAAAAAAAAAGCCCCTTCGCACTAAACCGTATTAGACTAAGTCCTTGTACACACGGTCGGAGATTCTGACGGAATGTGTCCTATCGGACCGTTTTGTCGGATATTCCGACTGTGTGTGCTCTCCATCGGACTGTTTCCGTCGGAATATCCGACGGACCAAGTTTTCCAACTTGCCGATAAAATTTTCTGACAAAATGCTCCTATCGGACATACTCCGATCATGTGTAGCCTACTCCGACGGACAAAGTGCCACGCATGTTCAGATCAAATTCCTAGACCAAAGCTATTGGCTACTAGCCTGAACGTAGTCCCGTCGTAACGAAATAACGTCATCACGTTATGTACAATCGGATTTTCCGACAATTTAGTCCGACCGTGTGTATGCAACATCACTTCCGGACCTCTTCCGGAATTAATCTGTCGGAATTACTCCGACTGATTTGGTTGTCGGAATCTCCGACCGTGTGTACAAGGGCTTATAGGTTAATAACATGCCTTTTCTGAACTGAAATGGCAAAAAATTGTGTCAGCCCTGCCCAGGTGAATCCCCTTCTCCTCTCCTAATCTCCACAATGTGAGGGATAGTGGTTTAGAAGTAAATGATAAGACCTGGGAGGAGACTCATTGAGATAACAAAGGAAGTGTGCACAGGACACAGGACGATTCTGAATTTCTGACACTCTAAACTCTTTCAAGATGGAGCCCAAATATGGCCAACTGCCAGTTTCCCATTGTTTTGAGACCCCCTTACCCCCTAAAAAAAAAAAAAAACCCCTTCGCACTAAACCGTATTAGACTAAGAAGCTGAGTTGATCATTTGGGACCCTTTAAATAAACCTCTGGTTGGGAACACTTTTGGTGTACAAATACAGAAAATGCCACTGTGTACAAAACCAAATGAAGAAGATAAAAGATACAGAGAAGAGAGGTGGAAAGATGGAACAGATGTAGCAAAAAGTGAGTCAAGGGAGAAATATTAAAAAATTAAATGGTAAAAAAAAAAAGGCAGAGAAGTGACAGGAGAGAAAGAAAAGGAAAGACAGAGAGGAGAGATATGGAGGAGAGACAGAGGAGAGTCAGAGAGGAGAGACAGAAGTGAGAGAAAGAGGAGAGAGATAGACAAGAGAAAGAGGAAATATAGAAAAGAGACAGAGAGAAGAGACAAAAAAAGTAGAGAGAAGAGACAGAGAGGAGAGATTGGCAAGAGAGAAAGGGGACAAAGTGACAAGACAGAGAGAGGAGGGGCACACCAGATAATACAGGTAATAAATAGAGGAGAGAGAGGGGAGACAGAGGAGAAAGAGAGAAATGACAGAGAAGAGAGGTGAATCAGAGGAGAGACAGAGGAGAGAGAGAGGAGGGAGACAGAGGAGAGAGGTGAAGAGACAGAGGAGATAGAGGGGAGGCAGAGGAGAGAGATGGAGAGACAGAGGAGAGAGAGATGAAGAGACAGAGGAGAAAAAGAACAGAGAGAGAGAAGGGACAGAGGAGAAAAAATGGAGAGACTGAGGAGAGATACCGCGAAGAGACAGAGGAGAGAGAGAGAGAGATAGGAGAGGGACAGAGGAGAGAGGGAATAGAGGAGGGATAGAGGAGATACAGAGGAGAGATAAGGAAGACAGAGGGGAGAGGGGTGGCAGAGTAGAGAGATGGAGAGACAGAGGAGAAAGAGATGATAAGACAGAAAAGAGGGAGAGAGAGATGAATAGACAGAGGAGAGAGAAAAACAGAAAGAGAGAGAGAGGAGGGACAGAGCAGAGGAAAAAAAAAGAGTGACAAAGGAGAGGGAGAGGAGAGACAGAGGAGAGAGGGAAAGAGGATAGACAGAGGAGAGAGGGAAAGAGGATAGACAGAAGAGAGAAAGAGGAGAGACAGAGAAGAGAGAGAGAGAAAGAGGAGAGAGACAGAGGAGAGATAGAAGAGAGAGAGGAGAGATAAAAGAGAGAGATAGAAGAGCGAGAGAAGAGAGAGAGAGGAGAGACAGAAGAGCGAGAGAAAGAGGCGAGGCATAAGAAAGAGATAGGTGGGGGAGACAGAGGAGAAAGAAAGGAGAGAGAGAAGAGCCAGAGAAGAGATTGGTGAGAGAGATGGAGGGACAGAGGAGGGAGATAAAGGGAGAGACAGAGGAGAGAGCCAGAGAAGAGATTGGTGAGAGAGATGGAGGGACAGAGGAGGGAGATAAAGGGAGAGACAGAGGAGAGAGAGGAGAAAGAGGAGAGACAGAGGGGGGGGGGTAGGGGGTGCAGAGGAGAGAGAGGAGAAAGAGCAGAGAGATAGAGGAGAGACAGAGGAGAGGGAGATGGAGAGATGGAGGAGAGGGAGGAGAGACAGGAGACATAGGAGAGGCAGAGGAGAGGGAGATGGAGAAACAGAGGAGAGAGAGGAGAGACAGACGAGAGAGAAGAGCCAAAGGGGAGATTGTTGAGAGAGATGGAGAGAGGAGAGAGACAGAGGAGAGGGAGATGGAGAAACAGAAGAGAGGGAGGAGAGACAGACGAGAGAGAAGAGCCAAAGGGTAGATTGTTGAGAGAGATGGAGAGAGGAGAGAGAACAGGGAGACAGAGGAGAGAGATATCAACAGAGAAAAAAGAGAGTCAGAGGAGACAGAAGAAAAGAGAATTGAGATGGAAACATGAAGGAGGAAGAAAAAGGAAAAAAGAGAGACAGAGAAGAGAAAGGAGTGAAAGAAGAGACAGATATGATAGGGGTAAACAAGCTAGAAAAGAGACAGATTAAAGAGAGATAAGAGACAGAATGAGCAGGATCTGGGAGATGAATCAGAAGAAGAATGCAGAGATATGTGACATTCTCAGGGTTGGCAGGAGACAGCAGTACCAGGCTGGCACTGAGCGCACAGATCCTGGATGGGGGGGTGGTCTGGCAGAGTAAACATTCGTTTAGTGGCAGTGGGTGGGGGGCTCTCCCTCCTGCGGGGGAGCACAGACTCTTCATCCTCAGGTATAAGACAACAAATTACACATTTTCAGCCAAACACCCGGGCCGTGGCAGCTCTAATATCTCTTTTTTGATAATTAGGATTCCTCCCGCCGTTCATTATCAGCAGAATTATTTTAATAAGGACACACTTCGCCTGGCAGAGACTGTAAATCTGCCCGTGTTTACTGAATTAAGTCCCATCTGACCCCAATTACACCTCCCGAATGCAGGCTAAATCTGTAAAGATTGTGCGGGGGACATGAGTGACTGAAATCTCTTTCCAGAGGAGGCAGACATGTTTTCCAAAAACAACTCCAACCAACTGCAAATTATTATTATTATTAATTTATCAGATTTATTTAGTGCCAATAGTTTGTGCAGCGCATTCCAATATAAGCACTAAAACACAAACACAAAAAGAAGAAAGGAAGAACAAATTTTCTTCTTTCTTATCTCAGATTTTCTAAGGGTCACCAAAAATTATCACTGGGCACACTGGCTTTAGTTCAGCGGCACTCCACGAGACCGGGACTCCTCTTAGGAACAGTGAAAGAGTTGAGAATTGACATTCATACAATCCAGAGCCGAACAAACGTCCAAGTGTCCAAGGTTTTTTAATGATGATGATCTGCTATCAGGCATGTACTGGCCATTGGGACTACCGGGAGTTTCCCGGTGGGCCGATGGCTCAGTGGGCCATTCTGATATAAGGGGGCTGGTGGTGGGCCACTCTGATGTAAGGGGGTGCTGATGGGACACTCTGATGTAAGGGGGTGCTGATGGGACACTCTAATGTAAGGGGGTGCTGATGGGACACTCTGATGTAAGGGGGTGCTGATGGGACACTCTAATGTAAGGGGGTGCTGATGGGACACTCTAATGTAAGGGGGTGCTGATGGGACACTCTAATGTAAGGGGGTGCTGATGGGACACTCTAATGTAAGGGGGTGCTGATGGGACACTCTAATGTAAGGGGGTGCTGATGGGACACTCTGATGTAAGGGGGTGCTGATGAGACACTCTAATGTAAGGGGGTGCTGATGGGACACTTTAATGTAAGGGGGTGCTGATGGGACACTCTGATGTAAGGGGGCTGCTAATGGGACACTCTGACGGAAGGGGGTGCTGATGGGACACTCTGATGTAAGTGGGCCGTTCTGGATGAAGTCCAGGGCCAAATTTCTGTCCCAGTCCAGCCCTGTCTGCTATGAATCAATTTCACCATTAAAAACCTTAGACTCTTGGGCGTTTGGTTGATGACCTCATTGTATTGTATGTTAGTGGACATTAAAGGGCACTCAATTAGAGACCAACCCTTTATGGACAAGGCCATCTTGGACCATTTACAGGTTATCAATTCAGAAGAGAAACTTTGTGCCTTGCACATTACCTTATTCTCAGAACTGATGGAGGAAACCAAGTAGCTTCAAGGCCAGCCCAGAATGGAATGTACATCAATGGGTTGAGTCCACCATGAACTTTTTATAGGCCTTTTAGAGTTTTCCTAACAGCAGTTTGTGTCACTGGCCCTCCCACAATTTAATAATAAAGGTGTGATTCTCTTACCTGTTGTGTCCCCGGGACAGGAAGATAAGTGAAATCTCCTCAAAGGGTAAAAAAATAGTTTTGGTCTAGAGTTGGCCTTCAACAAGCCTTTGGTCTCTACCTTGCATGGTTCTATGTGCACTAAACCAAAGTAAACTACTGACCAATTGCAAAGAAGTAGTATGCGGTATGCTCTTTCCAAATACGGCTGCTTGTCTGTAGCTACTACAACAATAAAGGTGGACCTCTTTCTGTGCAGGTGCTTGAGGACCCAGTAGAGTTTATCGATGGAAGCCATGAACTTGCTGCCTTTGAGAACCTTGACGACGAGCCCAAACTCATTGGATACTTCAAAAATGAAGATTCTGAACGTAAGTGCCATGTTCTAAAGTGTGCCTAGACAAAATTAATTAATTACTACCTTATATAAGATCCATAGGGTGCTATTTCAGGTGTGGCATTAAAAAAATAAAAATCAAACTGCAAATGTTGTATAGTTGTATAGTGTCATGCAGGGAAATATAAATTTTTGTGAGAGCAAAGCAAAGAAGTATTAAATACGTTGCTCATTATTTGTGCTGCTGTTAAAAAATATGAAAAAAATATTTCTTTCGCTATTCAGAGATTGTACTGCCTGCAGATCCCTTCTGAGTTCACTTTCTGTTTGATGTCCCTTTCTTTATAGACCACATATAGGTTTAATTGCAAACAGTAAATCATTTCACCGTACAATACAGTGTTTTATCTGCTGAAAAAGCAGCACAAACATTTTGGTGTGATTAATTTCTACTTGCACATTTTTGTCATTGATATGGACTTGGCTCTGAGAGTTATGGCACATCAAAAGCTTAGGAAGGGCAAATATTTCATCCACTAACTTTACCCACTCACACCTCAATCCCTAAACTTAAACCTCAACCACTAAACCTAACCCTAGACCTCAACTTTCAGCCCTAAACATCTAGCCCTATTCCTCAAACCTCAACATCTATAGCTAAACCTAACCCCATACCTCAACAATAGACATGGACCGCTAACCCTATACCTCGACCATAAACATCAACAGCTAACACTATATCTCAAGACCCAATCCTAAAATCTAAAGCTAAACCTGGTTCTATACCTCAACCCTAAACATCAATCACTAGCCTTAACCACAAACCCTAGACATCTAGAGATAACCGTATACCTCAACACTAAAGATCAACCACTATATCCCAAACCTAATGATCAACAACTAAACCTATACCTCAACCCTAACCATCAACCACTAACCTTATACCTCAACCCTAAACATCAACCACTAACCTTAACCCCCAACCTTAAATATCTATAGATAACCCTATACCTCAACACTAAAGATCAACCACTAACCCTCTACTTCAAATCCTAAATATCAAGAACTAACCCTATACCTCAACCCTAGACATCAACAGCTAACGCTAAACCTGGCCCTTTACCTCAACCCTAAACCTCAACCACTAACCTTAAAACTTAACACCCAACCCTAAACATCTACAAATAACCCTAACCCTCAAGCCCAACCCTAAATATCTACAACTAAACCTGACCCTATACCTCAACTCCTTAATATCAACTACTAACCTTATACCTCAACCCTAAATATCATCTACTAACTCCATACCTCAAACCCTAAACATCAACCACTAACCTTAACCCCCAGCCTTAAATATCTACAGATAACCCTATACTTCAACCCTAAACATCAACCACTAACCTTAATCGCCAGCCCTAAATATCTACAGATAATCCTATACCTCAACACTAAAGATCAACCACTAACCCTCTACTTCAAACCCTAAATATCAAGAACTAACCCTATACCTCAACCCTAGACATCAACAGCTAACGCTAAACCTGGCCCTTTACCTCAACCCTAAACCTCAACCACTAACCTTAAAACTTAACACCCAACCCTAAACATCTACAAATAACCCTAACCCTCAAGCCCAACCCTAAATATCTATAACTAAACCTGACCCTATACCTCAACCCCTTAATATCAACTACTAACCTTATACCTCAACCCTAAATATCATCTACTAACTCTATACCTCAACCCTAGTCCTAAACATCTACAGCTAATCATATGCTTTAACAATTTCTAAATAGCTACAGCTAAACCTAACACTATACTTCAACCCTAAAGCTCAATCACTAACCCTATATGTCAACCCCCAACCCTAAATATCTGAAATTAACCTTATACCTCAACCCCTAACCTTAAGCATCTACAGCTCAACCTAACACTATTCCCCAATCCTAAACCTCAACCTCTAACCCTAAACACCCTAATTTAGACCTTGCCCTAAGGCCTAATATCAACCCAAACCTTAACCACAAACCTTACGCCCAATATTTAACTTTAAATCATAACTCTAAATCTTGACTTATCATAACTCTAAAACTCAACTCAAACTTTTTATAATACTAAACCTCATCCCGGGGTAGTTTTTTGTCACCCGGCCCTCATTTCCTAACCCTCACCCTAACCATATGCATTATTCTGAAGGTCAAATCCTAAACCTTACCCCTAAGTAGTTTTTCCTTATACTTCCTTCAAACCCTAATCCAACCCCTAACCATCAACTTCATCTGTACCCCTAACATTAAACTTAAATCCTTAATACTCACCCTAATGCCTATCCTTAAACCTAACCATGAACCTCAACCTCCAACTGTAACCTGACTCCGTGTCATAAACCTTAACTCTCAAGCTAACCTCTAATCAAAAACCTCAAATTCTAAACTTAACCCAACACTTCATCCTTCCACCCTAATTATCAATGATTAATCCTAACCCTAAAACTCAATGACCAAATCCTAATCCCCTAAATCTAGACAATGCTCAAAACCCAATGAAACCCAATCTTAAAATGCAATTCCTAAAATAAATTCTTGACTTAAACCATCAATCATCCCTAAGTATTTATTCTTTCCTCGGTTCCTAAACCTCACCCTAACAACTAAACATATGCATATCGCCTAAACTTAACCTTTAACTCAACCTAACTCAACCTCACTAATAACTCTAAACCTACCTCCCTAATCCTCACCCTAATGGCAAATTCTATACCTAACTATAGACTTCAACTCCGAATCATTACTATAAGCCTCAACTCTGAACTTTTAAGTTGATTCCCTAACTCTAAACCTCAACCCCTAAACTTTTTTTGTTTTAACCAACAAAGGGTATTTATTTTTGCAGAATTGGTATACATACATTGTCATCATTGCAATACAGGTCTCAACCCCTAAACTTAACCCACATTTCAACCTCCAACCCTAAACATCCACTGTTCTTCACAACCCGAAACTTCAAACCCAAATATTAAACTCCAGACAATACCTGAAACCTCAACAATTAAACCCGATCCTCAATTTGAAATCCTAACCCCAAAACTTGCCTTTAATTTGACATATCTCTAATCCTCAACCATTCTTTTTATAGTACTAAATCTCAACCCTAAGTATTTTAACCATACCCTTACTTCAGTTCCTAAACCTCACTTAACCACTGACTGTATGCCTATCCTTTAAACCCAATGCCTAACTCTAAACCTCACCCATAACACCAAACTTTAATCCCTAATCCTTACCCTAACTCTACACCTAACCATATACTTCAAACCCTAACTTGACCCATAACCATGAGCCTCAACTCTCTGAACTTTCAACTTGGCCCCTCACTCTACCCCCAAACCTTACCCAATACTTCAACCTCCAACTCTAAGCAACAACTATTAATCCTAACCTCAAATCTGAACCCCAAATCCTGAACCACTAATTCCCCCGTACACACGATCAGACTTTCCGACAACAAAACCGTGGATTTTTGTTCGAAGGTTGTTAGCTCCAACTTGTCTTGCATACACACAGTGACACAAATGTTGGCCAACAATTCCGAATGTAGTGAAGTACACATGGCGTAGGGCGAGCCGATAAAAAGGAAGTTCAATAGTCATGTGATATCTCCATTACGAGCGCTAGTTTTTCAAGACTGAGTGCTTCTGGCCCCTACTTGATTCCAAGCACGTGTGAACTTATGTGCAACGGACTTGTGCACACACGATCGGAAAGTCAGACAACAAACTTTTGTTGGTGGAAAATTTGAGAACCTGCTTGGCGGAAAGTCCTCCAACAAATGTCCAATGGAGCATACACACGGTCGGACTTTCAGCCGACAAGCTCACATCCAACATTTCCCGTCGGAAAGTCCGATCGTGTGTAACTCTAGAAAATGTCTAACCTGAGCTCATCCTCCAATCACAATAGAGAGATTCCCCATACCTACTGACAAGGTTATCCTAAAACAAGTCTTTCCATTCACAAAATATAGTGAATTAACATCAGGTGCCTGTGTGCAACTTCCTCAGGAGTGTCCCAGAACTTCCTTAACCTGATATGCAAGTTATGACTTTGCTTCCTAAAGTCAAGAGCTGGCCTGCTACCTTCCATCTTCAACATCTAGCTACCAGTCCTTGCACGTGAGGAACTGTCTCAATAACCGAATTCTTGCCATGCAAGGAAGTAGACAGCAGGACAGACGAAACGTTTGGGAGGCAACTAATTTGCATATGAGACAACTCTGGAATTTCGAGCACTTTGAAAGGCTATAGGGTTGATATACTAAAGGCAAATAGGCTGTTCACTTTGCAGGGGAATTTGCATTTTACAAGAGAATCATCCCCTTTGGTGAGTCAACCCCAATGGCACTTGTGTGCAGGGACACTTTAACCTAACTACTCCACTGCACTTATATTATGTAGATAAGTTCAATACAAACAGTTCTTCTTTAAAATCTCTATAATCAGTGTCAGAATAAAGGGTTACAAATGGAGCCACGCAAAAAAAAAAAAAAAAAAAAAAAGCTGACGAAGTTCTTTTTGTCTGGCCTGTCAAATGAATTCTCTATCAGGGGATGAATGTAGATTATATCAGGATTCACAGCAGATCCCCCTTACAATGGAGACTGAGCTGGAGGATAGAGCACGTCGGCTGGGCAAACACAACCATGGGCCAATGCTAATGTTAGGTTTAAATGGTCACTCCACCCCAAAATTGATATTTCACAGCTTAGTGGGTCCTCCCGGGCTCTTAAACCACCTTCTCAGTTTTGGAAAGTGTACATCTGTGTACATGAAGGTGAACGAAAATTATTGAAATTGACCAGCAAGGCATTTAGGATTTAATAGTAAGAATGGAGTTTTAGGCGCCAAATCAAAAATTTGAATGCTAAATTTGGAAATGAAGATTTGATGAATTCTAGGGACTCGCAATTTGCATTTTGCTGCATCAAGGTGTGCTGCTCACATATGTTATGCACACATCTTGGGCGTGTGTCCATTTATTTATAATGGTCCCTCGAGGACCATCCATTTATATATACATACCGGTATATATAATGGTCCCTCAATAAGTGTCCATTTATTTATAAAGGTCCCTTGATGAGCATCCATTTGTTAATAAAGGTCCTTCTATGAGCATCCATTTATTGATAACAGTCCCTTAATGAGTGTCCATTTATTTAAAATGGTCCCTCAATGAGCATCCATTTATTTATAATGGTCCCTCTATGAGCATCCATTTATTTATAATGGTCCCTCAATGAGCATCCATTAATTTATAATGGTCCCTTTATGAGCATCCATTTATTTACAATGGTCCCTCAATGAGCGTACCTTTATTTATAATGGTCCCTCTATGAGCATCCATTTATTTACAATGGTCCCTCAATGAGCGTACCTTTATTTATAATGGTCCCTCGATGAGCGTACATTTATTTATAAAGGTTCCTTGATGAGTGGCCATTTATTTATGAAAGTCCCTCAGTGAGCGTCCATTTATTTATAATGGTTCCTCAATGAGCGTCCTTTTATTTATAACGGTCCCTCAATGAGCGTCCGTTTATTTATAATGGTCCCTCAATGAGTGGACATTTATTTATAATCATCCCTCAGTGAGTGCCCATTTATTTATATTTGTCTCTCAATGAGCATCCATTTATTTATAAAAGCCCTTGAGCATTCATTTATTATTAAAGGTCCCTTAAGGAGCATCCATTTATTAATAAAGGTCCCTCAGTGAGCATCCATTTATTGATAATGGTCCCTCAATGAGCATCCATTTATTTATATTTGTCCCTCAATAAGCGTCCATTTATTTATAAAAGCCCTTGAGAATTAATTTATTATTAAAGGTCCCCTAAGGAGCATCCATTTATTAATAAAGGTCCCTCAGTGAGCGTCCATTTATTGATAATGGTCCCTCAATGAGCATCCATTTATTTATATTTGTCCCTCAATAAGCGTCCATTTATTTATAAAAGCCCTTGAGAATTAATTTATTATTAAAGGTCCCCTAAGGAGCATCCATTTATTAATAAAGGTCCCTCAGTGAGCATCCATTTATTGATAATGGTCCCTCAATGAGCATCCATTTATTTATATTTGTCCCTCAATAAGCGTCCATTTATTTATAAAAGCCCTTGAGAATTAATTTATTATTAAAGGTCCCCTAAGGAGCATCCATTTATTAATAAAGGTCCCTCAGTGAGCGTCCATTTATTGATAATGGTCCCTCAATGAGCATTCATTTATTTATAAAAGTCCCTGGATGAGCGTCCATTTATTGATAATGGTCCCTCAATGAGCCTCCGTTTATTTATATTTGTCCCTCAATGAGCGTCCATTTATTTATAAAAATCCCTTAATGAGCGTCCATTTATTTATAAAAATCCCTTAATGAGCGTCCATTTATTTATAAAAGCCCTTGAGCATTCATTTATTATTAAAGGTCCCTTAAGGAACATCCATTTATTAATAAAGGTCCCTCAGTGAGTGTCCTTTTTGTTTTTTTCAATGGTCCCTCAATTTGCGTCTATTTATTGATAATGGTCCCTCAATGAGTGGACATTTATTTATAAAGGTCCTTCGATGAGCGTCCATTTATTTATAAACGTTTCGTGATGAGCGTCCATTTATTTAAAAAAAGCCCTTGAGCATCCATTTAATAATGATGGTCTCTCAATGAGCGATCATTTATTTGTAATGGTCCCTTAAGGAGATTCCATTCATTTATGAAGGTCCATTTTTCTTATAATGGTCCCTCTATAGGTGTTCATTTTTCTTAAAGTTTCTTGATGAACGTCCATTTATTGATAATGGTCCCTCAATGAGCGTCCATTTGTTTATAAAAATGCCTTGATAAGCGTCCATTTATTTATAAAAGCCCTTGAGGATTCATTTTTTATTAAAGGTCCCTCAGTGAGCGTCCATTTATTTTTTAATGGTCCCTCAATTTGCGTCTATTTATTTATAATGGTCCCTCGATGAGCGTCCATTTATGTATAAAAGTTTCGTGATGAGCGTCCATTTATTTATAAAAGTTACGTGATGAGCGTCCATTTATTTAAAAAAGCCCTTGAGCATCTATTTAATAATAAGGGTCCCTCAGTGAGCATCCATTCTTTTTTTTACAATGGTCCCTCAGTGAGCGTCCATTTATTAATAATGGTCTCTCAATGAGCATCCATTTATTTATAATGGTGCCTTAAGGTGAATCCATTTATTTATGAAGGTCCCTCAATGAGAGTCCATTTTTGTTTTTCTTTTTTATAACGATCCCTCTACAGGTGTTAGTTTTTTTTTTTTAAAGTCTCTCGATAAACGTCCATTTATTGATAATGGTCCCTCAATGAGCGTCCATTTATTGATAATGGTCCCTCAATGAGCGTCCATTTATTGATAATGGTCCCTCAATGAGCGTCCATTTATTGATAATGGTCCCTCAATGAGCGTCCATTTATTGATAATGGGCGCCATGCGATGTTGTGCATTTCGGATCGTTTTTTCGAGAATTTTCCAGTACATTAGATTGACATAGAAACTGACCAAGCAATGCAATTACATATTACTTGAAACATCTAAAATGTGCTTTTAAAATGCAGATAGTATAAGTATCTAAATCTATCTTCTGACAAAGGGAGCATGCTCACAGAAGCAGAGAGCAGAGGGATGATTCACCAGCATTCTGTCCAATCACAGGTCACCAGGCAGCCTGTGCTGTCTGGCAGGAGGGTGCCAATCTCAGGATTGGCACAATGACAAATCCTTTAGATGCCTGGGCATATCCATGGAGATAACTGGCACAGCAGGATTAAATGGCAGAGATAGCCCCCCTGTATGGTCCAAGGGCCCACCTATAGCCATCATAGACCTCATGCCACTGCTATGGGGCCCCGAAGCAAAAGGGGGCCCGGCGCTGTCTTAACTAAAGGAAACAGAAGCCCCCACACTCTGAGATTGGGATCTGTATGGCCGGGGCCTCCATAAGGGTTAATGACAATTTATGTGTCGCCCATGATAAAGGGAGTATTAAGGGATTTATGGAGTCAGCAAATACCCCCCTTCCATTCTTTTCAGATGGCGCACAAAACATGCTTCCGCAGCACGAGCGGGAGGGTGGCACCGCTCCCCCCCCCCCCCATCCCGTCATCCCGCCGCCATCCTCGCTGCAGCCTTTTGTTTACTCTGCCTGTTAATAAAGATTGTCTCTTGGCTGTGCTGGGAATCGATCTGGTGAGATCATTTGCTAAAGGGCGACTCTACCCCAATGGATACACAGGGACAGGAGGCGTTTTACCTTCCAATGCAAAACACCTATCCCTGTTGTCCTATGCCATGGAGGGGGTCACTATGCAACCCCCCGTCCTGCTGTCCTATGGAGTGGTCACTGTGCCCCCGTCCTGCTGTCCTATGCCATGAAGGGGTCACTGTGCCCCCCGTCCTGCTGTCCTATGCCATGGAGGGGTCACTGTACCCCCCCCCCCGTCCTGCTGTCCTATGTCATGGAGGGGTCACTGTGCCCCCCCTGTCCTGCAGTCCTATGGAGGGGTCACTGTGCCCCCCATCCTGCTGTCCTATGCCATGGAAGGGTCACTGTACCCTCCCGCCCTGCTGTCCTATGCCATGGAGGGGTCACTGTGCCCCTCCTGTCCTGCTGTCCTATGGAGGAGTCACTGTGCCCCCCATCCTTGCTGTCCTATGCCGTGGCGGGGTGACTGGAAAAAAAGAAGTGATTGAGGTCAGCGAATGTACCGTTGGTCTTATTATAAATATGGCGAATGTTACAAAAATATATATTTTTTTACTATAAGAGTTACATTTTATTTTAGATCGATGTTTGCGAATGTGAATCAGCCGGGCGAACGCGCAGTTAATGGTGCCCGAAAAAAACAACGCAAAGCTATAGGCAGCGGAAAAGCAGAGAATGACCAGCGAGTCCATTTTTGTTTTAAATAGAGCGGGGGAAGGGATTAGAACAGAACCTAGCACAAATCTTATACTCCTCAAATTTCACATCCTCTCCCTCCATTTAATCCAACCCCCCCAGCACAAATCCTCCCCCCCACACAAATTCTCCCACTCCAATCATCCCTACTAACACAAATACCCCCCAAAAAATAAATCACTCCTCCCAGCACAATTCTTATACCCCAACCCCCCCCCCAGTAGAAATCCCCCTCCTAGCACAAATCCTCCCCCATAGCATAAAAAAACAATCATCCCTACTAACACAAATCCCCCCCATAGCATAAAAAAAATCATCCATACTAACACAAATCCCCCCCCCCAAAAAAAAATCCTATACTCAAATTTCCCATCCCTTCCCCTCCCTCCACTTCATATCTCCCCCCCAGCACAAATCCCCCTTTTTAGCACAAGTCCCCCCCAGTACAGATCCCCCCAATCACCTTTTCTAGGACACCCCCCCAAATTCCCCCTCCTAGAACAATACTTACCCCCTGCTGCCCCCCCCCAATCCCCCCACCCAACACAAATCGCCCCAATCTCCTTGTGGTGCCCCTGCATCTCACATGATACTACAGTGCCCAGGGCAGCCGTCCCTCCTGCCCCTACTGCCCTCCCTTGTCTCCACCCGCATTGCATAAAGAAGTGCACAAACCCAGTGATGACATCATTGGGTCTAAAATAAGGAAACGTAATGAAAGCAGAAAATATTTTATGTAAAAATGGCATTCGCACGCGGATGGGGGGGGGGGGAGGGGGGAACCAGGGGAAGCAAAATAGAAGCAGATTAGACTTCAGCTTTGCATGCAGCAAAAATGGCATCACTGTTTGTGTGGTCACATAGACCGAAAGGGATCGTAAACAATCGCCGTGTAAAACAAACTCTTCAGTTTAAAATAGAAATGAAAGGCAAAACATTTTTTTGTATAGATATAATATAATATAATATAGATAATATATATACATATACATATAATATAGATATAAATATAGATATAGATATAATATGGATAATCAATAATGGATAATCAATATAAATATAGGTATAGATATAATATAGATATAAATTAGGGCTGTTACTGATTAAAATGTTCCTGTTCAATTAATCGATATTTTTTTTAATCGATTAATCGACTAATTTCGATTAATTATAACGCACATGTAGTTTTTACAATATCCACATCTGCCCCCCATACTGTAAGATCAACATCGGCCCCATACTGTAATATCCACATCTGCCCCATACTGTAATATCCACATCTGCCCCCCATACTGTAATATCCACATCTGCCCCATACTGTAATATCCACATCTGCTCCCCATACTGTAAGATCCACATCTGCCCCATACTGTAATATCCACATCTGCCCCCATACTGTAATGTCTATATCTGCCCCCCATATTGTAATATCCAAATCTGCCACCATACTGTAATATCCACATCTCCCCCATACTGTAATGTCCACATCTGCCCCCCATACTGTAATATCTACATCTGCCCCCCATAATGTAATATCCACATCTGCCCCCATACTGTAATATCCACATCATCCCCCCATACTGTAATGTCTATATCTGCCCCCCATACTGTAATATCCACATCTTCCCCCATACTGTAATGTCTACATCTGCCCCCATACTGTAATATCCACATGTCCCCACATCTCCCCCCCATACCGTAAAATTATTCACATATCCGATTGTCCGCTCTGTCCGGAATAGCAGAGTAGACAGCACAAGTAGGCAGGTGATGATGACGTCATTGAGTCGCTACTAGGCCGCTGCCGGGTGGACCAAGATGGCCGCCGCTCCGGAGCTAGGCCGGAGTGGCAGCCTTTCCTATGGGCGAGACCGCGGAGCTCAATCTGCAGGTCGTCCTCGATCAAAATTATTTTGATCGATCAAAGAAATTAACGATTAATCGAGCAATTAATTGTTAATTTCCACAGCCCTAAAATAAATATAGATATAAATATAGATATAGATATAATATAGATAATAGATACAGTGGTGTGAAAAAGTGTTTGCCCCCTTCCTCATTTCCTGTTCCTTTGCATGTTTGTCACACTTAAGTGTTTCGGAACATCAAACCAATTTAAACAATAGTCAAGGACAACACAAGTAAACACAAAATGCAATTTGTAAATGAAGGTGTTTATTATTAAAGGTGAAAAAAAATCCAAACCATCATGGCCCTGTGTGAAAAAGTGATTGCCCCCCTTGTTAAAACATACTATAACTGTGGTTGTCCACACCTGAGTTCAATTTCTCTAGCCACACCCAGGCCTGATTATTGTCACACCTGTTCACAATCAAGGCATCACTTAAATAGGAGCTGCTTGACACAGTAAGGTCCACCAGAAGATCCTTAAAAGCTACACATCATGCCGAGACCCAAAGAAATTCAGGAACAATTG
The DNA here is from genome assembly GCF_037356315.1 of Lithobates pipiens. NCBI lineage: Eukaryota > Metazoa > Chordata > Amphibia > Anura > Ranidae > Lithobates > Lithobates pipiens. Next base: position 42,579,394 of record NW_027507791.1, on the reverse strand, counting down.
AGAAAGAAAGTAATTGAGATCTATCAGTCTGGAAAGGGTTATAAAGCCATTTCCAAAGCTTTGGGAATCCAGCGAACCACAGTGAGAGCCATTATCCACAAATGGCGAAGACATGGAACAGTGGTGACCCTTCCCAGGAGTGGCCGGCCGCCCAAAATTACCCCAAGAGCGCAGCGACGACTCATCCAAGAGGTCACAAAAGACCCCACAACAACATCCAAGGAACTGCAGGCCTCACTTGCCTCAGTTAAGGTCAGCGTTCATGCCTCCACCATCAGGAAAAGACTGGGCAAAAATGGCCTGCATGGCAGAGTTCCAAGGAGAAAACCACTGCTGAGCAAAAAGAACATCAAAGCTCGTCTCAATTTCTCCACAACACATCTTGATGATCCCCAAGACTTTTGGGACAACATTCTGTGGACCGATGAGACAAAAGTGGAACTCTTTGGAAGGTGTGTGTCCAAGTATATCTGGCGTAGAAGGAACACTGCATTTCATAAAAAGAACATTATACCAACAGTAAAATATGGTGGTGGTAGTGTGATGGTCTGGGGCTGTTTTGCTGCTTCAGGACCTGGAAGACTTGCCGTGATAAAAGGAACTATGAATTCTGCTGTCTACCAAGAGATCCTGAAGGAGAATGTCCCACCATCTGTTCGTGTACTGAAGCTGAAACGAACTTGGGTTCTGCAGCAGGACAATGATCCTAAACACACCAGCAAGTCCACCACCGAATGGCTGAAGAAAAACAAAATGAAGACTTTGGAGTGGCCTAGCCAAAGTCCTGACCTGAATCCTATTGAGATGTTGTGGTATGACCTTAAAAAGGCTGTTCATGCTCGAAAACCCTCTAATGTAACTGAATTAGGACAATTCTGCAAAGATGAGTGGGCCAAAATTCCTCCAGGACGCTGTAAAAGCCTCATTGCACGTTATCGCAAACGCTTGGTTGCAGTTGTTGCTGCTAAGGGTGGCCCAACCAGTTATTAGGTTTAGGGGGCAATCACTTTTTCACACAGGGCCATGATGGTTTGGATTTTTTTTCACCTTTAATAATAAACACCTTCATTTACAAATTGCATTTTGTGTTTACTTGTGTTGTCCTTGACTATTGTTTAAATTGGTTTGATGTTCCGAAACACTTAAGTGTGACAAACATGCAAAGGAACAGGAAATGAGGAAGGGGGCAAACACTTTTTCACACCACTGTATAATAGATATAGATTTAGATATAATATAAATAACAGATATAAATATAGATATAGATATCATATAGATAATAGATATAAATATAGATAAAAGAACATTATAAATACCTTTTTTCCTATTTTTTGTGATCACATTCCCTCTTTTCTCATCTACTTGGGGGGGGGGGAACACAGCAGCACACTGAGCTTCCCAGTGAATGGTGTGTCAGGACAAGTCAGATCATTGGAGGAGAGCAGGCTGAGTTCCCAAGCATAGCTAGAGAACTGACCACGCTGTGCTCTCATGCTTAGTGTGGTCAGCTATTAATAGGAAAACACAGCAGATGATAAGCCCAAAGCCATCATCTTTTTGGAAGGTTTTTGAACAGTTGCTGTACTGACACAGACCCGAATAGCAGGGGAGATCAGATTACACCGAAAGCTGGATGACTTAGTGGAAGGATACAGTGGGAACAGGAAGGGAGTGGAAATCTACCTATAGGGTGTCAGCAGTGAGTGGGCCTCCCCCCCCCCGACTTTGGAAAGACTTTCACTTCCTGTCGTGTCTCCAGGGCAGGAAGTGACAATAAACAAACAAAAAAAAAGTGATGGGGTTTTAACCCTTTTATACTCCGAAATTGAATTTTCAAGGTGTTCTTTACACATCCCGTGCCTGGTTTCTGTGTGCTGGCCCTTTAAGCCCGTGCTCGCTGTTATGCAGCCCACCCACTGGAAAATATCAGTTTTCTTCCTGCATACATCAAGCTGTGGCATTCGCTGCGCGCTAGATTAATCCTTGCATATTTGCATATGTTTACCGCTCCCCGAACCACACATTTATGACAAGTGCGCGTCTAAAGCTGACTAATGAGCAAGCTGCAGCGTGACTGCTGCCTTCTCCATTAAAGAAGAAGGGTGCCGGCGCTACAATGTATCACACTGGACTGATTTACTGGATGTGGCCCCTCAGCTAGAACACAGGACCGGGGACCCATGACATAGAAGATGGAGTACCGGGGGCCACCATGCGAAGATTTCCTAGAACCTTTTAAATGCAAAACATTCAGTCCGTCCGGAACATATATTTCAGAGTTGGTGGAGTCTAAAGGTGAACGTCCTTAAAGTGACCAAAAACATCAATTAGATCTCCAGACAAAAATAGGATTAAAAATGAATCATCCATTACAATATAAAATAATTAAACCAGAGTTTCCGCTTCAGTCCAGTACTACTATTCTGCCACTAGATGTCCTCAGCCTGATGTCCAGCAATATTCACCTTTAAACCAGAGATGTCCCCTGCAATACTTTTCTCTCCCACTAGATGTCCTCCATCTGATAGCCATTGATATTCACCTTCAATAAAGAGATGTCCCCTGCAATACTTTTCTCTGCCACTAGATGTCCTCAGTCTGCTAGCCATTGATATTCACCTTCAATCCAGAGATGCCTCCTGCAATACTTTTTTCTCCCACTAGATGCCCTCAGTCTGCTGGCCATTGATATTCACCTTCAATCCAGAGATGTCCCCTGCAGTACTTTTATTCTGCAACTAGATGTCCTCAGTCTGATGGCCAGCAATTTTCACCTTCAAGCCAAAGATTTTCTCTGCAATACTTTTTTCTCCCACTAGATGTCCTCAGTCTGATAGCCCTTGATATTCACCTTCAATCCAGAGATGTCCCCTGCAATACTTTTTTCTCCCACTAGATGTCCTCCATCTGATAGCCATTGATATTCACCTTCAATAAAGAGATGTCCCCTGCAATACTTTTCTCTGCCACTAGATGTCCTCAGTTTGCTAGCCATTGATATTCACCTTCAATCCAGAGATGCCTCCTGCAATACTTTTTTCTCCCACTAGATGCCCTCAGTCTGCTGGCCATTGATATTCACCTTCAATCCAGAGATGTCCCCTGCAGTACTTTTATTCTGCAACTAGATGTCCTCAGTCTGATGGCCAGCAATTTTCACCTTCAAGCCAAAGATTTTCTCTGCAATACTTTTTTCTCCCACTAGATGTCCTCAGTCTGATAGCCCTTGATATTCACCTTCAATCCAGAGATGTCCCATGCAATACTTTTTTCTCCCACTAGATGTCCTCCATCTGAAGGCCAGAAATATTCACCTTTAATCCAGAGATGTCCCCTGTAGTACTTTTATTCTGCCACGAGATGTCCTCAGTCTGGTGTCCAGCAATATTCACCTTCAATCCAGAGATGTCCCATGCAATACGTTTATTCTGCCACTAGGTATCCTCAGACTGATGTACAGCAATAGTCACCTTCAATCCAAAGATTTCCACTGTAGTAGATTTATTCTGCCACTAGATGTCTGTCTGATTGCCAGCAACATTCACCTTTAATCCAGAGATGTCCCCTGCAGTACTTTTATTCTGCCACTAGATGTCCTCAGCCTGATGTCCAGCAACAGTCACCTTCAATCTAGAGATGTCCCCTGCAGTACTTTTATTCTGCCACTAGATGTCTTCAGTCTGATGGACAGAAATATTCACCTTCTGTTGCAATTGTTTTTTTTTTATATATTCCGTTTTAACAAATGGTTAAGATGCAAAAGTTCTGGCCACGCAGAGGCTAGCATTGAAGTTGGAACAGGTAAAGGCAAGAATAAAGCGACAGAAAAAAATTGCAACAGTAGTAAATTTACATGAATGTTACCGTCGGGATACAGGGGTTACCAGAGAGGCTCCCCATAACTACGGGGCACCCCCTAAGCCCCCCAAACCCCAAAAGGTGGTGCAATGTATTCACCTTCAATCCAGAGATGTCCCCTGCAGTACTTTTATTCTTCCACTAGATGTCCTTAGTCTGATACCCAGCAACATTCACCCTCAATCCAGAGATGTCCTCTGCAGTACTTTTATTCTGCCACTAGATGTCCTCAGCCTGATATCCATAAATATTCACCTTTAATCCAGAGGTGTCGCCTGCAGTACTTTTATTCTGCCACTAGATGTCCTCAGTCTGATGGCCAGCCATATTCACCTTCTAGACAAATATTGTTCTCTGCAGTACCTTAATTCTTCCACTAGATGTCCTCGGACTGATGGCCAGCAACATTCACCTTCAATCCAGAGACGTCCCCTGCAGTATTTTTATTCTGCCACTAGATGTCCTCAGTCTGATGTCCATGAATATTCACCTTCAATGCAAAGATGTCCTCTGCAGTACTTTTATTCTTCCACTAGATGTCCTTAGTCTGATACCCAGCAACATTCACCCTCAAGCCAGAGACATCCTCTGCAGTACTTTTATTCTGCCACTAGATGTCCTCGTTCTGATGTACAGCAAGCTCCACCTTCAATCCAGAGATGTCTCCTGCAGTACCGTTATAACGTAGATGTCATCATTATAATGCCCACCATTATTCAACCAACAACGGGCTACCCTTGGTGCGAGATATCACACAAATTCGATTCTGAAGAGTGTAGTAAAGGGGGAGGGGTTACCAACTGCGATCAATGGCGGCTTCTCCATTCACATTATCTCTTTCTTTTTATTGGTCGCCAGCATTGGATGCGTGCAGGGGGGGGGTCTCTCCTGCCACCGCCAGGCGCTCTGAGTCATTTTCACATCAGTCAATTTGTTTTAATGACCGAACATGTGTACCGCTCCGATAAGCCGGTGAGGCGCTGACGCGGGTCCCCCTCGCCCCCCCCACCCCCAGTGTACTTAATAATTCAGGAGTCTCATAGAGATGTTACTAAATTTATAACTTGAATCAACATGGATGACGGGTCTCAGCCTGGACCTTGAATGGGATGATGACGGCGGGTTTAGTCACCGCAATCAGCGCAGGAGCTGTCCTTGTCACTCGGCTAGAATGTCTGACTCACGGCTTAAAGGGGTGACTCCGGCCTGTCGGATCACAGAAGTGCAGGAGGTTTGTAAAGCCCTGCACCGACTCTTCTAACCATCCCCATCCCCCCTCCTCCTAACCGCTGCAGGGGCCATAAGCAGAGCGACAGCGCTTTTCAGAGACCGCTCTGTGCCACTGCCCCCCCCCCCCCCAGCCTGATTTATGGACTTCTGCGGTCACGCCCACTTTGAGCTCACCTCCCCCCTTCATTTTACACAGTAGGCACTCCTATTGCAAGCCACGTTTCGGCTTTCAGCTGGTATGTGGAAAATCAAAAACGGCGGTGGAGGACATCGATTAGCCGGCCTGCCTCCCCCCCCCCCCCAGAGCCTGAAACATGAGACAACACAACAGTACTGAGGTAGACGGGACCCAGGGAACTGAGTATTTCCAGTTTTCGTATAGAATTTGGAAGCGTGGTGTATGTGACTGTCAATCAGGGCCATCTTTAAGGTGGGACAAAAGGGCAGCTGCCCCGGATCCCAGTCATTGTTGTGGGGGGCCCAGAGCAGCTGCCCTTGAGCCCCACGCTGCCTGTAAATAGTTGACAAGTGGATTTGGGAAGAGCCAAGGAAAGCTTTGCCCCGGGTCCAATCAATATTAAAGCAGTCAATACTTTGTAGAACCGCCTTTCTCTCCAATTACAGCTGCGATTCTTTTTGGGGATGTCTCTACCGGCTTTGCCCATCTAGAGAGGGACATTTTTGGCTGCTCCTCTGATGAATGCTCTCCTTGCCCGGCCCGGTCAGTTTAGGTGGACGTGAGATGTTTAAAGCTTGGGAGATTTTTTATAACCTCACCCTGCTTTATACTTCCCCACAACGTTATCCCTGACCTGTCTGGTGTGTTCCTTGGCCTTCGTGATGCTGTTTGTTCACGAAGGTTCTCTAACAAACCTCTGAGGGCTTCACAGAACAGCTGTATTTATACCGAGATTAAATTACACACATGTGGACTCTATTTACTAATTAGGTGACATCTGAAGGGAATTGGTTCCTCTAGATTTTAGTTAGGGGTATCAGAGTAAAGGGGGGCGCCATACAAATACTCCACCCCCCACGCTTTACACAGAGTGTAAAGTACAGCACAGCATGCGGGTTGCAGCGGTTCAAAGTAAAGATTGCAGCAGTCCAGAGTAGGTATGTAATGTACAGCACAGAATAAGGGTTGCATGGGGTCCAAAGTATGTAATGTACAGCACAGAATAAGGGTTGCATGGGGTCCAAAGTATGTAATGTACAGCACAGTGTGCCGCAGTATGATGTTAAAGGGTTTCCGTTGTCTCTTTGGTTTGCAGATTACAAGGCCTATGAAGATGCTGCAGAGGAGTTCCACCCATACATCCCATTCTTTGCCACATTTGATCCAAAGGTAAGAGAGATTCGTCAGTTTTACAACACAGCATTTGATTGTAAAAGTCTGGAGAATGTGATGTACAGCACAGCATGAAGAGTGCAGCAGTTTGGGGTATGTAAAGTGTGACATGTAATCATCCAGACTATGTAGCATACAGCACAGTGGACAGAACATAACTGTCTAGAATGTGTAACATAAAGAAAAATACAGAGCACAAAGGTCCACTGCGCAGTGTGAAATATGTGATGTGGTCCAGGGTAGGTAACATACAGCACAGCATACAGAGTTCAGCAACCCAGAGTATGCAACATACAGCACAGCATATAGACTGCAGCGGTCCAGAATACGTAACATACAGCACAGCATAAAGAGTGTAGCAGTCCAGAGTATGTAACATACAGCACGGCATAGAGAGTGCAGCAATCCACAGTATGTAGCATACAGCACAGCATGCAGAGTATAGCAGTTTGGTCTATGTATAATACAGCGCAGAACACAGAGTATGTAACATACAGCACAGAATAAAGTGTGCAGCAGTCCAGAATATGTAGCATACAGCACAGCATAAAGAGTGAAGCAGCCCAGAATATGCAACATACAGCACAGCATACAGAGTGCAGCAGTCCAGAGCAGATAACATACAGCACAGCATACAGAGTGCAGCAGCCCAGAGAAGATAACATACAGCACAGCATACAGAGTGCAGCAGTCCAGAGCAGATAACATACAGCACAGCATACAGAGTGCAGCAGTCCAGAGCAGATAACATTAAACACAGTATACAGTTAGAAGCAGTCCAGAGTATGTAACATCGAACAGCATACAGGGGGCAGCAGTCCAGAGTGTGTAACATAGAGCGCAGCATAGAGAGTGCAGCAATCCACAGTATGTAGCATTCAGCACAGCATGCAGAGAATAGCAGTTTGGTCTATGTATAATACAATGCAGAACACAGAGTATGTAACATACAGCACAGTATAAAGTGTGCAGCAGTCCAGAATATGTAGCATACAGCACAGCATACAGAGTGAAGCAGCCCAGAATATGCAACATACAGCACAGCATACAGAGTGCAGCAGTCCAGAGCAGATAACATTAAAAACAGCATACAGTTAGAAGCAGTCCAGAGTATGTAACATCGAACAGCATACAGGGGGCAGCAGTACAGAGTGTGTAACATAGAGCGCAGCATAGAGAGTGCAGCAATCCAGAGCATGTAACATACAGCACAGCATAGAGAGTGCAGCAATCCACAGTATGTAACATACAGCACAGCATACAGGGTACAGCAGTTTGGTCTATGTATAATACAGTACAGCACACAGAATGCTGAAGTCCAGAGTATGTAACATACAGCACAGTATAAAGTGTGCAGCAGTCCAGAATATGCAACATACAGCTCAGCGTACAGAGTGCAGCAGTCCAGAGCAGATAACATACAACACAGCATACAGAGGGAAGCAGTCCAGAGTATGTAACACATAGCACAGCATACAGGGGGCAGCAGTTCAGAGTATGTATACATACTGTGCAGCATACAGAGTGCAGTAGGCTAGTGTATGTAACATGGAGCGCTGCATAGAGAGTGCAGTAGTCCAGTGTGTTTAACATACAGCACATCATACAGAGTGCAATCGAGCAGAGTATGTAACATACAGCACAGTATACAGCAGTGCAGCAGTCCAGAGTCAATAAATTATAGCACAGTACACAGTGTAGCAGTCCAGCATATGTAACATACAGCAAAGCACACAGAGTACAGCGGTCAACAACATAAGGGGGTATATAAGCCAAGGGGTGTGTCTTTACAGGCCATTGAGTCATATAGGCTTTAGGTGTGCCAGTGAATGACTCCAGTCTTCAGTTAGGGAGAATGGAACCTCCAGGGCAGGGCCAGACCCAGGTGGGCGGACCTGAGAATTCAACCAGACTTCCCCTGAGGGACCCTTAGGTGGAATGTCATTTCTGATTGGAGGAGGAACACTCTAAGCCTTCACTAACTGCTTCTCACTGCTCATCTTTTGCCGTCAGGTTGCCAAGAAGTTGACCTTGAAGCTGAACGAGGTTGACTACTACGAGCCGTTCCATGATAAGCCCATCACTATCCCCAACAAACCCAACAGCGAGAAGGAGATCGTGGAGTTCCTGCATGAGCACAAGAGGTCAGTAGACATTCCCGACCTCACCCACACCAGTGCCAGGGTGGCAAAAGTTTATAAGCGATAATAGGTGGAGCATGGTGGGCTGAGTCAACTCCTGACCTCCTTTATATCTTGGATAAGCCAACGGCAAGATCTCCATTCTTTCTATAATTCCTGACTTTTCCTGTCCGACTTATCGTTTTTGGGTACTCCGTCCTAATCATCTTTGAGGGCTCCAGCTCCTACACTGGGCGGTGCCAACCCCTTATAATGGGCTCAGCAGGGGTAGAGACCCAGGAACTCAGCGCAGGGATGGTGGGAACCCCTCATAATGGGCACAGCAGGTGTACAGACCCAGGAACTCACCACAGGGATGGTGGGAACCCCTCATAATGGGCACAGTAGGTGTGCAGACCCAGGAACTCAGCACAGGGATGGCAGGAACCCTTCATAATGGGCACAGCAGGTGTACAAACCCGGGAACTCAGCACAGGGATGGTGGGAACCCCTCATAATGGGCACAGCAGGTATACAGACCCAGGAACCCAGCACAGGGATGGTAGGAACCCCTCATAATGGGCACAGCAGGTGTACAGACCGGGGAACTCACCACAGGGATAGTGAGAACCTTTCATAATGGGCACAGTAGGTGTGCAGACCCAGGAACCCAGCACAGGGATGGTGGGAACCCCTCATAATGGGCACAGCAGGTATACAGACCTAGGAACTCAGCACAAGGATGGTGGGAACCACTCATAATGGGCACAGCAGGTGTACAGACCCGGAAACTCAGCACAGGGATGGTGAGAACCTTTCATAATGGGCATAGTAGGTGTGCAGACCCAGGAACCCAGCACAGGGATGGTGGGAACCCCTCATAATGGGCACAGCAGGTATACAGACCTAGGAACTCAGCACAAGGATGGTGGGAACCACTCATAATGGGCACAGCAGGTGTACAGACCCGGAAACTCAGCACAGGGATGGTGAGAACCTTTCATAATGGGCATAGTAGGTGTGCAGACCCAGGAACCCAGCACAGGGATGGTGGGAAACCCTCATAATGGGCACAGCAGGTATACAGACCTAGGAACTCAGCACAAGGATGGTGGGAACCCCTCATAATGGGCACAGCAGGTGTACAGACCCGGGAACTCAGCACAGGGATGGCGGAACCCCTCATAATGGGCACAGCAGGTGTACAGACCCGGAAACTCAGCACAGGGATGGTGAGAACCTTTCATAATGGGCACAGTAGGTGTGCAGACCCAGGAACCCAGCACAGGGATGGTGGGAACCCCTCATAATGGGCACAGCAGGTGTACAGACCCGGGAACTCAGCACAAGGATGGTGGGAACCCCTCATAATGGGCACAGCAGGTATACAGACCCAGGAACTCAGCACAGGGATGGGGGGAACCCCTCATAATGGGCACAGCAGGTATACAGACCCGGAAACTCAGCACAGGGATGGTGAGAACCTTTCATAATGGGCACAGTAGGTGTGCAGACCCAGGAACCCAGCACAGGGATGGTGGGAACCCCTCATAATGGGCACAGCAGGTGTACAGACCCGGGAACTCAGCACAGGGATGGTGAGAACCCCTCATAATGGGCACAGCAGGTGTGCAGACCCAGGAACTCAACACAGGGATGGTGGGAACCCCTCATAATGGGCACAGCGGGTGTACATATAACAGCCACATGATAGCTAGCAAAATGTAAGGTACAACATTATCTATCTATCTATCTATCTATCTATCTATCTATCTATCTATCTATCTATCTATCTATCTATCTATCTATCTATCTATCTATTGGAGCACCCCTTCAGGTTCCTTTGCCAACAGTCAAGCCTGGTTCATTCTCAGTGTCTTGCAGACGTTGCGCCTCTCTCCGGTGGCGTAACGGGTTAATTCCCACATTTCTCGGAGCGGCGTGTTGTTCTGGCTAGCTGGCGATGTTGGAAGCCACACAACATCATCTGCCCATCTCCGACAAGGGGTCGAGCGGCAGTTGTGATGGCTGGTGCAGTTGCCATGGCGCCCGTTAAAAACAATTTAGCTGCCATAGAAACGTTTGAAATAATGTGTTTTTCTGTCTCGTGCTGATTTAACCCGTGAGGTGCCCGCGAGGCCGCCCCTGCTGCGTACGACGACCGAAGAGGAAATCACAAAGTCCGTGTCGCCTTTATAAGTATTTTTTTTCCCATTACTTATAAAGTTGTCGCACAAATTAAATAGAGTTGCCGATTTAACTTTTTTTTTTTTGGTGATTCTTCTCTATGCTCCACGTCCTTGGTCCCGCCCGTTTTTTAAAATGACATTTTACTGAAAAAGACCGGTTGAGAGTAACGGCATCCCGCCAGTTGCACGCACTCTACCTTCCTATCTCTCCTCACCCCTTCAAAGCTTCAGCGACTATGTAGTGAAGGACCCTCAACGTGGACCTTCACCCAAAAGGACAAGCCCAGGCGAGAATGACTTTGGGCTCCTGGTGCCACTTGGCTCATGTACTGGCACTGAATTCCACGTATACGTAGATGTGTCACAGGGCTTCAGGATTTGGCAGAGACCTTTGGCACACCTGTGCACGTGCAGGGGTTTCTTTACTCGTGCTTACAATGATGCTGCAGTTATGGAGGTCTCGGGTCTCAGGTTGTCTGCTCATGCACAGGAAAACCTGGAACGTGCAAATGTGTTGCAGGTCCCTCTCAGGTCCCGAAGGCCACTGAATTGCATGCATGTGCATATATGCCGCAGGGCTTCAGGATCTTCAGAGACCTTCAGCATGTCTATGCACGTGCAGGTATTTCCTTACTCATACACGAAGACGTTGCAGTTATGGAGATCTCAGATCTCTGGTTATCTGCTCATACACGTGCTGGTCTATCTCAGGTCCTGAAGGCCACCAGACTGCATGCATGCGCAAATGTGCCACAGGACTTCAAGCTCTACAGAGTTCTACAGCACATCTATGCAAGGGGCAGGGGTTTACCTACTTATGCGCAAAGCCGCTGCAGTTATGGAGATCTCGGATCTCAGGTTGTCTGCTCATGCGTTGCAGGTCTATCTCTGGTCCTGAATGCCACTAGATTGCAAGCACGTGCAGGAGTTTCCCTGCTCGCATGTAATGACGCTGCAGTTATGGAGATCTCGGATCTCAGGGTGTCTGCTCATGCGTTGCAGGTCTATCTCTGGTCCTGAATGCCACTAGATTGCATGCACGTGCAGGGGTTTCCCTACTCGCATGTAAAGATGATGCAGTTATGGAGATCTCGGATCTCAGGTTGTCTGCTCATGCGTTGCAGGTCTATCTCTGGTCCTGAATGCCACTAGATTGCAAGCACGTGCAGGAGTTTCCCTGCTCGCATGTAATGACGCTGCAGTTATGGAGATCTCGGATCTCAGGTTGTCTGCTCATGCATTGCAGGTCTGTCTCTGGTCCTGAATGCCACTAGATTGCATGCACGTGCAGGGGTTTCCCTATTCGCATGTAAAGACGATGCAGTTATGGAGATCTCAGATCTCAGGTTGTCTGCTCATGCGTTGCAGGTCTATCTCTGGTCCTGAATGCCACTAGATTGCATGCACGTGCAGGGGTTTCCCTGCTCGCATGTAAAGACGCTGCAGTTATGGAGATCTCGGATCTCAGGTTGTCTGCTCATGCATTGCAGGTCTGTCTCTGGTCCTGAATGCCACTAGATTGCATGCACGTGCAGGAGTTTCCCTACTCTTGTGTAAAGATGCTACAGTTATGGAGGTCTCAGATCTCAGGTTGTCTGCCCATGCACAGGAATACGTGACACATGTGCAGATGAGTTGGCCACCAGATTGCATGAATGCACAGATGTGTCACACGGTTTCAGACTCTGCAGAGTTCTTCAGCACATCTATGCACGTGCAGGGGTTTTCCTACTCGTGCGGAAAGATGGTGCACATTATTACTTGGCAGTTGGCACATGTGCAGATAAGTTGCAGGTGTATTTCAGATCCTGAAAGCCAACCGATTGCTGCAGTTATGGAGATCTCAGGTTGTCTGCTCATGTGCAAGAATACCTGGTACATATGCAAATGTGTTGCAGGTCTCTCTCAGGTCCTGAAAGCCACGTAACAGCATGTATGCCCAGATTTGACGCTGGGCCTCAGGCCTTTCTGAGTCTTTCAGCACATCTATGCACATGCAGTGGTTTTCCTACTTGTGCTTAAAGATGCTGCAGTTATGGAGGTCTCAGATCTCAGGTTGTCTGCTCATGCACAGAGAAACTTGCAACATGTGCAGGTGTGTTGCAGGTCTATCTAAGGTCCTGAAGGCCACCAGACTGCATGCATGCACAGATGTGCCACCCGGTTTCAAGCGCTACAGAGTTCTACAGCACGTCTATACAAGGGGCAGGGTTTTCCCTACTTATGCGCAAAGACGCTGCAGTTATGGAGATCTCGGATCACAGGTTGTCTGCTCATGCGTTGCAGGTCTATCTCAGGTCCTGAATGCCACTAGATTGCATGCACGTGCAGGGGTTTCCCTACTCGTGCATAAAGATGGTGCAGTTACCACGATGTTGGATCTTAGGTTATCTGCTCATGCACAGGAATACTAGACACATGTGCAGATACATTGCAGATCTATCTCAGGTCCTGAAGGCCACCACATTGCATGCACGTGCAGGGGTTTCCCTACTCGCATGTAAAGATAATGCAGTTATGGAGATCTCAGATCACAGGTTGTCTGGCTCAGTTACCGAGATGTCGGATCTTAGGTTACCTGCTCATGCACAGGAATACTTGACACATGCGCAGATGTGTTGCAGGGGTTTCCCTACTCGCATGTAAAGATAATGCAGTTATGGAGATCTCAGATCACAGGTTGTCTGGCTCAGTTACCGAGATGTCGGATCTTAGGTTACCTGCTCATGCACAGGAATACTTGACACATGCGCAGATGTGTTGCAGATCTATCTCAGGTCCTGAAGGCCACCAAATTGCATGCACGTGCAGGGGTTTCCCTACTCGTGCATAAAGATGCTTCAGTTATAGAAATGTTGGATCTCAGGTTACCTGCTCATGCACAGTAAAAATTGGCACATGTGCAAATATTTTGCTCTTAGGTCCCGAAGGCCACTGGATTGCATGCATGCGCATATGTGCCACAGGGCCTCAGGCTCTGCAGAGTTTTTCAGCACATCTATGAAGGTTCAGGTGTTTTCCTACTCATGCGTAAAGCCACTGCAGTTAAGGAGATCTCGAATCGGAGGTTGTCTGCTCATGCGCAGGAAAACCTGGCACATGTGCAAATGTGTTGCAGGTTTCTCTCAAGTCCTGAGAGCCACTGGATTGCATTCATGCACGTACATGCCCCAGGGCCTCAGGCCATTGGGCTTTAGGCCCTGCTGAGTATGTCAACACGTCTGTGCATGTGCAGGGGTTTCCCTACTCATGCGTAAAGATGCTGCAGTTACGGAGGCCTCAGGTCTCAGGTTGTGTGCTCATACGCAGGAAAACTTGGTATATGTGCAGGTGTGTGAGTAGGTCTCTCTCAAGTCCCAAACTTGTACAGGAAAACTTGGTGCATGCGCAAATGTGTTGCAGGTCTCTCTTGGGTCCCGAAAGCCACTGGATTGTATGCACGTGCAGATATGCCATTGGGCTTTAGGCCCTGCTGAGTATTTCAGCACGCCTGTGCATGTGCAGGGGTTTCCCTACTCCTGCGTAAAGGATGCTGCAGTTGTGGAGGTCTCAGATCTCAGGTTGTCCGCTCATGCGTAGAAAAAACTTGGCGCACGTGCAAGTGTGTTGCAAGTCTCTCTCAGGTTCTGAAGGCCAGCAGATCGCACGCATGTGCAGATGTGTTGCAAGTCTCTCTCAGGTTCTGAAGGCCAGCAGATCGCATGCATTTGTGCAGATGTGTTGCAAGTCTCTCTCAGGTTCTGAAGGCCAGCAGATCGCACGCATGTGCAGATGTGTTGCAAGTCTCTCTCAGGTTCTGAAGGCCAGCAGATCGCATGCATTTGTGCAGATGTGTTGCAAGTCTCTCTCAGGTTCTGAAGGCCAGCAGATCGCACGCATGTGCAGATGTGTTGCAAGTCTCTCTCAGGTTCTGAAGGCCAGCAGATCGCATGCATTTGTGCAGATGTGTTGCAAGTCTCTCTCAGGTTCTGAGGCCAGCAGATCGCACGCATGTGCAGATGTGTTGCAAGTCTCTCTCAGGTTCTGAAGGCCAGCAGATTACATGCATGTGCAGATGTGCTGAGGAGCTTTAGGACCAAGCAGGAACCTTTGGCAGATCTGCGCACGTGCACGATTTTCCCTGCACGTGCGCAAAGAGTTTTGGAGGTCCCAAATCAAATCTCAGGTCTCAGGGTGGATTTTTAAAGATGGTAGCACCAGTGGGGGGGATGGGCAGCATTACACGGACAGAAGTTTCTTTTAAAGGATTACAGCTCTGGAGCACGTACCATTAGAATTTTTTTAATTTTTTTCCATGGCAAGTCTTCTTTAATTTAATATTTTTTTTTTTCACGGTCTTGTTTTTAAAATGTCCAGGATGTGTCTGAAATCAAAATGAAAAGTAATAGCCGCTCTATTATCCTGATTTGCCGGAGTGAGGTCGACTTGCCATTTTATGTCACCGCGGTCCGCCGAGCGGCAGCGTTCGTGCACGTGGCTGCAAAGAAATGAGCCAATCCCTTAGCTGCATTTCAGCCTCCAACCCCAGCCATTGCGCAGCCCCCCCCCCCCCCTTCCCCCAAGTTGTTCTTAGGACCTCCGTGCCGCCTCTGTCTTTGGACTTTCTGGCGAAACGCGTATCTAAAACCCAAGAAATGTAATATATTGCAGCAGAGAAAATAAAAGTAATCTCCGCCGCTCCTGAGGGGAAGCGAGTATTAAATTCCTGCAGCGTGCAACAACAAGTTACTTAATTGCATTAATCAAAAATCACCAGATGGATTTGTAACCGTTCAGGGAATCGCTACTCATGAATTAACATCGCTACATCGTGTCAGTTCTTTATTCAGATAGATTCAGGTATTAGCCAGGTTCTTAAAGCTGCCCCCCCCCCCACCCCACACCCCTTAAAAAAAGGGCAATACAATAAAAAAAAGGCTTATTCACGCTTGCTTTGGTCTCTGAAGAGCGATCCGGGCTTAGATTGCTCTTCAGAGAGCATTTCACAGGTGGTAAGGATGCTTTGTATTGCCTCCTCACCACTTACTTGAACCCCCTTGAACTCCATTCTAGCAGTTCCAGGGCACTTGCAGAGCATCGCCTCATTCACTTAAATGGGTTGTGCTCAGTGGGTGCTACACATCCAGAGAGACAGAGGGGGTATCATTCCTGCAAAATATCTTCCCCATGACATGTGTGCACCCCCCAACCATGGCCTCTGCCGCTAAAGTGGGAGCATTTGGGGGGGCTTTTTAAAGGTGCATTTTGACACTGATACCAATAATGGGGCACTATTCCTCCCACTGATACCAATGATGGGGCACTGTTCCTACCACTGATACCAATGATGGGGCACTATTCCTCCCACTGACACCAATGATAGGGCACTATTCCCCCCCCCCCCACTGATACCAATGACGGGGCACTATTCCCCCCAGTGATACCAATGATGGCACACTATTCCTCCCACTGATACCAATGATGGGGCACTATTCCTCCCACTAATACCAATGATGGGGCAATATTCCTCCCACTGACACCAATGATGGGGCACTATTCCCCCCACTGATACCAACGATGGGGCACTATTCCTCCCACTCATACCAATGATGGGACACTATTCCTCCCACTCATACCAATGATGGGACACTATTCCTCCCACTCATACCAATGATGGGGCACTATTCCTCCCACTGATACCAATATTGGGGCACTATTCCTCCCACTGATACCAATATTGGGGCACTATTCCTATCTCTGATACCAATGATGGGGCACTATTTCACCCACTGATATCAATGATGGGGCACTATTCCTCCCACTGACACCAATGATGGGTCACTATTCCTCCCACTGATACCAATGATGGGTCACTATTCCTCCCACTGACTCCAATGATGGGGCACTATTCCTCCCACTGATACCAATGATGGGGCACTATTCCTCCCACTGATACCAGTGATGGGGCACTATTCCTCCCACTGATACCAATGATGGGGCACTATTCCTCCCATTAACACCAATGATGGGGCACTATTCCTCCCACTGACACCAATGATGGGTCACTATTCCTCCCACTGATACCAATGATGGGTCACTATTCCTCCCACTGACTCCAATGATGGGGCACTATTCCTCCCACTGACTCCAATGATGGGGCACTATTCCTCCCACTGATACCAATGATGGGGCACTATTCCTCCCACTGACACCAATGATGGGGCACTATTCCTCCCACTGATACCAATGATGGGGCACTATTCCTCCCACTGACTCCAATGATGGGTCACTATTCCTCCCACTGATACCAATGATGGGGCACTATTCCTCCCACTGATACCAGTGATGGGGCACTATTCCTCCCACTGATACCAATGATGGGGCACTATTCCTCCCATTAACACCAATGATGGGGCACTATTCCTCCCACTGACCCCAATGATGGGTCACTATTCCTCCCACTGATACCAATGATGGGTCACTATTCCTCCCACTGACTCCAATGATGGGGCACTATTCCTCCCACTGACTCCAATGATGGGGCACTATTCCTCCCACTGATACCAATGATGGGGCACTATTCCTCCCACTGACACCAATGATGGGGCACTATTCCTCCCACTGATACCAATGATGGGGCACTATTCCTCCCACTGAAGCATTGTTTACTCCCATTGATTCCAGGACATTAGTACTCCCACTGGCCACAGTCTGGCCCCCCCTAATGCCCTGAAGGACAGTAAACTGTCCCTTTGATGATAAAGTTTAGTGACCCCCTGATCTAAGGTGTAGAAGGAGTCCTGACCATTAGAAGTTGCCCTCCTATGTTGGGCTGTTCCTGACGATCAGTAGAGATGAAGGAGTGGCTCAGACAAGCTTTATACCATCTTTACTATCACAGATCATGTCCGCAATGACGAAACACTCCGGGGCTGGATTCAGGACATCGCAAGGAAACCAAATATATAATAACGACATGCTCACCTAGTCTCTAAGACAAAGGAATAATAATAAAAAAAAAATAAATAAATAAATCTATTGTAGTTTATATTCTCTTTTCTAGATGAAAAAAAAAACGTAAAAAAAAAAAGAGCGTTTGCTGCGCCGCCTTTCAGAAGTCGCCGTCTCGTCTCCTGCAGGTTCCTCTCCCTCGAGGGTTAAACGTAGATAAGAGGCCCGCTGTAGCGTCTTCTTCTTTTGAGGATCGGCGATGAAAGTGCAGCTATACAGATACACTTAAGAATTGTCAGTTCGGAGACCGCGGTTGCCATGACAGCAAGGCCCTTAAACTGCACGCCGAGCAAATACATTTTTATCCCCCCCCCCCCCTTTCTGTAATATATGTATTGTTTTCTTCTGCATCATATTAATGTATCTACTTTACAGCTCTCATCAACACCTTTAAAAGAGAAGGGCCACTCAAAAATGGCTGCCTGTTGACCCCGAAACCGTACTGATAAAGCTTTTCTTACATCAATATGAAAGTTAAATGCGTGAATTTCCCCTTAAAAAAAAAAAATTAAATTCCAAAAACAAATTTATTGGAATTTTGCATTTAAACATGTGCAGAATTAAAAAAATGTGTTTAGTTTTGTATCGATTCGTTGTTTGCATAATTTTTTTTCCTTGGTTTAGGACACCCTTAGATCCTCGCAGGCCCCCCAAAAAGTTCAAGATTTAACTAAAAGTACTTTAAAGAACATGTAAAAGATGAGGGTGCAAAAAAAAAAAAAAGAAAAAGGGGGATACAATAGAAAATAAAAGAATAGAATGTAATATAATAGTGTAAAACAGAACAAAATAGAAAATAGAAGAATAAATAGAATAGAAAAATAAGGGATAAAATAGAAAATAAAAGAATAGAATAGAGTAAAAAAGAACAGAATACAAAATAAAAGAATAGAAAAAAATAGAATAGAAAAAAAATGGATAAAATAGAATATAAAATAATAGAGTAAAACAGAACAGACTACAAAATAAAAGAATAGAGAAATATAGAATAGAAAAAAAAGGGATAAAATGGAATATAAAAGAATAGAATAGAGTAAAACAGAACAGACTACAAAATAAAATAATAGAAAATATAGAATAGAAAAAAGGGATAAAATAGAAAATAAAAGAATAGAATGGAATATAATAGTGTAAAACAGAACAAAATAGAAAATAGAAGAATAGAAAAAAATAGAATAGAAAAAGGGGATAAAATAGAAAATAAAAGAATAGAATGTAATATATTAGTGTAAAACAGAACAGAAGGCAAAATAAAAGAATAGGAAAAAAAGGGATAAAATAGAAAATAAAAGAATAGAATAGAGTAAAACAGAACAGAATACAAAATAAAAGAATAGAAAAAAATAGAATAGAAAAAAGGGATAAAATAGAAAATAAAAGAATAGAATGTAATATATTAGTGTAAAACAGAACAGAATGCAAAATAAAAGAATAGGAAAAAAAGGGATAACATAGAAAATAAAAGAATAGAATAGAGTAAAACAGAACAGAATACAAAATAAAAGAATAGAAAAAAATAGAATAGAAAAAAGGGATAAAATAGAAAATAAAAGAATAGAATGGAATATAATAGTGTAAAACAGAACAGAATACAAAATAAAAGAATAGAAAAAAAGGGATAAAATAGAAAATAAAAGAACAGAATAGAGTAAAACAGAACAGAATACTAAATAAAAGAATAGAAAAAAATAGAAAATAAAAGAATAGAATGGAATAGTATAGTGTAAAACAGAACAGAATACAAAATAAAAGAATAGAAAAAAAATAGAATAGAAAAAAAAAGGGATACATAGTAAATAAAAGAATAGACTACAGTATAACAGAACAGAATACAAAATAAATGAATAGAAAAAATAATAAAATAGAAAAAAAAAAGGATAAAATAGAAAATAAAATAGTAGAATAGAGTAAAACAGAACAGAATACAAAATAAAAGAATAGAAAAAAAAACAGAATTGAAAAAAAGGGATAAAATAGAAAATAAAAGAATAGAATGGAATATAATAGTGTAAAAGAGAACAGAATACAAAATAAAAGAATAGAAAAAAATAGAATAGAAAAAAAGGGATAAAATAGAAAATAAAAGAATAGAATGGAATATAATAGTGTAAAACAGAACAGAATGCAAAATAAAAGAATAGAAAAAAAGGGATAAAATAGAAAATAAAAGAATAGAATAGAGTAAAACAGAACAGAATACAAAATAAAAGAATAGAAAAAAAAATAGAATAGAAAAAAAAATAGAAAATAAAAGAATAGAATGGAATATTATAGTGTAAAACAGAACAGAATACAAAATAAAACAATAGAAAAAAATAGAATAGAAAAAAAGGGATACATAGAAAATAAAAGAATAGACTACAGTATAACAGAACAGAATACAAAATAAAAGAATAGAAAAAAAGGGATAAAATAAAAAATAAAAGCATAGAATAGAATAGAGTATAACAGACCAGAATACAAAATAAAAGAATAGAAGAAAAATAGAATAGAAAAAAAAGGGATACAATAGAAAATAAAAGAATAGAATGTAATTTAATAGTGTAAAACAGAACAGAATAGAAAATAAAAGAATAGAAAAAAGGGATAAAATAGAAAATAAAAGAATAGAGAAAAACAGAATGGAAAATAAAAGAACAGAATAAAATAAAAAATAGAAAGAATATAACTATCATCTGAAATTCTAATTTAAAATAGAATGCATATGAATTTGAATTGAATAGAAAAGAATAGAATAGAAAATAAAATAATAGAACAGACGAAAGATACTTTATGTGTTGAATATTTTGTAAATCCCTCCATTTTTATTTATTTTTTTGTATTTTTCAGACCAACACTGAGGAAACTGAGGCCAGACAGCATGTATGAGACCTGGGTAAATATATTTGTGTTTTTCCTTCTAGATCCTTCTTAACCTTTTCAACACAGAGGAGCCCTTGATAAAGTCTTGAGGTCTCGGGGGAGGTCCCTGCTTAGTATTAGTGCTCATGGTACAGCGTAATTAATGAAATTTTAGATATAATCATTAATTAATGAATATAGAATCTGGGGGTACCCAAAATATTTGACACCCAAAGAAGATCGTTTCTACAATCCCAGGAACAAAAAGTAACATGTAATGTCCCCTTATATTAGTGGTTAATGGTGAAAGACCCCTTTACATTGGTGGTTAGTAGTAAACTGCCTCTCACATTGGTGGTCATCACAAAGTGCCCCCGATATTGATGGTCGGTGGGGGGGGGGGGGTTCTTATATTTATGGCCAATAGGACAAGAGCCCACTTACTTTATTGGGCAGATGGAGGAAAAATACCTTTACATGAGTGATTATCTTTGTGGTTAGTCAAGGAACCCAGCACAACTTCTGCAGAAGCCATTTTCAACTTGGGTTCCTTCCGAGGTTGTTGGGGGTTCCTTCAGAGGTTGTTGGGGGTTCCTTCAGAGGTTGTTGGGGGGTTCCTTCAGCCTGTGGTTGATTGTCCTCCGATTTCATGGTGCCTGCATAGTTCCAGGGCCAACATCACTTGGGAAAGCCAACAGCATGACACAGAGGATCTTTTTTGAAGGGGGCAATTTTTCCCATTGACCCCCAATGAACTGGTTTTGGTGTGAGTTCCCTAAGACCTGGGAATTATTTTTCGGGGTTCCTTTGGGGTAAAAGGTTGCTTTGGAGGAACCCCAGTTTAAAAAAGACTGTTCTAAATCAGGGGTCTCCAAACTTTTTAAACAAAGGGCCAGTTTACTGTCCTCCAAGCTTTAGGGGGGCTGGACTGTGACCAGTGGGGGATGAAAATGTCCTGGTGTCAGTGGGATTAAACAATGCCCCATCATCGGTATTAGGAGGAGTAAGTGTCCCCCATCATTGGTGTCAGTGGGAGGAAAAGCACTCCATCATTGATGCCAGTGGAAGGAATAGTGTTCCATCATTGGTATCAGTGGGAGGAATAATGTCCCATCATTGGCGTCAGTGGGAGGAATAGTGCCTCATCATGGATTTCAGTGGAAGGAATAGTGTCCTATTATTGGTGTCAGTAATCGTGCCCCATCATTGGTGTCAGTGGGAGGAATAATGTCCCCTTCATTGGGGTCAGTGGGAGGAATAGTGCCCCATCATTGGAGTCAGTGGGAGGAATAGTGTCCCATCATTGATGTCAGTGGGAGGAATAGTGCCTCATCATGGATTTCAGTGGAAGGAATAGTGTCCTATTATTGGTGTCAGTAATCGTGCCCCATCATTGGTGTCAGTGGGAGGAATAATGTCCCCTTCATTGGGGTCAGTGGGAGGAATAGTGCCCCATCATTGGAGTCAGTGGGAGGAATAGTGTCCCATCATTGATGTCAGTGGAAGGAATAGTGTCCTATTATTGGTGTCAGTAATCGTGCCCCATCATTGGTGTCAGTGGGAGGAATAGTGCCCCATCATTGGTGTCAGTATGAGGAATAATGTCCCATCATTGGTGTTAGTGGGAGGAATAGTGTCCCATCATTGATGTCAGTGGAAGGAATAATGTCCTATTATTGGTGTCAGTAATCAGGCCCCATCATTGGGGTCAGTGGGAGGAATAGTGCCCCATCATTGGTGTCAGTATGAGGAATAATGTCCCATCATTGGGGTCAGTAATAGTGCCCATTCATTGGTGTCAGTGGGAGGGATAGTACCCCATCACTGGTACCAGTGGGAAGAATAGTGCCCCATTGTCGGTGTCAGTGGCAGGAACTATACCCCACTTTTTCTAAAGGAGAGAGGGAATAATGCCCCAAGAGCCAGATAAAAGCAAGCAAAGGAGACCCTTGTTCTAGATTAAAGTATATTGAAAACCAAAACATTTTGTGTAGTTTTGGAGGGCGTGGGGAAGGATTACATTTTATTGCTGTCCACGTTCTCCCCGGGGATATTTACCCTCTCTGTCCTGGTAGTCATTATTTCTGGGACAGAGAGGAAGTTCTCCATGGTGGACACCAGTTTTGTTGACATTTGTCCAGGTTGGAATGTCCCTCACGTTGAAGAGATTCCTCTCATTTCCTGTTGTGTTTCTGTGATAGGAAGTGAAGGGAAATCTCCCCAGTGGGATACAATGTGTCATTCTCCTAAAACAAGACATTTAGCGATCATGTTCTGTTATCCCTTGTAGGAAGATGACTTGAATGGAATCCACATTGTTGCTTTTGCAGAGGAGGATGATCCTGGTAATGTATTAAAGTTTAACATTTTTTTTTTTTTTTTTTTACAACTAAATGACAAATCCTGAGCATGCAGATTGAGCCCATTCCCTCGTAATCTGTTTGTGTTCTGATGCTCCACCGTCTCCCTACTTGACATTCATTGTACGATCATAAGTGAAAATCACCAAATAGAAACGCTTGAAATGTTACGCATAAAAGATTGCTGTAAAAGCTTCTGATTGTAAACCACCCCCGGATTCTCATCAACACCATTCTACAGTATTGTAAAATTACAAATCACAATTTAAGTGGTGGTGGTATAGATGAGGATGTACAGAACACTTTTCACTGCATTTAGAGGTTTTTTTAAATACTATTTTGAAATGTTTGTTTCCTTCTGGCCTGTTTCTTACATCCTATTTCCAAGCTTCTTCTGCATTGCTTCTTACCTCCTTCTTTCTGATCCATGACCCTTTTTCTAACTACCTACTGACCTGCTTCTGACAGCACCTTGAGCTCCTTATGATGTACTTCATCCTGGATCTTTTTGACCCATGACCTTCTTCTATCTTCTGACCTTCTTCTCAAAGCCCCTTGAGTTCCTTCTGACCTGAAACCTTCCTCTAACTACCTTCTGATTTGCTTCTGACATCCTTCCAAGCTTCTTCTCACCTGCTTCTTACCTCCTTCTTTCTGACCCATGGCCTTCTTCTTCTATCTTCTGGCCTTCTTCTCAAAGCCCCTTGAGTTCCTTCTAACCTGAAACCTTCCTCTAACTACCTTCTGATTTGCTTCTGACATCCTTCCAAGCTTCTTCTCACCTGCTTCTTACCTCCTTCTTTCTGACCCATGGCCTTCTTCTTCTATCTTCTGGCCTTCTTCTCAAAGCCCCTTGAGTTCCTTCTGACCTGAAACCTTCCTCTAACTACCTTCTGACTTTCTTCAAAGCTTCTTCTCACCTCCTTCTTTCTGACCCATGACCATCTTCTAACTACCTTCTTACCTGCTTCTGACAGCACCTTGCGTTCCTTCTGACCTGCTTCTTACTTTCTTCTGACCTGAAGCCTTCTTCTGATCTGCTTCTGACATCTTCCCAAATATCTACCGACCTGCTTCTTAGCTCCTTCTTTCTGACCCATGACCTTCTTTTAACTACCATCTGATATTCTCCTAGCTCCTTCTGACATTCAATCTTCTCCTGTCTACCTTTTGACCTGCTTATGACAGCCCCTTGGCTTACTTCTGACATGCTTCTTACCTCCTTCTGACCTGCAACTTTCTTCTGACTATCTTCTGATCTGCATTTAACATCCTCCCAAGCTTCTGACCTGCTTCTTCTTCTATCTTACCCAATTCTTCTAACTACCTTCTTACCCGCTTCTGAAAGCCATTTGAGTTCCTTCTGTCCTGCCTCTTAGCTCCTTCTTTCTGACCCATGACTGTCTTCTAACTACCTTCTTACCTGCTTCTGAAAGCCCTTTGAGTTCTTTCTATTCTGCTTCCTACCTCCTTCTGTCTGACCCATGACTGTCTTCTTAGTGCCCGTTCACACAGGGGCGACGCGACTTGCAGCGCGACTCACAGACGCGACCTGCACACAACTTCAGCGGCGACTTGCAAAATGACTCCTGTATAGAAGTCAATGTAAGTCGCCTGAAGTCACCCCAAAAATAGTACAGGAACCTTTTTCTAAGTCGGAGCGACTTGAGTCATTCCTATTAGAACGGTTCCATAGTACAAAACGGAGCACGACTTGTCAGGCGGCTAAGTCGCCTGACAAGTCGCGGTAGTGTGAACGGGCACTAACTACATTCTTACCTGCTTCTGAAAGCCATTTGAGTTCCTTCTGTCCTGCCTCTTACCTCCTTCTTTCTGACCCATGACTGTCTTCTAACTACATTCTTACCTGCTTCTGAAAACCCTTTGAGTTCCTTCTGTCCTGTTTCTTACCCCGCTCCTTCTTTCTCATAGTTTCATAGTTAGTAAGGTTGAATAAAGACACCAGTCCATCCTGAGTGAGTGTCTACAATTGTCCCTATCGCTGTACATTGCACACTCACATCGGTCCCTACCGTCAAGGAGCCCACAGTCCAAGGTCGACATTCATATACTAGGGCCAATTTTGGACAGAATCCAATTAACCTACCTGCATGTCTTTGGATTGTGGGAGGAAACCCACGCAGGCACAGGGAGAACATGCAAACATCCAGGCCGGTAGTATCATGGTTGGGATTCAAACCAGTGACCCTTCTTACTGCTAGGCGAGAGTGCTCACCACTACACCACTGTGCCGCTTTCTGACCCATGACTGTCTTCTAACTACCTTCTTACCTGCTTCTTACATCTTCTAGAGCTGCTTCTGACCTTCAACCTTCTTCTGACTACTTTCTGACCTGCTTCTGACATCCTCCTAAGCTCCTACTGACCTGTGCCTTCCTTCCGACTTGCTTGTGACTTGCTTCAGACCACCTTCTGAACTGCTGATGGTCTGGTTCTGAGTTCCTTGTGACCTGATCCTGACTTGGTTCTGAGCTCTTTCTGACTTCCTTCACACCTACTTCTAAACTCCTTTTGACCTGTTTTGGATTCGCTTCCCCTCACTTTGGAGATATTTTACACTCTTTCTGTTGTTCCTCCAGAAGGGAAGTCTTCACAACCAGGGCACATACACAAAACTATAGAAAATCTTAAACATTTTCTAAGGCTTCCCTACCCTTAAAAAAAAAAAAATTCTTGAAATACAATTTAATTTTCATATATTTTAAACCTTTAAAGGATGTTGTTGTCTAACTGATGTTTTTTTGTTTTGTTTTTAAACAGATGGTTATGAGTTTTTGGAGATCATCAAGGATGTTGCAGAGGACAATACCGATAACCCTGAACTTAGCATTATCTGGATTGACCCCGAGGACTTCCCACTGGTAAAAATATTAAATAAATATTGCCATAGAGTAGACACCCAAATAATTAAATTTTGTGCTTTGTTGAACTGTTCACCTCAATGCGTATTACCAGTCCCCAAAGGGCTAATGTTATCAGTGAAATAAAAAAGTTAACGTGCAATAGCAATTTCAATTTGACCCAATATAGGATCTCAGAAAACAGGCTATATAATTTCTATATTTCCTTTGACGGTAGTAAATTTGGCATTTAAACATTATCAGATATCGCTATCTGTTCCAAATAGTTTGTATTTAAGAACTACTTATTGTCATTCAACATTTAGGATCCAACTGGACCATTGTTTATGAGGCTATTCAGGAAAACAGTTAATTCATTAGGCCAGTGACTAGGAATAATTGGAATTGGGAGTTTTTTATGTTCCCAACATTTTGGCAAAATTGCTTCAGATAAATATTACTTCAGATTGCTTCAGATTAATAAAGAAGGCAGAATTATGGTTTGTGGTGGTCTTTTAAGGGTGCATTGGTTTTTAATGGCTCCACAATATTAAAGTCCAGCTCACAGTTTGCAGCTTTAGAAACCAGTGCATACAATATACCAGCCCTGAGGAAGCTTTTGCGATTGCGAATCCTCTCGAAATTGGCCACACACATTAGGACAGGGGTAGGTAACTCTCCAGTTGTGGTAAAAACTACAAATCCCATCATGCCTCTGCCTCTGGGAGTCATGCCTGTGATGGTCAGGGTCTTGCAATGTATCATGGGACTTGTAGTTTCACCACAGCTGGAGGGCCAAGGTTGCCTACCCCTGCATTGGTGGATCTTTTTTTTTTAAACTTAGAGCTGATTTTTTTTTTGTGCAAAGTTACATTGGTCCAGCTTGGATCAAATTTAAGTATACTTCACCCAAACCATTAGGCCAGTGACAACTTATAATTGAAATTAAGAGTTCTTATTTTCCCCAAATTTTGGTAAAATTGGGAGAGTACTTCAGAGTTCATTAAGAAGTCAGAACTATGGTTTGTGGTGGTCTTTAAAGGGTGCAATGAGATTTAAATGGCTCCACAATATTCGGGTCCAACTCACAGTTTGCAGCTCTAGGAACCATTCCATACATTATACCAGCTCTGAGGAAGCTTTTGTGACCTCCAAAAGTGGCCACACACATTAGGGCAGGGGTAGGTAACCTCGACACTCCAGCTGTGTTAAAAACTACAAATCCCATCATGCCTCTGGGAGTCATGCCTGTGATGGTCAGGGTCTTGCAATGTCTCATGGGACTTGTAGTTTCACCACAGCTGGAGGGCCAAGGTTGCCTATCCCTGCATTAGGGGATCTTTTTTCAACTCAGAGCTGATTTTTTATTTTTTTTTGCATTTTTTTGCAGTTACATTGGTCCAGTTTGGACCAATTCAAGTACAGTATACATATTCCAAACCTGCTGGATCCTTGTGGAAGCAGATCATCACAGTAGTAGCCGCCACTACTACAATGATCCTCACTGTCTTCCAGATCATGTGGTGAGCAGCAGCCATGCTGTATAGTGAACTCATTTGCATGGGCACCATTCAGGGAACGTCTTTTTTTTTTTTTCTCAATGAATACAAGCCATTCCCTGATTAGACAAGGTGGAGATTGTGACGTCTCTGCCCCCCCGCCTCTCCATCTCCTCCAATCAGAGAGTGGTTTGCATTCTTTGCGTAAAATCCAAGGTGTTCTCTGAATGGCACCCATACCCCTCGCCAGCTGTGCAGCAGGGCAGCCTGCCATTTGACATGGACACCACTTCCACAGGAGTCCGACAGGTATGGAAAATGTATACTTAGATAAGCCCAAGCAATAAATAAACCCATACCTGGAATTCAGCCTTAAGTTGCTAAAATTTTAAATCTTTGGGTTGCACCGTTACAGCGAATATCTGAACCTTTGCCTATGATGATACAAAAACAGCTCCCAGAGGTTTGGGTGGGCAGCACTAGGACATATGGCTATTTTTTTAAGCTTCCTTTCTCACCACAGGTTATAAAATGCGATGCGCTTAAAAACCCATTCCAATAAAGAAACAAAAAAAAAATTCCCTTCAAAGTAATTTCATCTGTGTCAGCCCAGTTCATTATCGTATCCCTTCGTACTGCGGGCGGCATCGCTATGAATCCACACAATTAGCACCCTGAAAATGACAGCAGCGCGTCTTCTTTGCTGTTGCGTCGCAATCTCTTTTCCGGGGGACTTAGCGAAGGCTCCGAGGCGTGGGGGCAACAAAAGCTCCATTCTAGCTGAACCACAGGCGGGGCAACAGAACTGTGGCAGTTGGTTGACAATAGCTGGACGACATGTCCTCGGCGGGTTTTTTTGGCAGGCTTTGCATGCTCTGGGAGTGTGGGAATGCCAACTGAGAGAGACGTGAGTGAAATTTGTGCACCCTTTAATAAACCCCCCCTTGTCTTTTTTTTCTCCTTTTCAGCTGATCCCCTACTGGGAAGAGAAATTTGGCATCGACCTGTCTCGCCCTCATATCGGCGTGGTGAATGTGACTGATGTAAGTAGGAAATGGATTTCACATATGACTAGTGCACAACTGCCATTTTTTTTTATTTTAATAAATGACAGTGCCATATTACAGGCTAAACAGTACCCAGTTTTGTGTTCCTTGATGTACTATAGTTCGTAGCATCAAACGATTCCTTTGATATAATGGCTTGATTATTTGCTTATACATTTTTATATCTTTGTTTGGTTCTCTGATTCCCCTCTCTGTCCTCTTCTGTCTGTCCAAAAACATTAAAGCAGAGGTGCAGGTCTGGAAGATACGAAGGAATGGGTCACACTGGAGACATGTGACAGGTAGGACATGCCCCGGCGGTGATCATGAAAGATCAGGGTAGGAGTGCCACACCTCTCTGGTTTGGGTTCAATGTAGATCAGTCATGGTGACCTCTTCCAGTCTTCCAGAAAAGAACGATTCAATAATGTTGGAATGTCGGGTGGACCCGTCGTAAGATACTGTATATTCCTTTATGTTAAAGCCCAACTAGGAATTACAAAAACAATACCCTCCCCCACAAAATGCAAGCGCTAAAATATCGTTAACGCTAGGGTTTGAGAAATAAGGTGTAATAATTACCCTTTGCTTCTGCCAGCTTTCCCCTATCTAAGCAACCAGTCTCCTGAAACCTCTTCTATAAGCTGCTCCAGGCTACGGTCCCATGATGATGTCATCAGGTACAAGATAGGGCCAAGGCCTCCATCTGCACATAAGAATGGCAAAGGACCCCCCTCACAAGCGGTAGCGGAGGACAGCACTAAAGCCTGCCCTGGCAAGGAGTAAGGTAAGTATTATCACATACAGTTCAAGGCTATTGGCCCTAAATTGCACTTGATGACGTCATCATGGGACCGTGGCCTGGAGCATGCCCTAGCAAGGAGTAAGGTAAGTATTATCACATACATTTCAAGGCTATTGGCCCTAAATTGCACTTGATGACGTCATCATGGGACTGTGGCCTGGAGCATGCCCTAGCAAGGAGTAAGGTAAGTATTATCACATACATTTCAAGGCTATTGGCCCTAAATGGCACTTGATGACGTCATCATGGGACCATGGCCTGGAGCATGCCCTAGCAAGGAGTAAGGTAAGTATTATCACATACATTTTAAGGCTATTGGCCCTAAATTGTACTTGATACATCATGGGACCTTGGCCTGGAGCATGCCCAAGCAAGGAGTAAGGTAAGTATTATCACATACATTTTAAGGCTATTGGCCCTAAATTGTACTTGATACACCATGGGACCTTGGCCTGGAGCATGCCCAATCAAGGAGTAAGGTAAGTATTATCACATACATTTCAAGGCTATTGGCCCTAAATTGCACTTGATGACGTCATCATGGGACTGTGGCCTGGAGCATGCCCTGGCAAGGAGTAAAGTAAGTATTATCACATACATTTCAAGGCTATTGGCCCTAAATTGTGCTTGATACATCATGGGACCGTGGCCTGGAGCACCTTATGGAAGAGGCTTCAGGGGACTGGTTGCTTAGGTGGCCTGCAGAAACGAAGGTAAGGGTAAATATTACACCTTATTACATAACCTTTAGAGCTGTGGTCTCCAAACTGCGGCCTGAGGCCGGATGAACCCTTTGCTGACTTTTATCTGGCCCTTGGGGCAATATTTCATCCTCCGATACCTGCATTGGGGCATAATTCTCCCCATTAACACCAACAAAGGGGTACAATTCCTCCTAATGACACCAACTATGGGGCACAGTTCCTCTTACTGAGACCAAAGATGGGGCATTGTTTTTTCTCACTTTCTACTTCCAGTGGTTATAGTTGGCCCCCATGACCTTTGTTTGGAGACCCCTGCCTCAGAGTTAACAAACATTTAATGCTTGCATTTTGGGGGGGTGTTTTCTTGTAAATTCACAGTTGTTGGGCTTTGTCGTAAAGGAATATATCTGATGACAGGGTTACCTGAAGAAGACATTCCAACATTGTTGAATCATTCTTTTTGATAGCTACTAGAAGAGGTCACCATGACCTATGATCTTCATTGACCCCCAACCAGAGTGATGTGGCAACCCTATCCTGATCTTTTCATGATCACTGCTGGGGCATGTCCTACGCGTCACATTTCTCCAGTGTGACCCATCCGTAATTATACTCCAGACCCGGACCTTCGTTTTAATCAACCAGCTGTCTCATGATGAATCACGGATGTAATCATGTGGCTTAGACATGTGCCCCAATATGACAATCAGCCCAACATCTCACAAGGCCTACTGTCTGGCCTTTTAATCAGTCTTTCATTCTCGTCCCTCATCTGCTTGGAGACAGAACATTTTTGTTGTGTTTTTTGCGCTTCTTTTTTTCCCCCTACATGTGCCTGATGAAAGCTTCCTCAATGTTCCTTTGTTGTACCTGCCATTATCCTTTTCCATTCGGTGCCCTTTCATCCCAGAGCTCCATTGTGTCCTTTCACCGGAGAATAATTACAGCTCTCGCTCCCGCTGCCTCGTGTCTTCCTTGTAATGTGGCGCGACTCTGCGCCGTGCTGGGGACCGGCCATAATCTGAAGAAGAGACAGCTGTGCCATTTAACAGTAAAGCCTCAGCTGTGTGCGCATATCCTTTGTTGTGACAGCTCGGCCCGTCTAGATCAGGAAATGCTCTAAGTGGACCTAGCGTCATATATATTCTTCACGTTAATCATAAAAATCCAGGCTTACATTGCCTTCTCCCCCACAGTTAACATATATGTAGCTTTTGTTTAGATAAGGAGTAGAAGGCTCAATAAAGGCCTGCTGATCCTGTCAGACACTTTGCATAGGAAGCCTTTCCTGTTTGCTCCTGACCACGCTAACCATGGAAGCAAATCCTTGCATGTGACGTCATAGGCTGGCCCGCCCCTGTCCAGCCCTGCCCTATTTGATTGATAGAAGCTCCTCACAGGCGGTACGCTCAAAAGAGTGGTCACCGCCCCCCCACAGAACAGAGCTCAGGGTCAGCCAAGGCAACTATGTCCCCATCCTGTTCTTAACTATGCCAGGCACTGAAGCAGCTCCATGCCAGCATGGTCACAATCTGGCATTCCACTGTCCAGTCCGGCCCTGTTTGATTGACAGAAGCTCCTCACAGGTGGTACGCTCAAAAGCGTGGTCACCGCCCCCCACAGAACAGAGCTCGGGATCTGCCATTTCCCTTGTATAGGAACCCCATCCTGTTCCTAACTACGCCAGGCACTGAAGC
The DNA here is from genome assembly GCF_037356315.1 of Lithobates pipiens. Lineage (NCBI taxonomy): Eukaryota > Metazoa > Chordata > Amphibia > Anura > Ranidae > Lithobates > Lithobates pipiens. Next base: position 42,547,843 of record NW_027507791.1, on the reverse strand, counting down.
AGCTCCATGCCAGCGTGGTCATTTTGCATGTGACGTCACAATCTGGCGTTCCCCTGTCCAGTCTGGCCCTGTTTGATTGATACAAGCTCCTCACAGGCGGTACGCTCAAAAGAGTGGTCACAGCCCCCCCCACAGAACAGAGCTCAGGGTCAGTCAAGGCAACTATGTCCCCTGCACTTGGAAAGAAAGATGGGAAGAAGGTCTGCCAGGTTGCATGACTGCTGAATAAAACTAGTAGCGGAAGGCCTAGTAAACACCTGATGATCTTGCCATTTCTCTTGTATAGGAACCCCATCCTGTTCCTAACTACGCCAGGCACTGAAGCAGCTCCATGCCAGTGTGGTCATTTTGCAGGTGATATCACAATCTGGCATTCCACTGCCCATTCCGGCCCTGTTTGATTGACAGAAGCTCCTCACAGGTGGTACACTCAAAAGCGTGGTCACCGCCCCCCACAGAACAGAGCTCGGGATCTGCCATTTCTCTTGTATAGGAACCCCATCCTGTTCCTAACTCCGCCAGGCACTGAAGCAGCTCCATGCCAGCGTGGTCATTTTGCAGGTGATGTCACAACCTGGCATTCCCCTGTCCAGCCATGCCCTATTTGATTGATAGAAGCTCCTCACAGGCGGTACGCGCAAAAGAGTGGTCACCGCCCCCCACAGAACAGAGCTCGGGATCTGCCATTTCTCTTGTATAGGAACCCCATCCTGTTCCTAACTCCGCCAGGCACTGAAGCAGCTCCATGCCAGTGTGGTCATTTTGTATGTGACGTCACAATCTGGCGTTCCACTGTCCAGTCCAGCCCTGTTTGATTGACAGAAGCTCCTCACAGGCGGTACGCTCAAAAGAGTGGTCACCGCCCCCCACAGAACAGAGCTCAGGGTCTGCCAAGGCAACTATGTCCCCTGCACTTGGAAAGAAAGATGGGAAGAAGGTCTGCCAGGTTGCATGACTGCTGAATAAAACTAGTAGCGGAAGGCCTAGTAAAGACCTGATGATCTTGCCATTTCTCTTGTATAGGAACCCCATTCTGTTCCTAACTACGCCAGGCACTGAAGCAGCTCCATGCCAGTGTGGTCATTTTGCAGGTGATGTCACAAGCTGGCATTCCCCTGTCCAGTCCTGCCCTGTTTGATTGACAGAAGCTCCTCACAGGCGGTACGCTCAAAAGAGTGGTCACCGCCCCCCCACAGAACAGAGCTCGGGATCTGCCATTTCTCTTGTATAGGAACCCCATCCTGTTCCTAACTACGCCAGGCACTAAAGCAGCTACATGCCAGCATCATTTTGCAGGTGATGTCAAAAGCTGGCATTCCCCTGTCCAGTCCTGCCCTGTTTGATTAAAAGCGGCTCCTCACAGGCGGCCCACTCAAAAGAGTAGTCTCCGCCCCCCGCAGATTGGGGCTTACGGTCAGGCAGTGCAACTATGTCCCCTGCACCCGGGGAGAAGGATGGGAAGAGCAGCCATGTGGCTGCATGACTGCTGAATAAAACTAGTAGTGGAAGGCTCAGTAAAGACCCTTTGATCCTGCCAGTCCCCTTATATTGGAAGCCCTTCCTCTTGTCCCTAACCACGCTAAGCATGCTGGCAAGCCCCTGTCCAGCCCTACTTTGCTTGAATGACAACAGCTCCTCACCCAAAAGGGGGTAGTGTATGGACAGGCCACCTGGCAGGGACAGTGATTAGCAGCAGGGAAAGGTTCCAGTAGGGAAAGGATAGGGACACGCCATCCTTCTAGAGATCTCCCCATTTGGGCTCGGACCAGCCAGGCCACCTTCCACCCGTCAAGGCAGATGCTGTTGGCACATCACCGGGACCGGCTCTGCTGCACATTGCTGATATTGCCAACGAGCGTTCCCCAGTGCCTGGAGTTCAACTTTAAAATAGTGGTAAGAAAACCGCTCAACACTTTGAACTCTAACACGATCTGTTGTTCCTTCTGCAGGCTGATAGCGTTTGGATGGACATGGATGATGAAGAGGACCTGCCTACCGCCGACGAGCTGGAAGACTGGATTGAAGATGTTCTGGAGGGTGAAATCAACACTGAAGATGATGATGATGACGATGATGACGACGATGATGATGACGATGATGACGACGACGATGATGATGACGATGATGACGACGACGATGATGATGACGATGATGATGACGATGATGACGATGATGACGATGATGATGATGATGACGATGACTAAACAGTCATCAAAAAAGTCGTTAGCATCTAACTAGTTTATATATTAAAATGTCAAAATCTGACTTTAGTAACAACATATTTTTATATGAATTCTTGGTTATTAATTTAAATCTTTAAACCTCTCCGATTAGCTCAACACCGATCTTCGACACCCTTAAAAAAAATCCACTGAAAGTTTTTTTTTTCCGGATCCTGGGGCTATAGACAAAAGGGGAATCCAATGAGATTTCCTTTCACCAACAGCCCCCCCCCCCCCCCCCCGGGAGGACTACAGAAGCTCTTTCTGGTCTCTAGAAACCTTTTTAAGCCAATCAGAATAGACTTTCATCCAAAAATTGCTTGGTTCGAGCAAGCCAACAAAAAAAATAATTTTTCAAGACCAAAAAAAAAACCCCAAAAACTTTTTCTGGTCATCCATTAAGAAATAGCTCAGATAATCAAAGAGTTCCTACCTAACCTGCAACTCTTGTCCAAAAACGCTCAACAACGGTCACCAAAAGTGCAGGTTGAGGACTTGAGTTCACAGGTCCGCCATTTCCAGAAAAGGCCAATCGAATCCACCGTGATATCCGCCAACGCAAGACGCGCAAAACACGTGAATCCCATCATATGCGGGTCTTGGCCTTCGTTGGCATTGTTGTATAACAGATGACAGAAAGGTTGCCTATCACAGTAGCATGTCAACTGTTTTTTTTTTTTTTTGTTGGCCAAGTACCATAAAAAAAAAAAAAAAAAAGAAAGAAGATCTTTTACATGTTCGAGAAGTGATGTCTCCTCATCGATCTCACCTCCAATCGTCTCCTAAGTGGGCCAAGAATTTGGACTTTATTGCCCTTTCACGTGATTTTATTCTTTGGACATTTTGATTTTTTTCCCCGACATTTTATGTCTTATGAAAAGAAAAAAATATATATTGTTGCCCACTTGTCAAAGAACCTAAGGCAAAACCTCAAGCATCACTCGCAAGGTCTTAAATGTTTATCTTCTGTGATCTTCTTCCCACAATTTGCAACTGATAAGAAAAACAAAAATCAGTAACATCCAATCTGTGTACGTGTCATTTTTTCTTTTTCTGTTTTTTAAGGGTTTCCGTCATAGTTTCTAGCAGTGGTCTCCAATCTGCGGCCCTGTGCTTGCCTTCATCTGCCCTTTGGGGCACTATTTCTACCACTGCTACCATGAGTAGAAGATAATTCCTCACACTGACACCAATGAGGCACTATTCCTCCCGATGACACTAACAATGGGGCATTGATACTCCTACTGACATAAACGATGAGGCCCTATTCCTCCCACTGAAAGTGGGGCACTATTTCTTCAACTAATACCAACGAGAGGGTACTATTTCTTCCACTGACACCAATGATGGGGCACTATTCCGCCCATTGACGCCAACGATGCAGCATTATTTCTTCCACTAATATCAACAATGGCGCGCTATTCCTTCAACTAATGCCAATGATGGACACTATTCCTCCCACTGACACTAACAATGGGGCGCTATTCCTTACATTAATACAAATTATGGGGTACTATTCTTCCCAGTGCCACCAATGATGGATCACTATACCTTCCACTAACACCAAATGATGGAACACTATTCCTCCCGCTGATACCAATGATGGGACACTATTCCCCCCGCTGACACCAATGATGGGATACTATTTTTTCCCACTGACACCAATGATGGGACACTATTCCTCCCATTGACACCAATGGTGGGGCACTATTCCTCCCACGGACACCAATGATGGGACACTATTACTCCCACTGATACCAATGATGGGGCACTATTCCTCCCATTGACACCAATGGTGGGGCACAATTTCTTCCACTCATAACAACGATGGGGCACTATTCATCCCACTGACACCAGTGATGGGACACTATTCCTTCCACTGATACCAATGATGGGGCACTATTCCTCCCACAGACACCAATGATGGGGCACTATTCCTCCCACCGATACCAATGATGGGGCACTATTCTTTCCACTGATACCAATGATGGGGCACTATTCCTCCCACTGATACCAATGATAGGCCATTATTCCTCCCACTCACACCAGCAGAGGGGAACCTTTCCTTCAACTGAAGCATTGTTTACTCTCATTGATTCCAGGGCATTAGTATTCCCACTGGCCACAGTTTGCCCCCCCCCCCCCCACGTCTAAAGGACAGTAAACAGGCCCTTTGGTTATAAAGTTTAGTGACCCCCCTGATCTAAGGTGTAGAAGGAGTCCTGACCATTAGAAGTTGCCCTCCTATGTTGGGCTGTTCTTGGATATTCTGTTCCTGACAATGATGGGGCACTATTCCTCCCACTGATACCAATGATGAGGCACTATTCCTCCCACTGACAGCAATGATGGGGCACTATTCCTTCCATTGATACCAATGCTGGGGCACTATTCTTTCCACTGATACCAATGATGGGGCACTATTCTTTCCACTGATACCAATGATGGGCCACTATTCTTTCCACTGATACCAATGATGGGGCACTATTCTTTCCACTGATACCAATGATGGGGCACTATTCTTTCCACTGATAACAATGATGGGGTTCTATTCCTCCTACTGACACCAATGATGGGACACTATTCCTCCCACTGACACCAATGATGGGACACTATTCCTCCCACTGATCCAATGATGGGGCACTATTCCTCCCACTGACACCAATGATGGGCACTATTCCTCCCACTGTTACCGATGATGGGGCACTATTCCTCCCACTGACACCAATGATGGGGCACTATTCCTCCCACTGATACCAATGATGGGGCACTATTCCTCCTAATACTGACCACAGGTGCTTTGTCATTTTCTTTTTTACTCCCACTGACCACCAAGCCTGAGGCATTGTGCACTTCCACTGAGGACAGAACAGTTTCTACTTCCACTGCCTCCAGTCTGGCCCCCCATGAAGTCCAAAGAACAGCAAATTGGACCTTTTTTTTTTTTTTTTTTTTTTTTTTTTTTAGAAGGTTTGGAGACTTCTGGTTTATAGAAACAAAAAAACAAGGCGAAGCTCATTAAGTGGCTCTTTACATTGACCTCTGATGGAACAAAATATAAAAAAAAGTGTGAAAAACGGTTACCTTTCCAGGAGAAAATGCTGCTCCAAGCTCCCATCAGTGCCAGCCCTAAGAATGCAGACTATTAGTACTTGTTCTTGTGATTTCAGCTTAAAAAAAAAAAAAAAAGAGCCATTCCAAACACCAATCAAAGAAGAGCTCCCCCCCCCCCCCTCCCCTGAATTCCGAGGCTTTGGACGTGTGGTCAGTACTGGACGAAGCCTAGAGCAGTGTTTTCTCCAGCAAACGTGGAAATGTGAGATAATATTGCGCAAACTATTACCGTGTTTCGCCCCGAAAAAGTAAGCCCGGGTCATATATTCATTTTGGCAACAAAAGACACAGTAGGGCTTATTTTCAGGGTAGGTCTTACCATGTAATGTGCTGTCTTCCCCCTCCCCCCCTCTCTTTCCCTGCCTGTCAGAAATGAACTGAGTTAAAATGCTTGTAAAATCCTACAATTTACTATATTACAGTAGTATATAATGTACAATGTGTGTGTTTCTGTAATATAATTGTGCTTGTAATTGTAACTGTAATATAATTGTGCCAGATACCTTTGTTATAGTGCCGCTCTGCGCTTCTGCGACCACAATTTCCCCCCGCAATTATATTACAGAAACACACACACATTGTACGTTATATAGTACTGTAATAGACTGGATTATAGGATTTTACAAGCATTTTAAACCAGGGCTTATTTTCGGGGTAGGGCTTATATTGCAGCCCAACTGGAAAATAACGCTAGGTCTTATTTTCGGGGGAAACAAATAAATATCCAAAAGAAGTAAAAAAGTGAATAGAACAAGTCTTCAAATAAGAAGGTAGATGGAACTTGTTATACAGTGAAAGTGTGTACAAACAAAACTATAAAAAATAAATTGCATTCTAGTAAACATTCAATAAAAAAAAAAAATGAAAAAAAGAGTCCAACATAGTGAAATGGGTGAAAGCAAAACAAGTCCAATAGCACAAATCTCATCCAAAAAAAAAAGGAAAACTCAATACAAGTCCGCAACCACAAGGTGATAATCCTCAGATAAACGGATATAAAAGGCTGAATACGTCGGACATCCAAGATGGCGAAACCTTCGCTAGATTGATACCAATAAATACTCTTACCGAGACCCGGATGTCAGCGACGCCGAATCCTTTAGAGTCTAGATATCCGGATGGATGAGTCTCCCAAACGAATGAAGGGACCAGGTGGTATCTCCGAAGGACCTCATAGGAATCGACAGAACTGGAAGCCCAATTGGAACGCCACAGCAACTCACATATGTAAAGAAAAGAAGCGGTGGGGGGGGAGGGGGGGGGGCTCGAAAAAGGTAAAAAAAAGTAGGTTTATGTATAAAAAAAACAACATCACGATTAATAAAACAATGTGGGGATCGATGACCCTTTTCCCGGACGCGTTTCGTCCTCCTAGGACGCAACACATTGCACATATATATAAATAGATAAAGTAAAAATATCACTTTCTCCAGCAAACTTTTTCTTTAGTTATTCTTTATTTATCTGTTGCAGCGAGGCTGTTATTTTAGCTCCATGTTAACGTTCGAAAGCAGGGGTCCACCTTAATGAGATGTCCTCTAAGACGCCTTTCTCCCCCCCCCCCGGTATATAAAAATACGCACGTAGCCCTCATCTCTCGGATTGCATTCGGCTTCTTGGAGCTAGGGGGCATACATGACAAGTGCGAGTACGTAGTAGGCTCAGCGAGAGGAAGCAAGATATTAGATTCATTGATTAGCTCGCCAGCACAGATGGTAGCGGGTAACATAATAATCAGATGGAATTTGCTGTATATAGGAATATACCGGAGGCGAGCAAAACATGATTGTCAGTAGAAATTTGAGAAGAAGAAGAGCTTAAATGAGCACTATTTACATCTGGTGAGCTAAAATAGTATGCGATTACATGATTTCACACAAAAAAAATAAAAATAAAATCTCTTCTTGCAAAAAAAAAAATATGAGGTTCCCTTGCGTGAAAGAATTGCAAAAACGATTAAAGTGGTTGTAAACCTCAGACATGAAATATGAACAAAGCACATCCCTCTATAGTGTATTCTTATCTCAGTCCAGAGTGTTGTTTCTGTCCGCTGTCTTGTTCCCCTGCTACAAGCAGGGTCACTGATAAGGCGGTGTAGCTAGTCCTCCTGTACTGGGCCCCGGGCCTCATCAGTTCAAAAGGGGGGGGGGGGTCCCGGTCACCTGCCGAGCAAGGAGGGCCGGCTGTACTGTCTTATTGCAGACACCGTTCCTCTTCTGTCTCCCACCGCAGTGCTGCCAGCTTCCCCTCCTCTCGCTCCCTCCGGCAGCACTGCAGGGGATTGGTTCTAGCCAGTGGCGGCTGGTGCTCAAAGTTTTTTTTTTTTTTTGGGGGGGGGGGGCAAAAACAGTTTGAAAAAAAAATCATCAATTGCAACCACTGTGCCCTCAAACGCTGCCACTGTGCCCATCAAGTGCAGCCACTGTGCCCTCAAATGCTGCCAGTGTGCCCATCAAATGGTGCCACTGTGCCATCAATTGCAGCCACTGTGCCAAACGCTGCCACTGGGCTCATTAAACACTGCCACTGTGCCAGCAAACGCTGCCACTGTGCCATCAAATGCTGCCACTGTGCCCATCAAATCCAGCCACTGTGCCAAACGCTGCCACTGTGCCCATCAAATGCTGACACTGTGCCATCAAACGCTGCCACTGTGCCATCAAACGTTGCCACTGTGCCATCAATTGCAGCCACTGTGCCCATTAAACTCTGCCACTCTGCCATTAAATGCTGCAACTGTGCCCATCAAATGCTGCCACTGTGCCCATCAAATGCAGCCACTGTGCCAAACGCTGCCAATGTGCCCATCAAATGCTGCCACTGTGCCATCAAATGCTGCCAGTGTGCCCATCAAATGCTGCCACTGTGCCATCAATTGCAGCCACTGTGCAAAAAACGCTGCCACTGTGCCCATTAAACGCTTCCACGGTGCCATCAAATGCTGCTACTGTGCCCATCAAACGCAGCCACTGTGCCAGACACTGCCACTGTGCTCATCAAACGCTGCCAGTGTGCCCATCAAACGCTGCCAGTGTGCCCATCAAATGCTGCCAGTGTGCCCACCAGATGCTGCCAGTGTGCCCATTAAATGCTGCCAGTGTGCCCTTGAATACCCCCAGTGTCACCCCCTGCTCTGCCCGGCACTTACCCTGTCTTGGTGGGGCAGCAGGTGATGATGACGAGCGGGGCCCTGTGTGCGTCTCCTGCCGTCCTCATCTCCCGTCCTCTCCTCCTGTCCTCTCCTTCTCATAGCCTGATAGGTGTCCAATAGTGGCACCTGTCGTTTCAGCCAATCAGGTGACGGGTAACAGATCCGAGCACCTGATTGGCGGAGAGGTGGTTTAGTGTTAGGAAAGCGAATATTCATTCGCTGTTCTAACACAGCTGAGTGACCTGCGAGTGCCCAGCATGGCGCTCGGTCACCTTTTCTGACGCTTATTAACACCCCCCGCCTCTGTAATTCAGGCGCCCTGCGCCCGAAAAAGGGGCCGTCCACCTGAATAGGGGGTGGCAGCGGCGGTCATAGATAGATTCATGCAATGCATGGATCTATTGGTGATAGAGGTAGTGTCAGGAGAGAGGGGGGCGGCACCCGTGTGCCCTTAATGCACGGGCAGCCACTGGTTCTAGCACATGCACCCCTTCCCATTGTGTGCCCCCCCCCCCCAGCACTGCTGGCTACCCTCCTCTCCAGCTGGCAGCTGCTGCAGCCATACAAGGCGATGTCATTTACTGGCCCCCCTCCTTTCCTAAATGAACACAGTGAGCAATCGCTACCAATCGCTCCTGTGTCCGTTCATCAAACTGTGTTTACTATGCTTCAGCTTGTAAATGAGCAGGAAGCCTCAGAGCGCTTCCTATTCCACACCTCCCAACATTTTGAGATGGGAATGAGGGACACCTACTAGCAAATGTATGAAGGCATAGGACACGCCCCCCTCCCCTGCCACACCCCCTTAAAGGAGAATTGACCCCCCCCCCTTAGAAATCAGATGAAAGGTTTAGCGCTGGGAACACTTTTTGAAAGATAAAAAAGTGCATTTTATATACAACTATATAGATCAGACCAAAATGAGGGACAAATGAGGGGGAAAGAGGGACAGAGGGACATGGCTCCAAATTAGGGAGAGTCCCTCGAAATCAGGGAGAGTTGGGAGGTATGCTATTCATTCATCTGTGCAGATGAGTCTGTAGAGAAAGGGACTGATAAATTTATGTCACTTTTGGCCTGGGGGGGGGGGGCCTGTTAGGTAGGCTGTGGGAGGAGGAGGGGGGGCCCTGCCAGGTAGGCTGTATGGGGGGCCCCCGTCATTTCTATCAGCAGCCCTGGCTACAAGCATAAGCCACTTCTGATGAATTTTACTGACACCAAGAGAAAAATGGTGACGGGGGAGGGACCTCCAGCTGATTGACAGGCTCAGCTCTGTTCCTGTGTGCTGTGTGAAGGGGGGGAGGGGGGGTGTCCCTTCCCTCCAATCAGCTTTCAGAGCTCTCCTCACTGATGTAACTTCAGCTCTCTGCCCCCCCCTGCTTTTCAGAGCTGAGAGATCCTGTGTAAATTCTGCACTTTGCATGGATGTAGAGGAGAGGTGGCTATTAGGGTTGCCACGTCGTCCCTTTACTCCAGGACACACATTAATTACACGGGTTCCATGGGCTGATTAAGGCGGTAATTAACCTTAAGCTTGGTGCCTTATCTGCATTAATTCAGCCTCGGAAACCTGTGTAATTCGTATGTGTCCTGGATTAAAGGGATGATGGATTACAGCCGGCCAGGGGCGGACTGACCATTCGGGCACTGCCCGAGGGCCCCATGCCACTAAGGGACCCCATCAGGGTTGCCAGCCTCAATAAAAACCAGGGACAGTATGTAAAAATCTGTGTTTTAAAAAAAAATCCAAAGATTATAGCTGCCCCGCCTCTCCAGTACCTTTTCAGGGTGTGTATGTGTATTCTGTGTGTGTATACTGTGTGTGTGTGTGTATGTATACTGTGTGGCCCCATAATCTATTGCCCGGGGGCCCCATGATCTCCTATTGCCCACGGGCTCCATAATCTTTTCCTATTGCCCGGGGGCCCCATAATCTCCTATTGCCCAGGGGCCCCATAATCTCCTATTGCCCAGGGGCCCCATAAGCTTCTCCTATTGCCCAGGGGCCCCATAATCTTTTCCTATTGCTCGGGGGCCCCATAATCTCCTATTATCCAGGGGCCCCATAATCTCCTTTTGCCCAGGGGCCCCATAATCTCCTATTGCCCACGGGCTCCATAATCTTTTCCTATTGCCCCGGGGGCCCCATAATCTCCTATTGCCCAGGGGCCCCATAATCTCCTATTGCCCAGGGGCCCCATAAGCTTCTCCTATTGCCCAGGGGCCCCATAATCTTTTCCTATTGCCCGGGGGCCCCATAATCTCCTATTATCCAGGGGCCCCATAATCTCCTTTTGCCCGGGGGCCCCATAATCTCCTATTGTCCAGGGGCCCCATAATCTCCTATTGCCCGGGGGCCCCATAATCTCCTATTGCCTGGGGGCCCCATGAGTTGTCTGTCCGCCCCTGCAGCTGGCCCTCCTGCTCAGCAGGTGACCGGGCCCCCCCTTTTGAACTGATGAGGCCCAGGCCCAGTACAGGAGGACTAGCTACACTGCCTTATCAGTGACCCTCCTTTTAGCAGAGGAACAAGGCAGCAGACAGAAACGACACTCAGTGCTCTGGACTGAGACAAGTAGACACTATAGACCAGTGATTGTCAACCAGGGTTCCTCCAGAGGTTGTAGGGGTTCCTTCAGCATTGGGCAATTTCTGCCTCTCAGATAAGTTCCCACTCACACCATTGATCTTTTTAGCTATCTGTAAGGAGGTAATTCTTCCCAATGTCCACAATCCCACCGACCATCACACTAATGTATCATGAGACTTCTAATTTTTAGAAGGGGTTCCCAGAGACCGGAGAACTAGTTCAAGGGTTCCTCTGTGTTGTAAAGGTTGAGAAAGGCTTCTATAGAGGGATATGCTTTGTTCATATTTCATGTCTGAGGTTTACAACCACTTTAATCATTTTTTGCAACCCGAATGGCTATAGATAAACAGGTACAACTTGTGTAAGGGGGGATTTGTTTAATCTCCTGTGTATGAGGCCAGTCACTGCACTGGGTATACGTGAGAGTTTACAACCACTTTAGCCAGACATCTTCTCTCCAGCAGGTCATTGCTGTCAGTGTTGGGTGCTGTCTGTGGCTGATTAAGGTGGTAATTAAACTCACTTGGTGCCTCATCTGCATTAAATAAGCCTCAGAACCCGAGTAATTCATATGTGGTCAGGTTTAAAGGGATGAGGTGGCAACTCTAGAGCCATATAGTTACATAGTAGGTGAGGTCGAAGAAAGACACAAGTCCATCAAGTCCAACCTATGTGTGTGATTATATGTCAGTAAGTATTACATTGTATATCCCTGTATGTTGCAGTGGTTTATGTGCTTATCTAATAGTTTTTTTGAAACTACTGATGCCCCTTGGTGAGACCACCGCCTGTGGAAGGGAATTCCACATCCTTGCCGCTCTTACAGTAAAGAACCCTCTAGGTAGTTTAAGGTTAAACCTCTTTTCTTCTCATTTTAATGAGTGGCCACGTGTCTTGTTAAACTCCCTTTTGCGAAAAAGTTTTCTCCCTATTGTGGGGTCACCAGTACGGTATTTATATATTGAAATCATATCCCCTCTCAGGCGTCTCTTCTCCAGAGAGAATAAGTTCAGTGCTCGCAACCTTTCCTCATAACTAATGTCCTCCAGACCCTTTATTAGCTCCTTCCTGAGGACCGGTGCCCAGAACTGGACTGTATACTCCAGGTATGGCCGGACCAGAGTCTTGTAGAGCGGGGGAATTATCATTTTTATCTATGGAGTTGATGCCTTTTTTAATGCCAATATTCTGTTTGCTTTTTTAGCAGAAGCTTGGCATTGCTGAGCCTATCATCTACTAGGACCCCCAGGTCCTCCTCCATCCTAGATCCCCCCAGAGGTTCTCTCCCCATGTCTATAGATTGCACTCATATTTTTGCCACCCAAATGCATTATTTTACATTTTTCCACATTAAACCTCATTTGCCATGTAGTTGCTCATCCCATTAATTTGTTCAGATCTTCTTGCAAGGTTTCCACATCCTGCGGAGAAGTTATTGCCCTGCTTAGCTTAGTATCATCCGCAAATACAGAGATTGGACTGTTTCCCCCATCCCCATCCTCCAGGTCGTCTATGAATAAATTAAATTGGGTTGGTCCCAGCACAGAACCCTGGGGGACCCAACTACCCACCCCCGACCATTCCGAGTAGATGTGGCGGTGGTTCCCCAGCTCTGCTGATCTCATCCCCATCCTCCAGGTCGTCTATGAATAAATTAAATTGGGTTGGTCCCAGCACAGAACCCTGGGGGACCCAACTACCCACCCCCGACCATTCCGAGTAGATGTGGCGGTGGTCCCCCAGCTCTGCTGATCTTCTGCCACTCGGCCCCTCTATCTCGGGTCCCCGCTCACCTTCTGTTATTGCGTATTCATGTTGTACCACCCGAACCCCAGCTCTGCTGATCCTCTGCCACTCAGTCCTCTATCTCGGGTCCCCGCTCACCTTCTGCTATTGCGTATCCATGTAGGCCCCACCTAAACCGACAGCCTTTGCAGAATGCTGTCTGAACATCTAATAGTTTCTCCTGCTCCAGTCCCCCAGCTCTGCTGATCCTCTGCCACTCGACTCCTCTATGTCGGGTCCCCGCTCATCTTCTGCTATTGCGTATCCATGTTGCCCCACCCAAACCCCAGCTCTGATGATCCTCTGCCACTCAGTCCTCTATCTCAGGTCCCCGCTCACCTTCTGCTATTGCGTATCCATGTAGGCCCCACCCAAACCGACAGCCTTTGCAGAATGCAGCCTGGACATCTGCTAGTTTCTCCTGCTCCGGTCCCCCAGCTCTGCTGATCCTCTGCCACTCGACTCCTCTATCTCAGGTCCCCGCTCACCTTCTGTTATTGCTTATCCATGTTGCCCCACCCAAACCCAAGCTCTGATGATCCTCTTCCACTCAGTCCTTTATTTCAGGTCCCCGCTCACCTTCTGTTATTGCTTATCCATGTTGCCCCACCCAAACCCCAGCTCTGCTGATCCTCTGCCACTCAGTCCCCTGTCTCGGGTCCCCGCTCACCTTCTGCTATTGCGTATCCATGTAGGCCTCACCCAAGCCGACAGCCTCTGCAGAATGCCGCCTGGCCGCCTGCAGCCTGGACATCTGCTAGTTTCTCCTGCTCCGGTCCCCCAGCTCTGCTGATCCTCTGCCACTCGGCCCCTCTATCTCGGGTCCCCACTCACCTTCTGCTATTGCGTATCCATGTAGACCCCACCCAAACCGACAGCCTCTGCAGAATGCAGCCTGGCCGCCTGCAGCCTTGACATCTGCTAGTTTCTCCTGCTTCGGTCCCCCAGCTCTGCTGATCCTCTGCCACTCAGTCCTTTATCTCGGCTCCCCGCTCACCTTCTGTTATTGCGTAGTCATGTTGTCCTACCTGAACCCAAGCTCTACTGATCCTCTGCCACTCAGTCCTTTATCTCGGGTCCCCGCTCACCTTCTGCTATTGCGTATCCATGTAGGCCCCACCTAAACCGACAGCCTTTGCAGAATGCAGCCTGGACATCTGCTAGTTTCTCCTGCTCCGATCCCCCAGCACTGTTGATACTCTGCCACTCGACTCCTCTATCTCGGGTCCCCGCTCACCTTCTGTTATTGCTTATCCATGTTGCCCCACCCAAACCCAAGCTCTGATGATCCTCTTCCACTCAGTCCTTTATTTCAGGTCCCCGCTCACCTTCTGTTATTGCTTATCCATGTTGCCCCACCCAAACCCCAGCTCTGCTGATCCTCTGCCACTCAGTCCCCTGTCTCGGGTCCCCACTCACCTTCTGCTATTGCGTATCCATGTAGGCCCCACCCAAACCAACAGCCTTTGCAGAATGCAGCCTGGACATCTGCTAGTTTCTCCTGCTCTGGTCCCTCAGCTCTGCTGATCCACTGGCACTCGACTCCTCTATCACGGGTCCCCGCTCACCTTCTGTTATTGCTTATCCATGTTGCCCCCCCAAACCCAAGCTCTGATGATCCTCTACCACTCAGTCCTTTATCTCGGGTCCCCGCTCACCTTCTGTTATTGCTTATCCATGTTGCCTCACCCAAACCCAAGCTCTGATGATCCTCTTCCACTCAGTCCTTTATTTCAGGTCCCACCCAAACCAACAGCCTTTGCAGAATGCAGCCTGGACATCTGCTAGTTTCTCCTGCTCTGGTCCCTCAGCTCTGCTGATCCACTGGCACTCGACTCCTCTATCACGGGTCCCCGCTCACCTTCTGTTATTGCTTATCCATGTTGCCCCCCCAAACCCAAGCTCTGATGATCCTCTACCACTCAGTCCTTTATCTCGGGTCCCCGCTCACCTTCTGTTATTGCTTATCCATGTTGCCCCACCCAAACCCCAGCTCTGCTGATCCTCTGCCACTCAGTCCCCTTCTGCTATTGCGTATCCATGTAGGCCCCGCCCAAACCAACAGCCTCTGTAGAATGCAGCCTGGCTGCCTGCAGCCTGGACATCTGCTTGTTTCTCCTGCTCCGTTCCCCCAGCTCTGCTGATCCTCTGCCACTCAGTCCTCTATCTCGGGTCACCTTCTGCTATTGCGTATCCATGTTGCACACCACGTGTGCCATCTGCTAGTTACTCCACTCCAGGCCAGCCACCGCTCACCTTCCTGCTTCTCCAATCTCAACACCAGATGTGACATCTGCATAGGGTTGCCACCTTTTCTTCAAGTCAAACCTGAACACTTTAGTGGTGCACTGCATTTTTTTTTATAGCAAAAACTATACATATATTTTTCTATTAAATAACATTTCTAATCATATGAAGTTAAGAACAAGAGTCCCCCTTTACATCAGAGTCCACAGAGTTCCCCTTTTACATCTGAACTCACAGAGTTCCCTTATACTGTAAGGGGGGACTCTGCACTCTCTGCTGTAAGGGAGAACTCTGGGGCCTCTAACTTAAGGGATGCTCTGGGAACCCTGATTTAAGGGGGAACACTGAAAACTCTGATGTATGGAGAGGGCACTAATGTAAGGGGAAACACTGTGCCCTCTGGTGTAAAGGGGAACTCTGAGAACCCTGATTTGCCTTAGTGTACTCACTCAGGGGCAGGAGAGAGAAGAGGGGAGACTTCAATCACGGGCAGGGATGGATGGTGAGCTCACTCACCCCTTGGCAGTCAGCACCTCTCATCTAGATGTACCTGAGGCTGCTGGACTTCAATCCCTGGCACTATGCCTCGGAAAAAAAAAGTTGGGGCTGGAAATTTGGAGTGAGGGCAGACACAGAGGGGTAGGGGTGGGGGGATAAGGTGCAGATTGAGCCCTTTCTCCTCTCCTGCCTGTGTGTTTGGGGGGTGGGGGAGTGGGGTTTGTTATAATGCTGGCTTTAGGGGCTGTGAAAGAGTATAAGACACTCTCAGCTTAGACAACTGAAGCCAGCAACCCTGCTGGGAAAGCCATAGTCCAGTCTATATAATGTGTCCGGGTTTCAGGCAGTCTGAAACCCAGACGCATGATTCCAAACCCGAACTGTCCGGGTGAATCCTGGACAGGTGGCAACCCTACATCTTCACCAGACACTCCCAGAATATGTACACACGAACCGGAAGCGACTGCAGATGATGACTCTCTGGTTCGCTTGTTGGTTTCCCAGTGCATCCTGGGAGATCTCATACCTGCAATACCTCCAAAGCAAAGCGAGCTCTGAATAAAACCCCCTCAAATGCTACAGGTGCCATCTATGGAGGCTTCGGAGATGCTTTGAAGCACCAAGAAATGGACACGGGGTATCATTTTTTGAGACAACGTGTGAACAGAACTGTAAGGTAGCCATTTTATTTAGCGGCAGGCGCTTTGATTGGCATTCAGCCCCAAAACTCTACTAAAACTAAACCCTTGGCCTTATAACTTATACCACTGGCGAGCCGGAACAACAGCCTCAGCCATGGCTGCGCCAACCGGTTCCCTTTCCAGCACTTGCTCGGCGTTTTCCCACAATGCACCGCTCCAGCAGGGGTTAAAGCAGACGGCAGTCTATCTGTAAACAACGCAGGGAATAATTATACATAATATACACTTCTGAGTCTGCTGCTTATACCATAATTATACATCTTCCTTTGCCGTCACCGCACCGGAGGTGCTGCAGAGCTGCGAGGCTTCTGCAGAAAACAAATACAATTTCTACCTGCAAGACTAGCAGGTGCAACGCTCTATGGTAGGCTTCAACGCGATGTTTACAATACAGAACGTCCGCTGTCATCCCCCCCCCCTGTGGACAATGGGATTGAGGTCTTACGTCCAATCAGAGGCCCACGCAGGTTTTAATCTAAACTGTTCCATCTGGCGAGGTGTTTCTAGATTTAAGAATAGAATTGATGTCTCCGTCCGCTTGGGCTCAAAAAAAAAAAAAAAAAAAGTGGGTGCTCGGTAGGCGTTTTATACAGGTGTTGAGCCCCCCCCCCCCCCCCCCCAACTATCTCTTTTCTTCACTTCCGGAGTTTTTTTTTTTGGCAGAATCGTTCAAAAAGTAGAGATTGGTGAGAAAAATGTACAATGGGGTTTTGGATTGGTTTGTTACCATAGTTTGGAGGATGGAGGTAAATAAATCGCACCTTGTTTTCTCGTTTGTCTAAGGCAGTGGTCTACAAATTGCGGTCTTTTTGCTTGCCTTTATCCGGCCCTTGGGGGGCTTTTCTTATCACTGACACCAACAATGAGGCATCATTCCTGCTACTGACATCAACAATGGGGCACGATTGAGGCCAGTGATGGGGCACTATCCCTCAAACTGACACCAATGATGGGACACTATTCCTCCCACTGATACCAATGATGGGGCACTATTCCTCCCACTGATACCAATGATGGGGCACTACTCCTCCCACTGACACCAATGATAGGACACTATTCCTCAAACTGACAGCAATGATGGGGCACTATTCCTAAAACTGACACTAATGATGGGGCACTATTCCTTAAACTGACACCAATGATGGAGCACTGTTCCTCCCACTGATACCAAGAATGGGGCACCATTCCTCCCACTGACACCAACGATGGAGCCCTATTCCTCCCCCTAATAACAAAGATGCATTATTGACGCAAGGACAATTTCTACTCTGAATGGCCACAGACCGCCCCCCCCCCGCCCCCCCATGTCTGAAAGACATTATACTGGTTCTGTTTTTAGAAAGTTTGGAGACCTCTGGTCTAGGCCAATGAACAGACCATGCAGGACTCTGAAACCACAAGGGAGCCACCACTTTCCTACATTTCCAAGACTCTAAGACAGCCTTTCTCAACCTTTTCAACACAGAGGAACCCTTGAAATAGTTCTCCGGTCTTGAGGAACCCCTGCTAAAAATTAGAACTCTACAACTCATGATACATTAGTGTGATGGTCAGTGGGAGGAATGGTCCTTACACTTGTGGTCATTGAGAAGAAGAACCTCCTTACAGATAGCTAAAAAGATCAATGCTGTCAGTGGGAACTTATCTGAGAGGCAGAAATTGCCCAATTCTGAAGGAACCCCTAGCAACCTCTGGAGGAACCCTAGTGTTCCACGGAACCCTGGTTGAGAATCACTGCTCTAAGATGTCTGGTCCAGAGGACAGGAATATGGTACATTGTTGTCCTATAGGTTCTGAGCTCAACTCTAAAGGAGCAACCAATGATCTGAGATTTATTCAGGTGCCATAATCCATGTATTTACATACCTAGAGACCAGTTCTCAGCTTCATAGCCAAGTTCTTAATCTTTTTTTTGCAAGTATTTGATGGTCACTGTTTGAGCTAAGAAAAGTAAAAAGGATGTCTTTAACTATGTTATGGTGGCAACCACATAAGAAGGCACAACTAGACTATCAAAGCTGAGAACCAGTCTCTAGGTGTGTAAATACATGGATTATGGCATTTTAATAAGTCTCAGACCATTGGCTGCTCCTTTAGAGTTGAGCTCAGAACCTATAGGACAACAATGTACCATATTCCTGTCCTCTGGACCAGACATCTTAAAGTCTTGGAAATGGAAGGAGGTCTTTAACTATGTTATGGCGGCAACCACATTAGAAGGCACAACTAGACTATCAAAGCTGAGAACTGGTCTCTAGGTATGTAAATACATGGATTATGGCATCTTAATAAGTCTCAGACCATTGGCTGCTCCTTCAGAGTTGAGCTCAGAACCTATAGGACAACAATGTACCATATTCCTGCCCTCTGTACCAGACATCTTA
Organism: Lithobates pipiens; assembly: GCF_037356315.1. NCBI lineage: Eukaryota > Metazoa > Chordata > Amphibia > Anura > Ranidae > Lithobates > Lithobates pipiens. The sequence continues at coordinate 42,529,151 of NW_027507791.1, read as the reverse complement.
AAGTCTTGGAAATGGAAGGAGGCCTTTAACTACGTTATGGTAGAAACCACATTAGAAGGCACAACTAGACTATCAAAGCTGAGAACCGGTCTCTAGGTATGTAAATACATGGATTATGGCATCTTAATAAGTCTCAGACCATTGGCTGCTCCTTTAGAGTTGAGCTCAGAACCTATAGGACAACAATGTACCATATTCCCGCCCTCTGGACCAGACATCTTAAAGTCTTGGAAATGGAAGGAGGCCTTTAACTACGTTATGGTGGCAACCACATTAGAAGGCACAACTAGACTATCAAAGCTGAGAACCGGTCTCTGGGTATGTAAATACATGGATTATGGCAGCTTAATAAGTCTCAGACCATTGGCTGCTCCTTTAGAGTTGAGCTCAGAACCTATAGGACAACAATGTACCATATTCCTGTCCTCTGGACTAGACATCTTAAAATCTTGGAAATGGAAGGAGGTCTTTAACTATGTTATGGCGGCAACCACATTAGAAGGCACAACTAGACTATCAAAGCTGAGAACTGGTCTCTAGGTATGTAAATACATGGATTATGGCATCTTAATAAGTCTCAGACCATTGGCTGCTCCTTCAGAGTTGAGCTCAGAACCTATAGGACAACAATGTACCATATTCCTGTCCTCTGTACCAGACATCTTAAAGTCTTGGAAATGGAAGGAGGCCTTTAACTACGTTATGGTAGAAACCACATTAGAAGGCACAACTAGACTATCAAAGCTGAGAACCGGTCTCTAGGTATGTAAATACATGGATTATGGCATCTTAATAAGTCTCAGACCATTGGCTGCTCTTTTAGAGTTGAGCTCAGAACCTATAGGACAACAATGTACCATATTCCCGCCCTCTGGACCAGACATCTTAAAGTCTTGGAAATGGAAGGAGGCCTTTAACTACGTTATGGTGGCAACCACATTAGAAGGCACAACTAGACTATCAAAGCTGAGAACTGGTCTCTAGGCATGTAAATACATGGATTATGGCATCTTAATAAGTCTCAGACCATTGGCTGCTCTTTTAGAGTTGAGCTCAGAACCTATAGGACAACAATGTACCATATTCCTGTCCTCTGGACCAGACATCTTAAAATCTTGGAAATGGAAGGAGGTCTTTAACTATGTTATGGCGGCAACCACATTAGAAGGCACAACTAGACTATCAAAGCTGTTAGGCATCGGTCTCTAGGCATGTAAATACATGGATTATGGCATCTTAATAAGTCTCAGACCATTGGCTGCTCCTTTAGAGTTGAGCTCAGAACCTATAGGACAACAATGTACCATATTCCTGTCCTCTGGACCAGACATCTTAAAATCTTGGAAATGGAAGGAGGTCTTTAACTATGTTATGGCGGCAACCACATTAGAAGGCACAACTAGACTATCAAAGCTGAGAACCGGTCTCTAGGTATGTAAATACATGGATTATGGCATTTTAATAAGTCTCAGACCATTGGCTGCTCCTTTAGAGTTGAGCTCAGAACCTATAGGACAACAATGTACCATATTCCTGTCCTCTGGACCAGACATCTTAAAGTCTTGGAAATGGAAGGAGGTCTTTAAGGTGGCAACCACATTAGAAGGCACAACTAGACTATCAAAGCTGAGAACCGGTCTCTAGGTATGTAAATACATGGATTATGGCATCTTAATAAGTCTCAGACCATTGGTTGCTCCTTTAGAGTTGAGCTCAGAACCTATAGGACAACAATGTACCATATTCCTGTCCTCTGGACCAGACATCTTAAAGTCTTGGAAATGGAAGGAGGTCTTTAAGGTGGCAACCACATTAGAAGGCACAACTAGACTATCAAAGCTGAGAACCGGTCTCTAGGTATGTAAATACATGGATTATGGCATCTTAATAAGTCTCAGACCATTGGTTGCTCCTTTAGAGTTGAGCTCAGAACCTATAGGACAACAATGTACCACATTCCTGCCCTCTGGACCAGACAACTTAAAGCCTTGGAAATGGAAGGAGCCCTTTAACTACGTTATGGTGGCAACCACAGTAGAAGGCGCACCTTCATAGTAAATGAGGTGGCAGTGGAAAAATTGTTGAGGACGACTTTTGGTCAGGAAGACAATCTGAGACCAATGTTCAAGAAAACGAGGACAAGTTTTACAAAACAATACATATCAGTGTTTTTAATGGTTCACGCCGACTATTAAGACACAAAACAGCAGTTGACTTAATTTTCAAAGAGCGTCTAACAATAAACAACGTTATGAGTATCAAACTTCATGACACCAGAAGCAATCTGGGGGGCATGTCCTGGGGCACAGGCTACCCTGTCGGAAGCCAATCCAGAGATTTTCATACAGTGAGTTGATAACACTCGGGGGAAAAACCACAGTAGCCAAAACAATGGAAGAACTTGGGCTTACTCCTTCCAAAGAATGCAGAGTATTTGATGGAAACATGATGGAAACAGGATTCTATTTCACATAAGGGGAGGTGACTGTGGGCCACCTGATGAAGGGCCAGACCATAACCACAGCAAGTTAGAATTCCTTACATAAGCAAAAAAATATAGAGTAAATTTGACCGGAGAGGAAGTGGGGAAGGGGGAGTTACCAATTGAATGCAGGAATATATACCTGAGCTATTATTCCGACTTTTATCCAGGGTTTTTTTTTTCCAGCAGGAACATAGGGGAACGCAGTTCCGGCACCCGCAGAACTGAATGTATGTAATGGCAAAGAGTGCTGGTATGTCCTGTAGGGTCAGGGAAGGTCTATTTTTACTGGTGGGGGTTTTACTGTTGCTGGGGGGGGGGGGGGGTCTTATGTTGCTGGGAGGGATCTACTTTTGAGTAAGGGTTCTATTGTTGCTGGCTGCTTGGAGATCTATTGTTGCTGGAGGGGGTTTGTTGTTGCTGTGGTGGATCGATTGTTGATGGAAGGTGTATTTTGTTGCAGGGGTTCGATTGTTGCTAGCTGGATCTATTATTATTGAGGGGGTATCTGTTCTTGCTGGGGGATCTATTGTTGATGGAAGGGTTATTTTGTTGCGGGGGGTTCTATTGTTGCTAGCTGGATCTATTGTTATTGAGGGGTATCTGTTTTTGCTGGGGGATCTATTGTTGATGGAAGGGGTATTTTGTTGCGGGGGGTTCTATTGTTGCCAGCTGGATCTATTGTTATTGAGTCGGTAATTGTTCTTGCTGGGGGATCTATTGTTGATGGAAGGGGTATTTTGTTGCGGGGGATTCTATTGTTGCTAGCTGGATCTATTGTTATTGAGGGGGTATCTGTTTTTGCTGGGGGATCTATTGTTGATGGAAGGGGTATTTTGTTGCGGGGGCGTTCTATTGTTACCAGCTGGATCTATTGTTATTGAGTGGGTAATTGTTCTTGCTGGGGGATCTATTGTTGATGGAAGGGGTATTTTGTTGCGGGGGTTCTATTGTTGATAGCTGGATCTATTGTTATTGAGGGGTGTATCTGTTTTTGCTGGGGGATCTATTGTTGATGGAAGGGGTATTTTGTTGTGGGGGATTCTATTGTTGCTAGCTGGATCTATTGTTATTGAGGGGGTATCTGTTTTTGCTGGGGGATCTATTGTTGATGGAAGGGGTATTTTGTTGCGGGGCTTTCTATTGTTGCCAGCTGGATCTATTGTTATTGAGTGGATAATTGTTCTTGTTGGGGGATTTATTGTTGATGGAAGGGGTATTTTGTTGCGGGGGAGTTCTATTGTTGCCAGCCAGATCTATTGTTATTGAGTGGATAATTGTTCTTGCTAGGGGATCTATTGTTGATGGAAGGTGTATTTTGTTGTGGGGGTTCAATTGTTGCTAGCTGGATCTATTGTTATTGAGGGGGTATCTGTTTTTGCTGGGGGATTTATTGTTGATGGAAGGGGTATTTTGTTGTGGGGCGTTCCATTGTTGCCAGCTGGATCTATTGTTATTGAGTGGGTAATTGTTCTTGCTGGAGGATCTATTGTTAATGGAAGGGGTATCTTGTTGTGGGGGTATATGGTTACTAGTCGGATTGAATGTTATTGAGGGGGTATCTGTTTTTTGCTGTGGGATCTATTGTTGCTGTGGGGGGGGGGTATTGTTACAGGGCTACTAGACATGTGCAAAACAAAAAAAAATCGCTTCATTTCATTTAGTTTCATTATTTAACTTTGTTTAGTTTTGTTTATTTGTTTTTGAATTTGATTAGAATTTTCCGAATTCACCCAAATTTTCCGGACAACTTTGGAAAATTTGAATCGCCATTCAAATTTTGTTTTGTTTTTTTTCCATTGGAATGTGGCTGCTGAATTCTTCGCCTCTAAGAATCGAAATATGTTTCAAATTTCATATATTCGTTTCCAAGATCCAATCGAATTAAAATTTTGGAAAAATTTTGTTTCGTTATTTCACAGGACTCATTTACATTCGCTACTATTGTGATTTGGAATTCGAATACATACAAATTTCCAAATAATTAAAAATTTGTCTAAATTTCAATTCGGAACGAAAACGAATTGCACATGTCTAAGGGCAACTATGCTACCACTTTTTATTTTATTTTCATTACCAAAATGCCATACAAAGTACACAACACAATACCTGGTTCCTTGTCGTGTAAACGGGTGAGACTGGGAGGTAGGTAAAGGGTGGAGACAAGGGATGGTGCTCAGAGGTGGGAAGGGGGCGGAGACAAGGGATGGTGCTCAGAGGTGGGAAGGGGGCAGAGACAAGGGATGGTGCTCAGAGGTGGGAAGGGGCGGAGACAAGGCATGGTGCTCAGAGGTGGGAAGGGGCAGAGACAAGGGATGGTGCTCAGAGGTAGAAGGGGGCGGAGACAAGGGATGGTGCTCAGAGGTGGGAAGGGGCGGAGACAAGGGATGGTGCTCAGAGGTGGGAAGGGGCAGAGACAAGGGATGGTGCTCAGAGGTAGGAAGGGGGCGGAGACAAGGGATGGTGCTCAGAGGTGGGAAGGGGCAGAGACAAGGAATGGTGCTCAGAGGTGGGAAGGGGGTGGAGACAAGGGATGGTGCTCAGAGGTGGGAAGGGGGCAGAGACAAGGGATGGTGCTCAGAGGTAGGAAGGGGGCGGAGACAAGGGATGGTGCTCAGAGGTGGGAAGGGGCGGAGACAAGGGATGGTACTCAGAGGTGGGAAGGGGGCAAGGACAAGGGATGGTGCTCAGAGGTGGGAAGGGGCAGAGACAAGGGATGGTGCTCAGAGGTGGGAAGGGGTGGAAACAAGGGATGGCGCTCAGAGGTGGGAAGGGGGTGGAGACAAGGGATGGTGCTCAGAGGTGTGAAGGGGCAGAGACAAGGGATGGTGCTCAGAGGTGGGAAGGGGCAGAGACAAGGGATGGTGCTCAGAGGTGGGAAGGGGGCGGAGACAAGGGATGGTGCTCAGAGGTGGGAAGGGGGCGGAGACAAGGGATGGTGCTCAGAGGTGGGAAGGGGGCGGAGACAAGGGATGGTGCTCAGAGGTGGGAAGGGGGCGGAGACAAGGGATGGTGCTCAGAGGTGGGAAGGGGGCGGAAACAAGGGATGGTGCTCAGAGGTGGGAAGGGGCAGAGACAAGAGATGGTGCTCAGAGGTGGGAAGGGGCAGAGACAAGAGATGGTGCTCAGAGGTGGGAAGGGGGCGGAGACAAGGGATGGTGCTCAGAGGTGGGAAGGGGGCGGAGACAAGGCATGGTGCTCAGAGGTGGGAAGGGGCAGAGACAAGGGATGGTGCTCAGAGGTGGGAAGGGGGCGGAAACAAGGGATGGTGCTCAGAGGTGGGAAGGGGCGGAGACAAGGGATGGTGCTCAGAGGTGGGAAGGGGCAGAGACAAGAGATGGTGCTCAGAGGTGGGAAGGGGGTGGAGACAAGGAATGGTGCTCAGAGGTGGGAAGGGGCAGAGACAAGGGATGGTGCTCAGAGGTGGGAAGGGGCAGAGATAAGGGATGGTGCTCAGAGGTAGGAAGGGGGCGGAGACAAGGGATGGTGCTCAGAGGTGGGAAGGGGCGGAGACAAGGGATGGTGCTCAGAGGTGGGAAGGGGGCGGAGACAAGGCGTGACTTGGAAGGGGGGAAGTATCTGAATCTATTTTCTGAGCTTCTATCTGTAAATATAGATTTGGTTTAACCATTTACTCATTGGATTTGGTCACCTTGAACCAGAAACTATGCCTACTCTTTCATAGCTGACTACTGTACATGTTGGGGTGGCCAAAGATGTTAATTATGTTGTGGAAGTCTGTTGTGAGACTCTTAAAGTGTATGTAAAGCCAGAACTTTTTTGGGATGGAGTAGACAATTGTTGAACCCCTTCAGAATTTGTATCTGTTGTATCATTGTGGAGATTTCCCTTTTCTTCTCTCCAAATCTCCTCTTAGACATCTGTCCCCCCCCCCCCCCCCCCCCCGAAAAAAGTGTCCCCATTGAAAGTTTTCCCATCTGTTCAGATAAAACCCATAAAGTTTTTTTGAATTTCCCACCACTTTTTGGTCACAGGGAGAATTAGAAAGGTCACATTTCTTGGGACAACCATAAAAACCTGATAGAAGTTTCAACCCTTCCATAGAGGATCATCCAATGAAGGTGAGAACTTATGGGGCAACATCCTATTCATGGGTAAGGGCCCCTGGGATGGCCGTAGGGCTACATGGAAATAAATCTGAAGTCCTTATGACGTAGAAGATAAAACCAAGGACCACCTTGTAAGGGAGAAGAAAACCTTTTTGGGTAAGTAGCGACCATTATACGAGCCGTATTCGGGAGGCTTTGTGTTGTCTTCTGAGTGGAGCTCGTCTTTCACGAATTCCGCAGATGACCGCTCTCAGATCAGGACACGGATTCCATCTACTAAAAAAGATTCCGGAGAAAAGATAAGAGGACACCGGAGATGAAGTGACTGAGCACCCCCCCTTGTCATCACCTTGGTGTAAAAAGAGACCATTGGGACGGACGAGGCCTGGCACACACACCGCATCCCCCACACATTGAGGACACCGGTTGCCCCAGAGACCGAGCAGACATGATCTCACCAAGATGGCAGCCCAGGAAAGCCAAGATCACCAGGGGATTGTACATCTGAGGAGGACGCGGCCCAGCTTTGGAAACGGGACACCCCGAGCAGGAAGAGACACTCAACAAACACGGATAATAATGAGGAAAGATCCTCGTCAGGGAAAACAATCCACCAACAGTCATTAATTAACAATGACACCAACACCGGCCACGGAGGAGCGTCTCTGGACTGCGGCCACCGAGTACTGTCTGTATGATAGATAGATAGATAGATAGATAGATAGATAGATAGATAGATAGATAGATAGATAGATAGATAGATAGATAGATAGATAGATAGATTGATTTGAGATTGATAGGTAGGTGGATAGATATAATTTAGAAAGATTGAAGATAGGTAGATAGATGGACATATATATAAATAGATAGATAGTTAAGGGACAGATAGATAGATCTATACATAGATAGATTTGAGATTGATAAGTAGATGGATAGATAAAATATAGCTAGATAGATAGATAGATAGATAAAATATATAAAGATAGAAGGTAGATAGATAGATATATAGATAGATAGATAGATAGATAGATAGATAGATAGATAGATAGATAGATAGATAGATAGATAGATAGATAAAATATATAAAGATAGAAGGTAGATAGATAGATATATAGATAGATAGATAGATAGATAGATAGATAGATAGATAGATAGATAGATAGATAGATAGATAGATAGATAGATATATAGATAGATAGATAGATAGATAGATAGATAGATAGATAGATAGATAGATAGATAGATAGATAGCTCTATAGATACATTTGAGATTGTTAAGTAGGTGGATAGATAAAATATAGAAAGATAGAAGGAAGATAGATATATAGATAGATAGATAGATAGATAGATAGATAGATAGATAGATAGATAGATAGATAGATGGATAGATAAAATATAGATAGATAGATAGATAGATAGATAGATAGATAGATAGATAACTCTATAGATACATTTGAGATTGTTAAGTAGGTGGATAGATAAAATATATAAAGATAGAAGGAAGATAGATAGATAGATAGATAGATAGATAGATAGATACATAGATAGATAGATAAAATATATAAAGATAGATAGATAGATAGATAGATAGATAGATAGATAGATAGACAGATAGATAGTTAGATAGTTAGATAGATCGATAGATAGATAGATAGATAGATAGATAGATAGATAGATAGATAGATAGATAGATAGATAAATAGCTAAGGGAAAGATAGACTGATAGATCTATAGATAGATAGATTTGAGATTGATAAGTAGGTGGATAGATAAAATATATAGATAGAAGGAATATAAATAGATAGAATGAAATGTATGGGACAGATAGATAGATAGATAGATAGATAGATAGATAGATAAATATATAGATAGTTAAGGGACAGACGGACGGACAGATAGGTTTGGATTATAGGAGAAGACATGTGGGGTGTTGGGGTCCTGTAGAGAGGACATTATGTTGGGTGGGACGTATTTTCTAGAATTTCCCAGCAATCATTCTCCTTCCATCGATAGATAAATGACTCTCCCTCCATGGATGGACAGAACATTCTGGGGGATATTCCATGTCCCGGTGGTCTCTATGGTGTCCTCCTCTGCTTCTGGTTGACAGGTCCCCTTTAACGTGCCAGGAAATGTCTCTGGGTCGGTCGGCACACGGATACGGTTGTGCCGGGCGGCTCATAAAGGATTCAGGCCGCTTGGCTCTGACACAGGAAGGAAGAGAACTATTTATACTCAGAATTCTCTGACTGCTGCAGATTCTGTTTGGCACACAATGTCATCAGATGTATAATGTGATCCCATCCCCCCCCCCCTCCCCCCTCCTAGACAATGTCCCTGGAAATAGACAATCACCCCTACAATGTTCTCCTGTCTGTGTGCTCACAGATCATATGTTACCCCAACATTTCACATTCCTGATATGTGTCTGCTCTTCCATGTATTTCTAGGAGAAAGTCTCCTGTTCTCTTTACTTCCTTTATGTGAAATACCTAGGGTTCCTACCAGTCCCTCTGCTTCCCTGTTACAAACTGACCACACTAAGCAGGAGAGCACATCCCTCTCAGCATGGTCAGTTGTATGGCTGTAGCCCGGCCTTCCTGTCCTCCAAAGGCCAAGCCCCTGCATAGCCATTCACTGGGAGGATCAGTGTGCATTCTGCTGTTGTTTCTCCTCCCCCATCTCTTTGCAGTTGAGAACAGAGATTATGTGATCATTTATAAAAAAAAGAAAGAAAAAGTTTTATATATATATATATATACACACACATACATAAATATATACATAAATATAAATATATATATATATATATATTTTTTTTTTTTTCTATACACAAATCCTCATTTCTATTTTTAACCAAATGGTCTGTTTTCTAACGTAAGAGTTCACATATACTTTAACAGTCCGTGCAACGACAACCCCAATAAGTTGATGGCATAATAATAACTGTTTAATACATTATTAGAACATAAAATGTATCACTAATCAATACATAATATACCAGTATAATATTTAATAATTACAAATTATTAATGCATTGTATATATTATTATTATTATTGAATTATTATAATAATTATTATTATTGAATTATTTATTGTATTGTATTAATGAATTCATTTATTTACCTATTTATTTCAGACGCTTAATACCTGTATCTGTATTAAATAAATACATGAAATGTATTTTAGCAATTTTTATTTTATCATTATAAGGTAAAATAATTAAAAATAATTGTATAATAAATCAAAATAACATATAATGCGTCATTAATAAAGACATAATATACCAATATAACATTAAAAAAATTATAAATAATTGTATAATTATAGCAATATAACATAAAATGCATCGATAATAAAAACATAATATAACAATATAATATTTAAAAAATATATAAATATATGTATAATATATCAATATAACATAAAATGCATCAATAATAAAAACATAATATACCAATATAACATTAAAAAAATTATAAATAATTGTATAATTATATCAATATAACATAAAATGCGTCAATAATAAAAACATAATATACCAATATAATATTTTAAAAATTATAAATAATTGTATAATATATCAATATAACATAAAATGTGTCAATAATAAAGATAATAACATGCCAATATAATATTTTATTAATAATACATAAATTGTATAAACACAATTCTGTGATAAATGTAGCAATCTAAAACATAATATAATCTTCTGCTACAAGACAAAACAAAACAAAAAACATAATATAATCGTTGAACGACATGTCAATAAAGCATATAATAATTATAAATAAATCTATAATATATTACTATAACATAAACATTTTAAATAACAATCATTTAATATATAATAAGTGTAAATAATTGTATCATATCAATATAATATAAAATAATAATATAGAGAAATAAGATAAAAAATTATAAATAATAATGGGATAATACATCAGTATCATATCCTGATATATCAATAAAATGTATAATAATTATAAAAAAAAAGTATAATCATAGTTTTATTTTTTTTATATAGCAATACAACATATATAATATAATAAGTAAATAATATATAAATATAACATTCAAATTATAAATAATAAATAATTGTATAATCTTAATTTTAACAATGTAATATATACTGTAATAACTGAATAGTATATTAATATAATACAAAATAATTGTAAATAACTTGCTAATAATAAAAAAATAATATAGTAATATAAGATGTCTATAAAAACAAATAAATAGGCATTTTATGACATATATGTAATATTAGACTTAAAAGATGGACTTTTTCATTTAAAAAGGAGGGACGGGAACAGAAAGAATATTTTTTTGATACACTGTAGCCCCTCACCTCGGGGGCCCCATTGCTCCTGGCAAGGTCAGCCTCTCACTTGGCAACAAATTTCCCATTGATCAGTCAGAACGAATCCTTCCAAGTCTTTTGTTTTATTTATAAGCTCTAATGGACGCACACAGCACTATACGTTCATCTAATGTTTTATACATCCCGGTGCCTTATAATTAACCCCTTCTCAGCCAAGACCTGTGATACTCGGTGGCGTCTTCAGAAGAACAATCATCGCAGTACACGCGGGGGCGGGGTTTTGGGATGATGAGTTTTTTCCCACGCTGCGTAGGGACTCCAACCTTCTGGTAATTACTTCCAAAATGTTGGCGAAACTTTTCCCATGATGAGTATTCTGGGGATTCTCATGCTCCGTGTTTTGGGCTCTATTTAGCCTCATCTTCATGTTTTCTTTAGGGACTGCTTCTCCCCTGAGGTTGCTGTGAGCTCCATAGTGCAGGCTGCGATCTATACTGGAGGTCCTACAGCTGGTCAGGGTCCCGTCATGGGTCACCCGCCGTGTGAAGCAAGATATGTTAAGGGGGCCCATTCACAAGTGTTGTGCTTTAGTGCTACAACGCATTTGTGTGGTGAATTTCTATCGTTGTAAATGATGGTTGTATCCATCTAAAATTCTTTATGTCCTTTGCTTTTCATGTGGGGGGTGCGGTGCCTAAAGACGAGATTTAGGTTGTAGTATTCAGTACTGGCCCATGGGTCAGGTTGTAGTATTCCGTATTTGGTCGAGAGTCAGGTTGTAGTATTCCATATTGGCCCGTGTGTTAGGTTTTGGTATTCTATATCCATTCATAGGTAGGTCTTAGTATTAGACTATGGATCAGGTTGTAGTATTCCGTAGTGGCCCATGGGTCAGGTTGTAGTATTCCATATTTGGTCGAGAGTCAGGTTATAGTATTACGTATTGGCCCATGGGTCAGATTGTAGTATTCTGTATTGGCCCATGAGTCAAGTTGTAGTATTCCGTATTGGCCCATGGGTCAGGTTGTAGTATTCTGTATTGGCCCATTGGTCAGGTTGTAGTATTCCATATTTGGTCGAGAGTCGGGTTGTAGTATTCCGTATTGGCCCATTGGTCAGGTTGTAGTATTCCTTATTTGGTCGAGAGTCGGGTTGTAGTATTTCGTATTGGCCATGGGTCAGGTTGTAGTATTCCTTATTTGGTCGAGAGTCGGGTTGTAGTATTTCGTATTGGCCATTGGTCAGGTTGTAGTATTCCTTATTTGGTCGAGAGTCGGGTTGTAGTATTTCGTATTGGCCATGGGTCAGGTTGTAGTATTCCTTATTTGGTCGAGAGTCGGGTTGTAGTATTTCGTATTGGCCATGGGTCAGGTTGTAGTATTCCGTATTTGGTCGAGAGTCGGGTTGTAGTATTTTGTATTGGCCATGGGTCAGGTTGTAGTATTCTGTATTGGCCCATGAGTCAGGTTGTAGTATTCCGTATTGGCCCATAAGTCAGGTTGTAGTATTCCGTATTGGCCCATGAGTCAGGTTGTAGTATTACGTATTGGCCCATGGGTCAGGTTGTAGTATTCCATATTTGGTCGAGAGTCGGGTTGTAGTATTTCGTATTTGGTTGAGAGTCAGGTTGTAGTATTCTGTATTGGCCCATGGGTCAGATTGTTGTATTCTGTATTGGCCCATGAGTCAGGTTGTAGTATTCTGTATTGAGCCTGAGGTAGGAGCACGCATGCACCGCCTGCTGACCCTGTACCCGGTAATGACGTCATCCCCGAGTGTCTCAGAGCACCATCAAAGTTCCATCAAACTGAGTTCCATCAAACTCTCTGGAAGCGCCAGGAGCCACCAGTGCGGCTGGATTTATGCGCTTCAGCAAGCCATCCACATTTGGTACCATCCCGGGACAGCTCTCACTTGACAACAGTCTCTTGTAATGTGGGAGCTCTCACTTGTAACTACAGTAAGCAGTCTCTTGTGACATACCAGATTTTTTCTTGTACTATGCCAGTCTCTTGTAATATGGAAGCTCTCACTTGTAATATGGCAGACTCTTGTAATACGGAAGCTCTCACTTGTACTATGGCAGTCTCTTGTGATATGGAAGCTCTCACTTGTAATATGGCAGTCTCTTGTAATACGGAAGCTCTCACTTGTACTATGGCAGTCTCTTGTAATACGGAAGCTCTCACTTGTACTATGGCAGTCTCTTGTAATATGGAAGCTCTCACTTGTACTATGGCAGTCTCTTGTAATACGGAAGCTCTCACTTGTACTATGGCAGTCTCTTGTAATATGGAAGCTCTCACTTGTACTATGGCAGTCTCTTGTGATATGGAAGCTCTCACTTGTAATATGGCAGTCACTTATAATATGACAGTCTCTTGCAATATGGAAGCTCTCACTTGTAATATGGCAGCAGTGGCGGCTGGTGAAGTTTTTGGATAGGGGGGCGCCAGACCCCGCCCATCATTTTGGCCCCTCCCACTTCTCATAAACCACGCCCCTTATGTAATCTGAAAAAAAAATTGACGTGGGTTCTCCCTCCGAGAGCATACCAGGCCCTTAGGTCTGGTATGGATTCCAAGGGGAACCCCCTACGCCGACAAAACGGCGTGGGGGTCCCCCCCAGATCCACACCAGAAGACCGGGCCACCGCCTGTAAAAGAGCTATAAGAAAGCGCGGTGGCCCGGCAGAAGAACCAAAGAGGGGGACAAGACCCCCGAAGTCGGAAGAAGAGGCCGGCGGCGAGGAAGAAAGCCGGGCTCCTCCGCTAGCAAAAGAGCTACAAGAAGATAGCGGAGGAGTCCGGCGAGAAGACCCCCGAAGACGGAAGACCCCCGGAGCTGTGCAATAAAATATTTTAACCCTGTGTTGTGTTTTTTTTTGTACTTTTTTTCACAGGTGAATGGGTAGGGGTACATTGTACCCCATACTCATTCACATAGGGTGGGGGGCCGGTATCCGGGGCCCCCTTATTAAAGGGGGCTCCCGGATTCCGATAAGCCCCCCGCCCGCAGACCCCGACAACCAACGGCCAGGGTTGTCGGGAAGAGGCCCTTGTCCTCATCAACATGGGGACAAGGTGCTTTGGGGTGGGGGGCCGCACGCCCCCCTCCCCCAAGGCACCCCCCCATGTTGAGGGCACGCGGCCTGGTACGGCTCAGGAGGGGGGGGCCGCCTGCTCGTCCCCACCCCCTTTCTTGGCCGGCCGGGTAGCGTGCTCGGATAAGGGTCTGGTGTGGATCTGGGGGGGACCCCCACGCCGTTTTTTCGGTGTAGGGGGTTCCCCTTGGAATCCATACCAGACCTAAGGGTCTGGTATGCTCTCGGAGGGGGAACCCACGTCAAAATTTTTTTCAGAAATTTGGCGTGGAGTTCCCCCTTCAGAGCTCATTCTCTGATTGGCCATGGCAAAAGTCGCCTGGCCTGGGGAAACCTTTCTGGCTGTGAAAGCTTTTTTTCCATTCATTCAGCTAAATGCATGAACATTCTCAACAAAGTAGAAACTAGAAAGCCTTTATGCGGTGACTCACCTCTCACTGTCTGGCAGCTCCGCTCGGGCTGAGGAACGGAGCTGCCGTCGTCACTTCCGGGTTTCGTGAAGCAGCCGAAAGCCGGAAGTGACCTGCCTGTCTAAGAATGACAATGCTCCCGCCCGTAGAATCACAGTGATTTTACGGGCGGAAGCTAGTCGGCGTTCTGCAGTGCGCCGCAAGGCGGGTTTTTAACCCGCAAATGAAGCGCCATGGATGCAATCTTGTGATTGCATCGACGTGGCGCTTCTCATAGTGCACTGTGACCGGCGCCACAGTACACTATGTTAAATTGTTAAATGACATTTTTTTTTTTTTTTAAATGTCTTAAAGGGCCCGTTTTTTTTACACCTAGGGGGAGGGGGGGGCGGCGCCCGGGTGCCCCCTATGGGCGGGCTGCCACTGTATGGCAGTCTCTTGTAATATGGAAGCTCTCTCTCTTGTAATATGGAAGCTCTCACTTGTTATATGGCAGTCACTTGTAATATGTCAGTCTTTTGTCATATGGAAGCTCTCACTTGTAATATGTCAGTCTCTTGTCATATGGAAGCTCTCACTTGTAATATGTCAGTCTCTTGTCATATGGAAGCTCTCACTTGTAATATGTCAGTCTCTTGTCATATGGAAGCTCTCACTTGTAATATGGCAGTCTCTTGTGACTTAGCAGGTCTCTCTTAGGTCTCAAGGCTGAAGTATTGGGACAATATCAGTGGATTTAGGGGGGTACAAAACTTGCTCATCAAGTGAAAATGCCCACATAAGCAGGATTAGAAGCGGGTCGCAGAAATGGATCGTTCGCCGGTCTACAGGAACCTCGATAACGAGCGGCTGCACGCAATCCGCCTGTCCCTTGGACCTGTTTTTCCACAGACTCATAACTCTCTCTTGTCATTACGCTCCATATAACTGTGAATTACTTGGCATATTAAAATTTCGTTCGCATAGCCTAGATATGGAAGATCACTGTGTAAAAATAGAAAGTGTCCCTCCCGCTTCGCTCCTTTAGGTGGCGCCAGCGCGACGACGGGGCCGCCTTGGCCAAGCTCCTGAGCCCCTGACCCATAAAATGAGTTTGTGTATGAGTTTGCATATCCTTTGCATCATCCTAATGGCGCTCGCTGATAAGTGCATTGCTGACTAATGTTCTGAATCATCACTACAAGACCGTTTAATGACATTTAGTAATAAAAATAAAAAAAAAGCCCAACGCAGCTTCAAAGACATCCGGAAACATTTTATAAGGGCTGCAGCAGCGAGGGTCTTCGTCTGTTACACCACATACCCCGAGGGGGGCTGTCTAATCACAGAAGAAAACTCAAAGACTGCAGATACTAGCGAATAGGAAGAAAAAAAATCCACGTGAGCTCTGACAGTGTCATATTTCATATCCTGTTGCTTGGAAGAGTTTTTTTAAAGCTGAACTCCGGATAAAGAAATATTTTCTTTATATAGATATATACATCATGTGTATTTTTCCTTGGATCTTGGCTTGCTTAATAAATAAAGACCTTAAATATAAATAAATAAATAAAGATAAATAAATAAAAGACCACTCACTGCTGCTCTCTCTCCTTGTGCAGGGTGACCGGTTTTGTCTCCGCCCCTTCCTGTAGTTTTATGCAGTGGGTGGAGCCTGCTGGTCCCCTCCCATGGCTCTGCTCTCTCTTCTTGTGCAGGATGACATGTCTTGTCTCCACCCCCTCCTATCGTTTTCTGTAGTAGGTGGAGCCTGCTGAGGTCCTCCCATGGCTCTGCTCTCTCTTCTTGTGCAGGGTGACTGGTATTGCCTCCGCCCCTCCTATAGTTTTCTGTAGTGGGTGAGGCCTGCTGGGCCCCTCCCACAGCTCTGCTCTCTCTTCTTGTGCAGGGTGATCAGTCTTGTCTCCGCCCCTCCTGTAGTTTTCTGTAGTGGGTGGAGCCTGCTGGGCCCCTCCCACAGCTCTGCTCTCTCTTCTTGTGCAGGGTGATCAGTCTTGTCTCCGCCCCTCCTGTAGTTTTCTGTAGTGGGTGGAGCCTGCTGGGCCCCTCCCACAGCTCTGCTCTCTCTTCTTGTGCAGGGTGACCAGTGTTGTCTCCGCCTCCTCCTATAGTTTTCTGTAGTGGGTGGAGCCTGCTGGGCCCCTCCCACAGCTCTGCTCTCTCTTCTTGTGCAGGGTGATCAGTCTTGTCTCCGCCCCTCCTGTAGTTTTCTGTAGTGGGTGGAGCCTGCTGGGCCCCTCCCACGGCTCTTCTCTCTCTTCTAGTTCAGGATGACCGGTCTTGTCTCTGCCCGCTCCTCTTCGTTTTTGTAGTGGGTGGAGTCTGCTGGGCCCCTCCCACGGCTCTGCTCTCTCTGCTTGTGCAGGATGAGCAGTCTTGTCTCCACTCCCTCCTGTAGTTTTGTGTCGTGGGTGGAGCCTGCTGGGCCCCTCCCACAGCTCTGCTCTCCCTTCTTGTGCAGCATGACCGGTCTTGTCTCCGCCCCCTCCTATCGTTTTCCGCCTGCTCACAGCACAGTGATGATGTCATTGCTATTTTTACAATGTAATATCTGGGATTATAAAGGCATTTAATGCGCTTGAGGGATTTATTTCAATTAACTTTTTGTGAGTTCAGCATGCAGAGGTCAGGCAGAGTTCAGGGATGTGTCAGGCAGTTGGCACCCCTTAAGGCCCCATTCACACCTGAGCAGTTTTTGTGAACGTGCACAAAATCGCTGGTTTACGAAACGCGTTGTTTTGCGGTGCCGGTCACTATTAAAGACAGCCCAAACGCCCAACCCCAAAAAGGAAACAAATGCGTCAAAACGCGTCGTTTAAAAACACGCCAAAAAAAAAACTCAATGCGGCAAGCGCTACTTTGCCGTGTTTGTGGCACGTGGGGTAGTCTGTTGAAATTACCGGGCTGCATAGCGCAAGAATGCGCACAGAGCGGGCACGCATGAAAAATGCTGTTCCTGAAAATTCTGTTTGCCTGGCATCAATGCCCGCCTTCCCTGCACTCCGCCCCACCTGAGGCAAGTGTGCAGCCAGTGACGTCAGAACTGTCAGATTTGCAAACTTGTTTCTGATCCGTGTGCATCAGAAAGTATCGAAGCTGCTGGATCACCATGACCAGACCAGAGCTGGCCACTTCCTCTCGTTTAAAAATAAAAAAATTACAGTGGGTCCCCCGTTGCTGACCGCCTTCTGAAAACACAAGATGCCTGGCTGCTATGCCAATCCACGGGCTTCAGCCATTTGATCTGGAGAAGTGTGCCGATCTGGAAAGTCAGAATTCCTCATCTGCATATTTGAGGACTCACAGGAACGACTGAATCCTGAGGACCGGCATGACCGCCGTTTGCAGGAGGAAACTCCACCGATGACAATCTCCGTATTCCTTTTTTACCCACAAGTTTCCTTCAATTAAAACTTGCCAAGAAAGAAGAATGGGGGCAGCCATTCTGAAAAATGCTTTTTGCCTGGCTGTTATATCAATCCTTTGACTCCCGTCCTTTATTTGCTGTATATAGATCAGGAAAGGAATATGGGAACTCCTTATGTTTTGTTCAGAGCGAATCACTCAAAGCGCTGAATCCAGAGGATCTCCATGACAGCCATTTGCAGGAGGAAAGGGCCAACAAAGACAATCTCCATATTCCTTTTTTTTCCTACAAGTTTCCTTTCGAAGAAAACATGCCAGGCAAAGAAATTCAGGGGCGGCAGTTTTTGAAAGTGCTAATTGCCTGGCTGTTATGCTGATCCTTTGACTTCACTAGCTAGCCTGAAAATGGTATTCAGTTCGGGTAAGTCGAAAAGGAAGGCAGAAAGCCCTTATGTTTGTTCAGAACGAGCCGCTCAAAGCAATGAAACCAGAGGATCAGAATGACAGCCAGGCAACCAGCACTTTCAGAGTGCGATCAGCATTGTCCCGTCTTCCGGTACAGCTTGCTTGAAGGAAACCTGAGCTGAGAGAGCGCTACAAAGGTTGCTATTTTCTGATCGAAAAGCGCCCGTCATGCCGGTCCTCCGGCTTTCTAGAAGTCAGAATTTCAGGTCAGTGGCTCACTAAGCCTGCAAGCCGCAGGTGTGCAACCCACGGGCCCCCGGGGGGGACCTGTGGCCCTTTGGTCTTGGAAGCGCGGCCCCTTGGGCCCCAATTGTCAGAAGTGGGAGCGCTGATCTTTAAGGCTCGGTCCTCAGCACTGGGCATGCATTTCCACGTGAAAAGCGCTCAAAAGACCGCCTTAGAGAAATCGCTCTTACACCGAAACGCGTGCTGCCGTGGCACTATGCGATTTGGAGCGTTCAAAAACGTGCGCGTTCTCAGATACGTGGGTGTGTACCAGCAAAAGGGCAGTGCGTTTCTGAATGTTGCAACCAAAAAAAAAAGCGCACAATTTTGCGCATGGCTGAATACGTTCAGATACGTGAAATCCCGCTTGCGATTTTTTAAAGCATAATTTACACGCAATTCCGCATTGTCGCACATAGGACAGTCCATTCACTTCAATGTGGGCTTCCCTAAGCGCATTTGTCACCCAAAAGAAGCGCCTACTTTTTTTTGGGGGCAACGAGCTTAGCGCCACCCAAAATTTCGGTGCGTGTTACTAGAATGCATGAAAATGGCGTGAAGAATGCAAGTCGCCCTTGCAATGCCATTAAATTTGGGCAAAAAGCTTAGCATGATTTTTAAAAGCGCGTTTTGTCACAATTGCCACGCAATTTTGTCACGCAACGCTCGCGGGCAGAATGGCAGGGCATTTGATGTTGCTGTTAGGAATGATGGCATCCAAATCTGGTACCATGAAGAATAATGGCACCCGAAAACCCTCATCACGCATTTGGGGTGTCTTTAAGAATAATAGCGCCCAAACCCTTGTAAAGCATTTCGGGTGCCCTATGAATATTGGCACCCAAACCTTCGTCAAGTATTTGGGGTTACCTTTAAGAATAATGGCACCCAAACTCTCGTCAAGCAATTTGGGGTACCGTTAGAAATAATGGCACCCAAACCCTCATCAAGCATTTGGGGTGCCCTAAGAATAAGGGCACCTGAACCTTCGTAAAGCATTTGGGGTACCATTAGGAATAATGGCACCAAAACCCTTGTCACGCAATTGGGGTACCATTAAGAATAATGGCACCCAAATCTGGTACAAGGAAGAATAACGGCACCCAATCCATCGTCACACATTTGGGGGGCCATTAAGAATAACATCACCCAAACTCTTGTCAAGAATTTAGAGTACTGTTAAAATGAATGCCACCCAAACCCTCGTCAAGCATTTGGGGTGCCCTAAGAATAAGGGCACCCAAACCTTTGGTCAAGCATTTGGGGTACCGTTAGGAATGATGCCACCCAAACCTTCGTCAAGCATTTGGGGTACCATTAGGAATAATGGCACCAAAACCATCGTCGAGTATTTGGGGTGACATTAAGAATAACATCACCCAAACTCTTGTCAAGCATTTAGAGTACTGTTAAAATGAATGCCACCCAAACCCTCATCAAGCATTTGGGGTGCCCTAAGAATAAGGGCACCCAAACCTTTGGTCAAGCATTTGGGGTACCATTAGGAATAATGGCACCAAAACCATCGTCGAGTATTTGGGGTGCCATTAAGAATAATGGCACCAAAATCTGGTACCAGGCAGAATAATGGCACCCAAACCCTCGTCACACATTTGAGGTGCCATTAAGAATAGCAACACACAAACTCTCGTCAAGCATTTGGAGTACTGTTAGGAATGATGCCACCCAAACCTTCGTCAAGCATTTTGGGTGCCCTAAGAATAAGGGCACCCAAACCTTTGTCAAGCATTTGGAGTACCATTACGAATAATGGCACCAAAACCCTTGTCACGCAGTTGGGGTATCATTAAGAATAATGGCACCCAAATCTGGTACCAGGCAGAATAATGGCACCCAAACCCTCGTCACACATTTGAGGTGCCATTAAGAATAGCAACACACAAACTCTCGTCAAGCATTTGGAGTACTGTTAAAAATAATGGCATCCAAACCCTCGTGAAGAATTTGGGGTGGTCTAAGAATAATAGCACCCAAACCCTTGTCAAACATTTGGGGTACCATTAAGAATAATGGCACCCAAACCCTCAACAAGCATTTGGAGTGGAACCCTAACCTTCCTCAAGCATTTGGGGTACCATTAGGCATAATGGCACTAAAACCCATGTCACGCATTTGGGGTGCCATTAAGAATAATGGCACCCAAATCTGCTACCAGGAAGAATAATGGAATCCAAACCCTTGTGAAGCATTTGGGGTGCCCTAAGAATAATATTGCCCAAACCCCTTTAAGCATTTGGGGTGCCATTAAGAATAATGGCACCCAAATCTGATACCAGGAAGAATAATGGCACCCAAACCCTTGTCACATATTTGGGGTGCTATTAAGAATAACAGCACACAAAGCCTCATCATGCATTTGGGGTACTGTTAAGAATAATAGCACCCAAACCCTTGTGAAGCATTTGGGGAACCATTAAGAATAATAACACCCAAACCCTTCTCAAGCATTTCTGGTGCCCTAAGAATAATGGCACCCAAACCTTTGTCAAGCATTTGGGGTACCATTAAGAATAATGCCACCAAAACCCCCCGTCACGCATTTGGGGTGCCATTAAGAAAAATGCCACCCAAACCCTCATCACGAAATTTGGGGTGCTATTAAGAATAATAGCGTCCAAACCCTCATCAAGCATTTTGCCGCAAACTGGAATCGCCAAAGGTGAATGGGATCTTAAGGCTATAGTCACATCTGTGGGTTCCAGGAACGCACATTCACGCGCGCGTTACGGAAATGCGCGAATTTTTTTATGAAAAACACAAGTCGCACTCGCGGTGCACATTCGTTACTAACGGCTCCCCGAACGCGGCCAACAGATGTGCACTTCTACGTTTGGCAAAATGCGCATTCCAAGGCGCTACAAACACACCGAAACACACACACCACACGAAGCTCTACGCCCCAAAACGGTGCAGGAGCTTCTTCGACGCATTTGCCAGGCGCAAGGATGGGAAAATGCATAAAAAATGCGCGCACAAAAAGAAACGGCCATTCCCGCTACGCTAAATGTGAATGGGGCCCTCTAACAGTCTCGTGTAACATGTCCCTAGCATGACTTCATCCTCCACCCACTCCTCAGTCTCTGACCATTTCCTCTAGGAAGTCTTCAATCTATGACAGCCTTCTGAAGCCCTACATTTTAGATGTGTGGCCCTTTGGGGACATCAGGGGCCACAATAATTGAGGTTCCCCATACCTTATAAAGCTGACAACCATCAGTACGACAGCCAGGCAAATGGCTTTTTTTTTTTTTTTTCTAAGGACAGCTTAGCGATGGCTTCTTCCGTATTTCTCGCTTCCCTTTAAATCCCCCCCCCCAAATGGCGTGCCTCCCCCCCCCCCCCCGGCTGGCTGGCCCCGGTGGATGCAGCGTTTTCATTCTGGGCGTGTGGCAATTAATACAAAGCCTATCTCCGGCGCTCTCCCTCTCCCTTCTCACACACAGGACTCATCTACACGCACACTCTGACATCACTCAGTACAAAAGGGTGGAGTGAGCCTCCACTGAAATCTCTTCTGTCTGAAGGGAAGGGAAATTCTGTAGCAGACAAGCAGAGAAAGCAGCCAGGACCGAGCCAGCTGAGTCACACAGGCGCACGGCGAGCCGTTCCAACGCCCCTCTGGACATCCTCGGAGAGCCGGGAGAAAGCCCCCACCGCTTGGCTGAAGACCGAAGAAGACAACTTGCCACCTTCCTCTGAGATACCAGCGGACTTTTTCACCCCCTTGGACTCAAGCAGGAGGACACGGTAAGAAAGATGCACGCCTTCTACTGAAAAGATGGTCAGAATTGGGCACGGAGGGTTGGGAGTGGCCGCATGGAAGCGTTGCCGGCGGCACCGGCAAAGGCAGAAGAAAAAAAAACACCCCTCGCCTTTACATACCCTGAACATCTGGGGCTTGTCAACAGAGGGCAAGTTCAACCCATGTGAACTTGTGGAGGCGCTCAGTCAACTTTGCTTGGGGGGCAGCTCTAGAGAAACACTTTGGAACTCTTGGAAATTGGGGCTGGTCCCGGTGTAGTAGGTGGTTTTGGTCAATTCGGACCGGTTGCTCTTAGAGGAATAAGGCAAAGGGTCAGACGTGGTGGAATCAGGATGAGGATGCGATCAGTCAACATTGCTTGGGGGGCAGCTCTAGAGAAACACTTGGGAACACTTGGAAATTGGGGCTGGTCCCAGTGTAGTAGGTGGTTTTGGTCAATTCGGACCGGTTGCTCTTAGAGGAATAAGGCAAAGGGTCAGACGTGGTGGAATCAGGATGAGGATGCGATCAGTCGACATTGCTTAGGGGGGCAGCTCTAGAGAAACACTTGGGAACTCTTGGAAATTGGGGCTGGTCCCGGTGTAGTAGGTGGTTTTGGTCAATTCGGACCGGTTGCTCTTAGAGGAATAAGGCAAAGGGTCAGACGTGGTGGAATCAGGATGAGGATGCGATCAGTCGACATTGCTTGGGGGGCAGCTCTAGAGAAACACTTGGGAACTCTTGGAAATTGGGGCTGGTCCCGGTGTAGTAGGTGGTTTTGGTCAATTCGGACCGGTTGCTCTTAGAGGAATAAGGCAAAGGGTCAGACGTGGTGGAATCAGGATGAGGATGCGATCAGTCGACATTGCTTGGGGGGGCAGCTCTAGAGAAACACTTGGGAACTCTTGAAAATTGGGGCTGGTCCCGGTGTAGTAGGTGGTTTTGGTCAATTCGGACCGGTTGCTCTTAGAGGAATAAGGCAAAGGGTCAGACGTGGTGGAATCAGGATGAGGATGCGATCAGTCGACATTGCTTGGGGGGGCAGCTTTAGAGAAACACTTGGGAACTCTTGGAAATTGGGGCTGGTCCCGGTGTAGTAGGTGGTTTTGGTCAATTCGGACCGGTTGCTCTTAGAGGAATAAGGCAAAGGGTCAGACGTGGTGGAATCAGGATTAGGATGCGATCAGTCGATATTGCTTGGGGGGGGCAGCTCTAGAGAAACACTTGGGAACACTTGGAAATTGGGGCTGGTCCCGGTGTAGTTTGTGGTTTTGGTCAATTCGGACCGGTTGCTCTTAGAGGAATAAGGCAAAGGGTCAGACGTGGTGGAATCAGGATGAGGATGCGATCAGTCGACATTGCTTAGGGGTTAGCTCTAGAGAAACACTTTGGAACTCTTTGAAATTGGGGCTGGTCCCGGTGGTGCCGTAGGCGGTTTTGGTCAATTCGGACCTGGATCCGGACCTGGATCCGGTTGCTCTTAGAGGAATAAGGCAACGGTCAGACGTGGTGGATCAGGAGACAGATGTACTCGGTCAACATTGCTTGGAGACAGCTCTAGATAAGTAGTTGCAAACTCTTGGAAATTGGGGCTGGTCCCGGTGTAGTAGGCGGTTATGGTAAATTTTGGACCGGTTGCTATGGAAGAATAAGGCAATTCTCTAGAGCTCTAGATAAATAACTCTAGATAAATAGTTGGGGGGTTGGGCTGGTCCTGGTGTAGGAGGCAGTTTTTGGTAAATCTGGACCGGTTCCATTCGGAAGTGTTGGGTCAGGTGCCTGTTCTGGTGTTATCTGCAATTGTTATCAATATGGACTGGCTCCGTATTATCGGAGAAAGCTTTATGTTACATTGGACCAGGTCACATGTACGATTAGACCGGGTCCACCATCCTGGTGTAGTAGGCTGTTCTGACAAATTTGGGCTGCTTTCTTTAGAGGAATAGGCAACAGTTGGATTTGATGGGTCAGTATGTGGGTGCACTAAATCAACCTTGCTTGGGTCAGCTCTGGCTAAATAGCTGGGAATGCTCAGGAATTTTGGCAAGTTCTGCTGTAGTAGATGGTTTTGGTAAACTCAACCAATTGGGTCAGATGCCTATGCTGGTCCCATCAGAAATTGTCATAAATTTGGACCGGCTCCATGTTCTCTGAGAAGCTTCCTATCAAGTTTTACCTGGTTGCTCATATGATTGGACCTCCATACCAGTGTAGTAGGCTGTTCTGGCAAATCTGGACCAGTTCTTTCAGGGGAATAGGCAACGGGCGGATATGTGGGTCAGGTATGGAATTTTGGACCATTTACCAGTGATTGTTGTAGGTTTGGGTCGACTCCAGAGACATGTTCTATTAAATCTGATTAGGTCACTCGTACAGTTGGACCCAGTCCACCGTCCCCGGTGTAGGAGGCTGTCCTGGTAAAGTCAGACTGGTTTCCCTAGGACAGTGATGGAGAACCTAAGAAATCGGCCCAAACTGGTGCCTCTTGGTGAACAGGTCCAACCGTACCAATGACCCGGTCAAATTTACCATCTAATGCTCATCCAGAACTGGTCCAAATTTTATAGTAATAGCCGATAAAACAAGGACAGGCATCTTGACCCATTACGCCCAACTGTTGCCTATTTCTCTAGGAGTCCAGGTTTACCAGAATAGCTTAATGCACTGGAATGGTGGAACCGGCCCAACCGTAGTGGAATTTTATGGGAAAGCTCCCCAAGAACTGGAAGCTGGTCCAAATTTATCAAAATTGCAGATATCACCAGAACTGGCACCTGACCCACATGCCTGCCCGTTTTCTATTTTCCTAGGGCAGTGATGGCGAACCTTGGCACCCCAGATGTTTTGGAACTACATTTCCCAAGATGCTCAACTACACCGAGGACTGCATGAGGATCATGGGAACTGTAGTTCCAAAACATCTGGGGTACCAGGGTTCGCCATCACTGCCCTAGGAAAATAGAAAACGGGCAGGCATGTGGGTCAGGTGCCAGTTCTGGTGATATCTGCAATTTTGATAAATTTGGACCAGCTTCCAGTTCTTGGGGAGCTTTGCCATAAAATTCCACTACGGTTGGGCCGGTTCCACCATTCCAGTGCATTAAGCTATTCTGGTAAACCTGGACTCCTAGAGAAATAGGCAACAGTTGGGCGTGATGGGTCAAGACGCCTGTCCTTGTTTTATCGGCTATTACTATAAAATTTGGACCAGTTCTGGATGAGCATTAGATGGTAAATTTGACCGGGTCATTGGTACGGTTGGACCTGTTCACCAAGAGGCACCAGTTTGGGCCGATTTCTTACCCTGGTTTGAAACCAACTAATCTGTAAACGTAATCTGTATCCCCCCCTTCCCCATGTAGTTGCCAGACCTCTTAAATATGAAGAAATAGAATCTTTAGAAAAAGATTTTGGTCTCCACCGACCCCTTGATTTTTTCAGATGGGTGTCACCAATGGTAGAAGATCGGCAAGATCCGGTGACTTGCTCTGTAGAAGGAACTTTTTTTTTTTGTAAGGGCTTGGCCAGATTTTTACTGATTATTAACAGACCACGGCTCGCCGCTCGCCTCCGCGTTAATGAATTCCCAAAGAGTCTGCAAGTGCAAAGCTTTTCCGTAGGGCACCGTTCCCCTCCCCGGCCGTATCACGCCCCCCCGGGGCTCTTCTGATGGTGACGGCCTCCCGTTAGCCAGAAGTCACGTTCTGAAGTTTGGGCGTGTTGTTTGGGGAGGAAGGAGACGGGGGAGGGGAGGGGGGGGGGGGGGCGGGCAGCTTGACAAGCCTACTTCCCCAGTGTGGAAAGGGGGTTTTCCGGGATGCCACCCTGTGCCAGGACCAAAACCTGGGGCGGGACAGATACGGCCTCATTAGATGAAGACCTCAGACAGGACTCGATGTTGGTAAAGAACGCCCAACCAGAATTGAGCCACCAACGATCAGGCAGTGCCGGGGTTAACTTCCAGGCTGTTATTTGCACGATAGCCAATATGGGGGGGGGGGTAAAAAATATATAAAATAGGCGCCCCAGACGATTGGTTCCTTTTACCGAAAGCGCAGTCCTCAGCAGCCAATCGGAAAGCAGCTTTGAGACCTGGTTTACGTTGCGACGGGAGCTACGCCCGTTCCAAAGCCGATCGATACGTGTTTAAGTATTGCTAGTGTCATGATCTCGGTAATAGCATGCACACCGGGCTCTGGGCGGCGGGGCAACTAACGTATGTTGTCAGTTTAACATGTTTCAGGCACTGGGGGGGGGGGGGGGGGTGGCGATGGGGTAGGGCCGAGGCATGCAGCTGGAGGAGAGGACAGGGAGGCCACCTACAGGGCTGCAAGCTGTGGATTGTTTAGATACATTGTGCAATGGGAGGAAGGGGGGGGAGATACAAGATGAATCACAAGACTAGCTGAACGGAATCAAGGATAATTTAACATGTTTCAGGCACTGGGGGCTGATGGGGTAGGGTTGAGACACGCAACTGGAGGAGAGAACAGGGAGGCCACATACAGGGCTTCAAGCTGTGACTGGTGGTGTAAACTGTGCAGTGGGGGGGGGGGGGGGTGTAAATCACAAGACTAGCTGAACAGAATCAAGGATAATGTAACATGTTTCAGGCACTGGGGGCTGATGGGGTAGTGCTGAGGTATGTAGCTGGAGGAGAGGACAGGGAAGTCGCCCACGGGGCTGCAGGCTGAGGATTGTGGTGTATTCTGTATATCAGACCTAATAATTCCGCTCTATGATGCAGGAAGCTTCGGTCCAGCCGCCGTGGGACTACAACTCCCAGCATGCCCTGTCCTTTTATACCATCGTTAAAGGATGAGTCCACATGGACACCTATCTTGGTTTTCTGGGTGACTCCAGAAGGCTTCATCACCCACTGCGCCCCTCCCCCTCCCTCCACCTACCACTTTGGAGTCTCACTTCTCCCGCTGCACTCTCTGTAATGTCACACCGATGAAATAACAGCCCTTACAGCAGCGAGAGCGGAGCTGAGAATTCTGACACAGAGCCTGAAATAAACCTGCCGGTGGGTCGCCCCCCCCCCCCCCCTCAGGACTTTTGTTTGTTCGTTGTTTGTGACACGGATAATGGTGGCTACCAGAGGCTCCATTGTTATGTGTGGTGGGAATTTTTCTGCCTATTCATTATTCCCCTCCCCTAAGGAAGCCTCAGCCTTCCGGGTCAAGTGCCCAGTCATGTGAGGCCCGGGCTCGCTCAACAGTAAACAGGCCAGACCTGGGACACGATCCAATTCCTATTATATCATACTATATATATATATATAAAAACATGAATTTATTAATTTATTTTAATTTTATTTAATTTATTTTCTTATTTAATTAGTTGATTTTTTTTTAGTTTAAGTAAATAATTAACTAATTTCTATTAAATCACATTAATTAATTTATTTCTATTAGATCACATTAATTAATTCATTTCTATTCATTTTAATTAATTCATTCATTTATCTTATTTAATTAATTTTGTTGGTTTCATGAATTCATTTATTTCAGTTAGATCACACTATTTAATTCATTGATCTAAATTATTTTATTGATTCTGTTACTTTCATTAATTAATTAATTAATATTAGAGCACATCAATTAAATTATTTTAAATTATTTTATTGGTTCTGTTAGTGTCATTAATTCATTAATTTCTATAAGGTCACCTCAATTAATACATTTTAATTAATTTTAATTATTTGATCGATTTAGTTAGCTTCATTAATTATTTAATTTCTATTAGATCACATTAATTCATTCATTGATTTAAATTATTCAACTGATTCTGTTAGTTGAAATAAATAATTAACTAATTTCTATTAGATCACAATCATTTATTTATTTCTATTAGATCACATTAATTAATGCATTTCTATTAATTTTCATTAATTCCATTCATTTATCTTATTTAATTCATATTATTAGTTTTATGAATTAATTTTTTTTCAGTTAGATCACATTATTTAATTCTTTAACCTAAATTATTTTATTGATTCTGTAAGTTTCATTAATTAATACATTTCTATTAGAGCACATCAATTAATTATTTTAAATTATTTTATTGATTCTGTTAGTGTCATTAATTCATTAATTTCTATAAGGTCACATGAATTAATACATTTTAATTAATTTTCATTATTCAATTGATTTTGTTAGCTTCATTATTTATTTAATTTCTATTAGATCACAGTAATTAATTCATTAATTTAAATTATTTAACTGATTCTGTTAGTTTAAATAAATAATTGACTAATTTCTATTAGATCACAATAATGAATGTATTTCTATTAGATCACAATATTTAATTTATTTCAATTAGATCACATTGATTCATTCATTCATTTAATTTTTTTAACTGATTCTGTTAGTTTAAATAAATAATTAACTAATTTCTATTAGATCACAATAAATAATTAATTTCTATTAGATCACATTAATTCATTCATTTACATTATTTATTTAATTCTGTTTTTTTTTTTTTCATGGATTTATTTATTTCTATTAGATCACATTAATGAATACATTTCTATTAGATCACATTAATTAATCTAAATTATTTATTTAATTGTTAGTTTCATTAATTACTTAATTTCTATTAGATCACATTAATTAATTCATTTAAATTATTTAATTGATTCTGTTAGTTTCATTATTGAATTAAGTAATTTCTATTAGATCACATTAATTAATTAGTTGATTTAAATTATTTTATTGATTCAGTTAGTTTCAATAATGAATTAATTTCTATAAAGATCACATTAATAATTCATTTTGTATTACTTATTTAAATTATTTAATTGGTTTTGTGAGTTTCATTAATTCATTTATTTCTATTAGATCACATTAATTAACGCTTAAAAATATTTTATTGGTTCTGTTAATTTTATTAACTAATTAATTTCTATTAGATCACATTAATTTATTAATTTCTATTACTTTAATTAATGAATTTAAATTATTTATTTGATTCTGTTAGTTTCATTAATTAATTAATTCCTATTAGATTGCATTAATTAATTCATTTAAATGATTTTATTGATTCTGTTCATTTCATTAATTTCTATTACATTTTAACACTAAAATGTGCCAAAAACAAATTAAGCGCGTGTAAATCTTCCCCAAAATAAAGTGTTTATTAGATATATACATGAATGTGATTGGCTAATTATATTATATTATTATATACGCGTTTCACGTTGGGGGCGGCCATTATTATATAAGACAACTCTGCTCCTCAGTATACAGACCATATATATATATATATATATATATATATATATATATATATTTTATATTATATATTTTATATATATATATATATATATATATATATATATATATATATATATTATATATGCGTTTCACGTTGGGGCGGCCATTATTATATATGGCGGCCCTGCTCCTCACTATACAGACCGTATATATATATATATATTATATACGCGTTTTCCCGTTGGGGTGGCCATTATTATATATTGCGGCTCTGCTCCTTCCTACAGTGCCTAGAGGCGATTCAGTTCGCATTGTGCGCTATACAAGTATTTCATTCATACAGATCATTTATATATTATATATGCGTTTCACGTTGGGGTGGCCATTATTATATATGGCGGCTCTGCTCCTCACTATACAGACCGTATATATATTATATACGCGTTTCACGTTGGGGGTGGCCATTATTATATATTGCAGCTCTGCTCCTCCCTACAGACCATATATATATATAATATACGCGTTTCACATTGGGGCGGCCATTATTAGATATGGCGGCTCTGCTCCTCACTACGTAGTGCTGCACAATGATCAGTCGATCTTCCTAAGTCTCCCAGACATGGACTATCTTACTGCAGTCTCTAATGATGAGAAACAGCCACAGTGCTTCAACCTAACACCGTGTGACCCCCGCCCAGACATCACATGACTCGGGAGATTCAGTCCCTTATTAGAGGCAAGAGATGATCATGTGACGGAGGATTGTCATGTGATTGGGTCATCTGTGATTTGTAAATTGTAGTAATAAATCGGCTTCAAAGGGCCTCGTCTGATCTGGAAAATTGAAGCATCATATGGGGGGCTTATTAGATTCCTCCAGGACCCCAGTGGTGGGATGTCCCCGTTATAACTCCCAGTGATGACCAATGGCTGTGACCATTGCAGCATTGAATGATGACGACACCCCCAACCCCCTCCCCCATTATTGGATTTTTTAATAAAATATATTTATATTAAAAATAATATAAATAATTCATATATATTCTAAAATAATTATTTATTAATATAATATTAATAATTATTATAATATATAATAATATTTTAATAATTCAGTAGTCCGGCTGTGAGAGGCGGACAAAAATGCCGCCCGGCTGCCTTATACCGTATAGAAAGTCCACTCGTATAGAGGCATTGCCTTTATTTTGTAGCTTCTGTGTGCGTCCCGATGCCTTGGGATTGGATTTAGCTTTGCTGTGCCCTGAGCACAGAAGACTGTCAAATCCAGTAACCAATGGCGTGTCACCTCCCACAACAATGAATGAATGTCGCTATACAGGAGGATAAAAAGGCATTACTGAAAAGCACAGAAGGCAACTTTATGCCCAACTCCATAATAATAATAATAGTAATAATAATATCAACATTATAATTATACTATTATTTTGTTCTTTTTATTATTATTTTTATTTTACATTTTTTTATTATTATTATTATTATATTACTATTATTATTTTTTATATTACTATATTGTGTTATTACTATATTTGTATTATTATTATTATCATTATTATTTTTATGTTATTTGTATTATTATTTTTATTAATTATTATTATTATATTATTATTTTTTATTAAAAAATTTTATATTACTGTATTGTATTATTACTATATTTTATTTTTATTATTATTATCATTATATTATAATTTTTATATTTTTTTTAATTAATATTATTATTAGAACTAGCATTTTTATGTATTTTTATTATTATATTATAATTTTTTTAATTTTTTATTAATATTAATATTATTATAACTAGCATTTTTATGTTATGTTTATTATTATTTAAATTTTTTATTATTATTATTATTAGTAGTATTATATTATAATTTTTATATTTTTTAATTAATATTATTATTATCATTATAACTACAATTTTTATGTTTTTTATTATTATTTTTATTAATTATTATTTTTTATTTTTATTATTATGTTTATTTTTTAAAATTACGGTATTGTATTTTTACTATATTTTATCATTATATTATCTTTTTTATATATTTTTAATGAATATTTTTATTATTTTTTGTAACATTACTATATTTTATTATTATTAACATTTTTATTATTATACAGAATTTATATAGCGCCAACAGTTTGCGCCGCACTTTACAACAGTAGAGTAGACAGTACAGGTACAATACAATTCCATACAGGAGGAATCAGAGGGCCCTGCTCCTTAGAGCTTACAATCTATGTTATTTCTATTATTATTTTCATTATTATTATTACTATTATCATTTTTATTTTATTATTATTATTATTTTTATATTTTTATTATTACTATTATTATTTAATTCTCTTTCTTTTTTTTTTTTTAAGTTGTGGATAGAGTGGGGAAGAGTTCACATTTCTGCTTTTCCACTTCTGTCTGTGACCCCCATAGGGGATATTTGCTCCTACTTCCTGTCTCTGTGGCACTGATACAAGAAATGGGGAGGGGTGGTTGTGGTTGTCACCAAGGAGAAGAAAACACAGACAGTCAGAAATTTGAACTCTGTTTTCATTTGTGTCAGTGCCCCCATTGCAGTGATTTGCCCCAGCCCCCCACCAGACAAAGACAGCAATAAAAACCTGAAAAAGAAAAAGGGGGTCTAACCCCCTTTTTTTTGGCTGGAGCTCTGAGAGCGGAAGACTACTTAAAACTGATGGCGGGGTGGATGAAGGCGGCTGAGGTTCCCAGCAGATCCCCCCATGGATCCGGCCTCACACTGCCATTTCCCAGATGTTTTTTATCTTGGATCTTCTCTATGATTATAACATCTGTTTCCTCCGACTCTCCTATAATCTGCAGCCCCGGCCGACATTCCAGCCGGCTTCTTAAAGGGGAACCACTCCGGGCGGGGAGATGGGAGCCGCCATTGCTATAATAATAATAGTAATAACAGCAATACTAGTATATACTAAATATTACATAAAAATAAAATAAATAATAATAATAACAGATTATTATTAATATTATTATTGCTGTTTTTCCTTATTATTTTTTAGTAATAGTAGTCTATTACTAAAAATAACAACAAATAACAAAAATAATAATAACAAAAACAGCAATAACAATATTAATAACAGTCTGTTATATCTGTATTATTATTTATTTATTTATTTTTTGTAATATTTAATAATAACCAAATAACAGTGAGTAATAGATCAAGTCAGAAATTACAGTTTTGATACTATTACCCTTTATCATGTATCATACAAAAAATAAATAATAATAATAATAATAATAAAAAAAAATATATATATATATATATATATACATATATATATATATACATATATATATATATATATACATATATATATATATATATATATATATATATATATATATATATATATATATATATATATATATATATCATTTTTTTTATTAATATTTTTTATTTTATTTTTATACAAACAAAAAACGTAAATATATATAAAATATGTGTATGTGTGTATGTGCATGTGTATATATTATATTATTATATACGCGTTTCACGTTTTCAGTTTAGGTGGACGGCCATGTCTTGGTAGGTTGTGCCATACTCTTTCCATCTATGCGACTCGGCTGATCACAGATCGGAGTAGGGTATCAATCCCCGACCCATTAACACGTGATCAGCTGTCAACCAATGACAGCTGATCATGTGATGTAAACAGAGCCGGTAATCGCCTATTTTTTTTCCTCGTGCTGACAACGTAAGGAGAAAAAAAAAACGATCACCTGGCGGAACTCAGTGTGCCCACCTGTGTCATCTAGCAGTACGCAACAGTGCCAACTACCAGTGCCCACCAGTGCCACCTACCAGTGCCCACAGTGCCACCCATCAGTGTCCACGGTGCCACCCATCAGCGTCACCAATCAGTGCCTCATACACAGTGCTGACCATCAGTGTCACCTACCAGTGCCCATCAGTGCCACCCATCAGTGCCCACGGTGCCACCCATCAGTGTCACCAATCAGTGCCTCATACACAATGCTGCCCATCAGTGTCACCTACCAGTGCCCATCAGTGCCACCCATCCGTGCCCACGGTGCCACCTATGAGTGTCACCAATCAGTGCCTCATACACAGTGCTGCCCATCAGTGTCACCTACCAGTGCCCATCAATGCCACCTATCAGTGCCATCTATCAGAGGTACCTATCAGTAACACCTATCAGTGCCCATCAGTGCCATCCATCAGGGCCCATCAGTGCCATCTTATTTGAGCCCATCAGTACCGCCTTATCTGTCCCCATCAGTGCTGCCTTAACTGTGTCTATCAGTGCCCATCAGTGCAGCCTATCAGTGCCATCTATCAGAGGTACCTATCAGTAACACCTATCAGTGCCCATCAGTGCCACCCATCAGGGATAATCAGTACCGCCTTATCTGTCCCCATCAGTGCCGCCTTATCTGTGCCTATCAGTGATGCCTTAACTGTGCCTATCAGTGCCCACCAGTGCCGCCTCATCAGCGCATATCGATGAAGGAGAAAAATTAGCTGTTTGCAAAATCTCCTAACAAACTATGAAACGTATTTATTTATTTTTTTATTTTCCATCTTTTTTTGTTTGTTTAGCAAAAAAATAAAAACTGCGGAGGTGATTTTTTTTTTGGGGGGTGACAAACGCACACAGGGCGAACAGGCTGGCTCTATGCGACACCAAATCACGTGAGAACGGAGATATCAGAACGGGGCCTGAAAGGTTTTACGTAAAGAAATCAAAGCTGATCATTGCAAGCAAACCCCTCCCCCTCCACCCCCCCGCCAGGGGTAAATGGTTTGTCTCATCCCTGCAAGCTGGGTTCACACTGGTGCGCTGCGCGATAATCGCATGTGACTCGCACCGCACTGCAGTGCAAATCACATGCGATGTCTGTGCGATGCGAATCCGCCCATACAGTTTGTATGCCCGAATTCGCGTTGCATTCAGACCGAAGTCGTGCAGGACCCTTTTTTCTTTTTTGGTGTGCACCAAAAATCGTAAACCCCCAATGCGATCTGAATTATGTCTGAATTGTCAGTCGTGCCGATCTGAATTATGTCGGCACTGCGATATGCGACCCGATCTTGGGGGGGGGGTCGTCATTACCTTTGTATTGACGCTCCCAGTGGTTTGCATAAGGCAGTGCGAACCGCCTGCGATTCGTATGCGATGCGGGGAAACCCGTGCTGGATTCGCACAGGTTCCCGCGTCGCACCGGAGCCTCAAGTCTTCTTTTTATTAAATACGACTCATCATGCGACTTTTGGACACATAAAGTCGCATTGGCAAATCGCAGCCCATTGATTTCAACGCCAACCTACGCGACTTTGAAAGTCAAAATCGTTGAAAAGGTCCCTGTACTACCTTTGATGTGACTTTTGAATGCGACTTTGATCCGGAGAGTGTAAAGTTGGATCAAAGCCGCACACTCTAAAGTCGCACTCTAAATCACGCGACTTTGGGGGGGGCACAAAAGTGGAAACATAGACTCATAGCTCCCAACTGTCCCGGATTTGGAGGGACTGTCCCTGATTTGGAGCAATGTCCCTCTGTCCCTCGTTCCCCCTCATTTTGGTCTGATCTCTATAGTTGTATATAAAATGCACTTTTTATCTTTCAAAAAGTGTTTCCCAGAGCTAAACCTTTCATTCTAAATTGCTGCATTTGTACATTTTAAAAGCCAATATAAAAGAATAGTAGTGTTTAAAAAAAAAGAAGCCCTTGTGGATTTAATACTTTTTTTTTGGGGGGGGGGTTAATTCTCCTTTAAAGGGGTGTGGCAGGGGGGGCATGTCCTATGCCTGCATACATTTGTTAGTAGGCGTCCCTCATTCCCATCTCCAAATGTTGGGAGGTGTGTAGACTAACCGACGCATCTGTAAGAGAGCTTGTTCTTTTGAAAAAAAAACAACAGACTCACTGGCTGGATCACCAGCTGAAAATAAAGGAAAGAAAGCCTAAAACAAAAAGAAAAGAAAAAGAAAACGAACGCAGCCATCACATCGAAGAATGAGTAAGCTGCAGTGTAATAAATGCTTGCTTTTGGGTTTAATACTGCTTTAAATCAGGAAGCCGTATAATAAATTAAGTATCTATCGATCGATTGTTTCGATCGATTGATTTTATTTCTCAGGATTGCATTGACACAGGCCCGTCTCCCCCCCCCCCCCCCCCGTGTTTCGTCATCACATCCCCGTCAGTTCCCAGGCGGGCGGACAATGAAGCCGCCCCGGCGGTGAAAGGGTTACCACTGCGAGGCGGAATGAATGAACACAACGCGGCCTTCTTCCGCGCAGAATTAGCAAACCAGGCATGTAGCGATAATGCTGGTATTCCGCCTTCCCCGCACAGCCGGCAGGAAACAAGCCCGAGACGATGGGGAGGGAGGATTCAGGATCCCATTACAAAACAACAGGAGGAAAAAATAAATAAAAAAACCCATATATGTATATATATATATATATATATATATATATATATATATATATATATATATATATATATATATATATATAAAATATATAATGAAATAAAAGGCTGTAAAGGGATTTTCGGAGCGCCGGGCCTTTAAGAGCCAGCGGTTCATTAATCGCAGCGCTTAAAATCAGCCAGTGACCTATTTGTGAAAGAAGAGAGAAAAAAAAAAAAAAGAGGGACGGGCGCCATGTTCATCCACATGAGAGTGGGGGGAGCCGCCGCCCTACGGCGGGCGCATTTGTACGGTACACGGTAGCAACCACGGGGGAATACAATGGTTTCTTCGACCTGTAGCCACCACTTAGGACTATGGCCGTGGCAAGCTGACCTTTTACCTAGTACTTGGGAAAGGGTACAGAGAGCACTAGACCCCTAGAGGGTTGTCCTATTGGTATTCAGTAGAATTAGAATTGGTCTGGGCCGGCGGAAGGGGGTTAGATGATGCTGGGTGTCCTCCGGCCAGGAAATGAGGCAACTGGGAAGTAAGCCTTGATCCTAAATCTGCTAATTTTTTTGGGGGAGTATGCTTTGTTGTCAAGCTGACTTCTCTGCTAAAAGGCGGTCAACTCACTAGACATACTTCAACTGCGGCCCCTGATCTTCCCTAAAGGGCCCCACATAATGTTCATGGTGGCGGCAAAAGATACAGAGAGAGACGTGTTACAAGAGAGCGTCAAAAACTGCAGTTGTGGTGGAGACTGGAGACATGCTGCAGGAAACGGTTAGAGACTCGGGGACACGTTGCACGAGACTGCTGGAGATCGCAGCATTCGCAGCCCCTTTATAAACCGGCTACTCGGTACATTCCCACCGCCGAGAGCTGGGGGTCTGTGACATGAGACTGCTCGAGATTAACGTTATTATCGCTTCTTTTACAGATTTGTGTTCCCACTCCAACTCCTGATGCCGGGGGTCTGAGGGCCAGTCACATGAGACTGCTAGAGATCACAGAGATTTAGACACTTTACAAATCAATGTTCCCCATTCCAGCTACTGAAGCCTGGGGTCTGAGGGCCTGTCACATGAGACTGCTAGAGATCACAGATATTTAGACACTTTACAAATCGGTGTTCCCACTCCAACTAGTGACACCCGGGGTCCGAGCTCAAGCCTGGGGTCTGAGCGCCTGTCACATGAGACTGCTAGAGATCACAGAGATTTAGTCCCTTTACAAATCGGTGTTCCCTATCCAGCTACTGAAGTCTGGGGTATGAGGGCCAGTCACATGAGACTGCCAGAGATCACTGATATTTAGACACTTTACAGTGCCTAGAGGCGATTCAGTTCGCATTGTGCGCTATACAAGTATTTCATTCATTCATTCAAATCGGTGTTCCCACTCTAACTAGTGGCACCCGGGGTCCGAGCTGAAACCTGGGGTATGAGGGCGTCTGTTACACAAGACTGCTAGAGATCACTGACATTGGAGCTTCTTTACAAATGCAATTATTCACCATCAGAAATGAATCGTCTGACTCTGCTGCTGATGTCCGGGGGGGGGGGGGGGGGGGGGCTGTCACATGAGACTGTTAAAGTTCACTGCTATTTAGTCCCATTACAAATCAATGTTTCTTATCCAACTACTGATGCCTGGGGTCTGAGGGCCGGTCACATGAGACTGTAAAAGATCACGGCTATTAAGTACCTTTACAAATCAATGTTCCCTATCCAACTACTGACTATCCAACTCCTGTCACATGAGACTGCTAGAGATCACTGACATTATGGCTCCTTTACAAATGCACTTATACCCCTGCAGAAATCAATCCACTGACTCCACTACTGATGCCCGGGGTCCAGGGGGGGCCTGTCACATGAGACTGCTAGAGATCACTGCTATTATAGCTCCTTTACAAGTTAATGTTCCCACTTCAATGTCAAATGTCTGGGGTCTGATAGGCCTAGTACACAAGGCTGCTAGAGATCACTGCATGAGACTGCTAGAGATCACTGCATGAGTCTGCTAGAGATCACTGCATGAGACTGCTAGAGATCATTGCATGAGACTGCTAGAGATCATTGCATGAGACTGCTAGAGATCACTGCTTTTTAGTCCCTTTACAATCCAATGTTCCCACTCCAACTACTGACATCTGGGGTACGGGGGCCTGTCACACGAGACTGCTAAAGATCACGGCTAATTAACTGTAGCTCCTTTAGAAATCAATATTTCCATTTTAGCTACTGACATGCAGGGTCCGAGGGGGGCCTGTCACATGATACTGCTAGAAATCACTGCTATTATAGAGACCTGTCACATGAGACTGCTAATGATCACTGCTATTATAGAGACCTGTCACATGAGACTGCTAGAGACCACTGCTATTATAGAGACCTGTACCAGGAGACTGTTAGACCTGTCACATGAGACCTGTCACCTGAGAGTGCTAGAGATTACTGCTATTATAGAGACCTGTCACACAA
This sequence comes from Lithobates pipiens, assembly GCF_037356315.1. Lineage (NCBI taxonomy): Eukaryota > Metazoa > Chordata > Amphibia > Anura > Ranidae > Lithobates > Lithobates pipiens. Next base: position 42,490,803 of record NW_027507791.1, on the reverse strand, counting down.
GACTGCTAGAGATCACTGCTATTATAGAGACCTGTCACATGACAGTGCTAGAGATCACTGCTATTATAGAGACCTGTCACATGACAGTGCTAGAGATCACTGCTATTATAGAGAGACCTGTCACATGAGAGTGCTAGAGATCACTGCTATTATAGAGACCTGTCACATGACAGTTCTAGAGATCACTGCTATTATAGAGACCTGTCCCATGAGAGTTCTAAAGATCACTGCTATTATAGAGATCTGTCACATGAGAGTGCTAGAGATCACTGCTATTATAGAGACCTGTCACATGAGACTGCTAATGATCACTGCTATTATAGAGACCTGTCACATGAGACTGCTAGAGACCACTGCTATTATAGAGACCTGTACCAGGAGACTGTTAGACCTGTCACATGAGACCTGTCACCTGAGAGTGCTAGAGATTACTGCTATTATAGAGACCTGTCACACAAGACTGCTAGAGATCACTGCTATTATAGAGACCTGTCACATGACAGTGCTAGAGATCACTGCTATTATAGAGACCTGTCACATGACAGTGCTAGAGATCACTGCTATTATAGAGAGACCTGTCACATGAGAGTGCTAGAGATCACTACTATTATAGAGACCTGTCACATGAGAGTGCTAGAGATCACTGCTATTATAGAGACCTGTCACATGACAGTTCTAGAGATCACTGCTATTATAGAGACCTGTCCCATGAGACTGCTAGAGATCACTGCTATCATAGAGACCTGTCACATGAGAGTTCTAAAGATCACTGCTATTATAGAGATCTGTCACATGAGAGTGCTAGAGATCACTGCTATTATAGAGACCTGTCACATGAGACTGCTAATGATCACTGCTATTATAGAGACCTGTCACATGAGACTGCTAGAGACCACTGCTATTATAGAGACCTGTACCAGGAGACTGTTAGACCTGTCACATGAGACCTGTCACCTGAGAGTGCTAGAGATTACTGCTATTATAGAGACCTGTCACACAAGACTGCTAGAGATCACTGCTATTATAGAGACCTGTCACATGACAGTGCTAGAGATCACTGCTATTATAGAGACCTGTCACATGACAGTTCTAGAGATCACTGCTATTATAGAGACCTGTCCCATGAGACTGCTAGAGATCACTGCTATCATAGAGACCTGTCACATGAGAGTTCTAAAGATCATTGCTATTATAGAGATCTGTCACATGAGAGTGCTAGAGATCACTGCTATTATAGAGACCTGTCACATGAGACTGCTAGAGACCACTGCTATTATAGAGACCTGTACCAGGAGACTGTTAGACCTGTCACATGAGACCTGTCACCTGAGAGTGCTAGAGATTACTGCTATTATAGAGACCTGTCACACAAGACTGCTAGAGATCACTGCTATTATAGAGACCTGTCACATGACAGTGCTAGAGATCACTGCTATTATAGAGACCTGTCACATGACAGTTCTAGAGATCACTGCTATTATAGAGACCTGTCCCATGAGACTGCTAGAGATCACTGCTATCATAGAGACCTGTCACATGAGAGTTCTAAAGATCATTGCTATTATAGAGATCTGTCACATGAGAGTGCTAGAGATCACTGCTATTATAGAGACCTGTCACATGAGACTGCTAGAGACCACTGCTATTATAGAGACCTGTACCAGGAGACTGTTAGACCTGTCACATGAGACCTGTCACCTGAGAGTGCTAGAGATTACTGCTATTATAGAGACCTGTCACACAAGACTGCTAGAGATCACTGCTATTATAGAGACCTGTCACATGACAGTTCTAGAGATCACTGCTATTATAGAGACCTATCCCATGAGACTGCTAGAGATCACTGCTATTATAGAGACCTGTCAGATGAGATTGCTAGAGATCACTACTATTATAGAGACCTGTCACATGAGAGTGCTAGAGATCACTGCTATTATAGAGACCTGTCACATGAGAGTGCTAGAGATCACTGCTATTATAGAGACCTGTCACATGAGACTGCTAAAGATAACTGCTATTATAGAGACCTGTCAAATAAGAGTGCTAGAGATCACTGCTATTATAGAGACCTGTCACATGAGACTGCTAGAGATCACTGCTATTATAGAGACCTGTCACATGAGAGTGCTAAAGATCACTCCTATTATAGAGACCTGTCACATGAGACTGCTAATGATCACTGCTATTATAGAGACCTGTCACATGAGACTGCTAGGGATCACTGCTATTATAGAGACCTGTCACATGAGAGTGCTAGAGATCACTGCTATTATAGAGACCTGTCACATGAGACTGCTAAAGATAACTGCTATTATAGAGACCTGTCAAATAAGAGTGCTAGAGATCACTGCTATTATAGAGACCTGTCACATGAGAGTGCTAAAGATCACTGCTATTATAGAGACCTGTCACATGAGACTGCTAGGGATCACTGCTATTATAGAGACCTGTCACACAAGACTGCTAGAGATCACTGCTATTATAGAGACCTGTCACATGACAGTGCTAGAGATCACTGCTATTATAGAGACCTATCCCATGAGACTGCTAGAGATCACTGCTATCATAGAGACCTGTCACATGAGAGTTCTAAAGATCACTGATATTATAGAGACCTGTCACATGAGATTGCTAGAGATCACTACTATTATAGAGACCTGTCACATGAGAGTGCTAGAGATCACTGCTATTATAGAGACCTGTCACATGAGAGTGCTAGAGATCACTGCTATTATAGAGACCTGTCACATGAGAGTGCTAGAGATCACTGCTATTATAGAGACCTGTCACATGAGAGTGCTAGAGATCACTGCTATTATAGAGACCTGTCACATGAGACTGCTAAAGATAACTGCTATTATAGAGACCTGTCAAATAAGAGTGCTAGAGATCACTGCTATTATAGAGACCTGTCACATGAGAGTGCTAAAGATCACTGCTATTATAGAGACCTGTCACATGAGACTGCTAGGGATCACTGCTATTATAGAGACCTGTCACATGAGACTGCTAATGATCACTGCTATTATAGAGACCTGTCACATGAGACTGCTAGGGATCACTGCTATTATAGAGACCTGTCACATGAGAGTGCTAGAGATCACTGCTATTATAGAGACCTGTCACATGAGATTGCTAGAGATCACTGCTATTATAGAGACCTGTCACATGAGAGTGCTAGAGATCACTGCTATTATAGAGACCTGTCACATGAGAGTGCTAGAGATCACTGCTATTATAGAGACCTGTCACATGAGACTGCTAGAGATCACTGCTATTATAGAGACCTGTCAGATTAGATTGCTAGAGATCACTGCTATTATAGAGACCTGTCACATGAGATTGCTAGAGATCACTGCTATTATAGAGACCTGTCACATGAGACTGCTAAAGATAACTGCTATTATAGAGACCTGTCACATGAGAGTGCTAAAGATCACTCCTATTATAGAGACCTGTCACATGAGACTGCTAGGGATCACTGCTATTATAGAGACCTGTCACATGAGAGTGCTAGAGATCACTGCTATTATAGAGACCTGTCACATGAGACTGCTAAAGATCACTGCTATTATAGAGACCTGTCACATGAGACTGCTAAAGATCACTGCTATTATAGAGACCTGTCACATGAGAGTGCTATTATAGCTCCTTTATGAGTCAATGTTCCCACTTCAATGTCTAACGCCCAGGGGGCCTGAGGATCTATCACATGAGACTGTTAGAGATCACAACTGCTACAGCTGCTTTGCAAAAGAGCCCTCCCACTCCAGCTCCCGATGGCGGGGGGTCCGAGGGCCACACAAGAAAGTACCAAAGGGCCACAGATGGGGCCCCGGAGACCCCTGTACACGGCTTTGCAAACGTTTTAAACAAAAGGATAGAAAAAGTAAATAAAAATAAAATCAGTTTCTATAAGTGAACATTGCACCGTGCGCTCCTATTGGCCGACTGAATACTGCTCAGCGGTGATGTCATCGATCCAGAACGGTCAGAAGGGGGAAAGTCTTCACTCGCTCTGCGAGTTTTTTTCCGATTTTCTTTTTTAGTTTAGAGAAACAAAATCTTTTTTTTTTTTTCACGTAAAAAAAAAAAGGAAGCGTGAAGTATATCTGAGACATTTCTCCGAAAGGCGCGCTTCCTCCTCAGTGAGCGGAACGCACAACCTTAACCCTTCATCTTCCCGGACCGCCCGGGGTCGGAAATTCCCCCCGTTTTATTCTCAGAGTCAGTTAAAAAAAAATTGTCAGCTATGGGGATGGAACGTTCGGTGCGAGGTTGTGTGGGGGAGGCGGAGCTTAAGGCTGAAGTCACACCTTTACCTGTGCATGATCCGCCAGGGTCCAAGGGTCTGTTACATGAGACTGCTAGAGATCACTGGCATTACACCCCATCATAAATAAATGCTCCGACTCCAACTACTGACACCTGGGGTCTGTTACATGAGACTGCTAGAGATCACTGATATTACACCCCTTCATAAATAAATGCTCCGACTCCTACTACTGACACCTTCGGTCTATTACATGAGACTGCTAGAGATCACTGATATTACACCCCTTCATAAATAAATGCTCCGACTCCAACTACTGACGCCTGGGGTCTGTTAAAAGAGACTGCTAGAGATCACTGATATTATAGTTCCTTTATAAAGCAATGTTCCTGGTCCCACTTTTGACTGCTGAAGTCTGAGAACCTGTTACATGAGACTGCTAGAGATCACTGGCATTACACCCCATCATAAATAAACGCTACAACTACAACTACTGACGCCTGTGGTCTGTTGCATGAGACTGCTAGAGATCACTGCTATTTAGCCCCTCCAACTACTGATGCCGGTGGGTTCTAAAGGTCTGTCGCATGAGACTGCTAGAGATCACTGACATTGTAGCGTTTTTAACAAATAAATGGTTCTATTTCCATTACTCGCTGCTAGTGTCCTAGGACCTGTTACACGAGACTGCTAAAGATCACTGCCATCAAAACATATTTACAAACCAATGTTCCCAATCCAAAGTCTGACTGCTGGGGCTGAGGACCTGTTATATGAGACTGCTAGAGATCACTGCAATTATACCCCTTCCAAAATCAGTGCTCCAACTCCATTTGCTAATGCCTGCGGTTTGAGGGCCTGTCACATGAGACTGCTAGAGATCACTGAATAGGACTTCTATAGATCACTGCATGAGACTGCTAGAGATCACTGCTATTTAGTCCCTTTGCAAATCTATGTTCCTATTCTGAATATTGATGGCTGGGCTCTGAGGGCCTGTCACATGAGACTGCTAGAGATCACTGAATAGGACTTCTAGAGATCACTGCATGAGACTGCTAGAGATCACTGCTATTTAGTCCCTTTGTAAATCTATGTTCCTAGTCTGAATATTGATGGCTGGGGTCTGAGGGCCTGTCACATGAAACTGTTAGAGATCACCGCTATTTGGTCCCTTACAAATGAATATTCCCACTCTAACTATTGGGGTCTGAGGGCCTTTTACATAAGACTGCTAGGGATCAATGAATAGGAATTTTAGAGGTCACTGCATGAGACTGCTAGAGATCATTGCAATTATACCCCTTCCAAAATCAATGCTCAGACTCCATGTACCATTGGCTGGAGTTTGAGGGGCTGTCACATGAGACTGCTAGAGATCACCGCATGAGACTGCTAGAGATCACTGACGTTGGCTCAGTCATGCATTTTAAACCCTCAAGATCTCCTTATCACCGCTCACAGTGAAAATATAACTCATAGAGGAATAAAAAGATCTCATAGTGCTCACTGTTAATATTTTATTGATAGAAGCTCACAGTAGTCCCACCCAGCGTGGTGACATCCCAATCCACACCCAACTGATGCATCGGGGGTTTATTTACTAAAACTTGGAAGGGTGCAAAATCAGGCTTACTCCAGCATAGAAACCAATCAGCTTCCAGGTTTTTTTTGGTCAAAACTTAATTGAACAAGCTGAAGTTAGAAGCTGATTGGCTACCATGCACAGCGGCACCAGATTCTAAGTGCATCAAATTTAGTAAATCAACCCCATTGTGTCCCAAATGAGCTTTGAGAAAGTCCATGAAATTAAGTTCATTGGGCACAAGCAATTTGGATTGGTAAGACTTCTATTAGAGGACTTTATATATCTAATTGGATTTTTGTGTTGTGGTATTTTTTCTTCACAGAATGTATTTACATTTTTTTTTTTATTTACATATTTTTTCACATAGTGCTCACTGTTTAAATTTTATTAATAGAAGCAATAAAAGTAAAACTCATAATTAAAAGGAGAAAAATCTGCATCTCAGTATGTCACCATTACAAATGTTACTGAAGTTAGATCTCTCTGAGACCCACAGTAGTCCTGCTCAGCGTGATGATGTCACAAGCCACACCCAGCTGACACCTTGCGTCCCAAATGGACATTAAGAAATTTTTGTTTATAAAATTAAATGAAGTTCATTGGCACAAGCAGTATAACACTTCAGTGTGAGGACTTTATATATCTAATTGGACTTTCGTGCTGTTGGATTTTTTTTTTTTTTTTTTTTACACAATTTATGTATAAATTTTTTCACATAGTGCTCACTGTTTACATTTTATTAATAAAGGCAACAAAAGTAAAACTCACGATTAAAAAGAGAAAAATCGGCATCTCAGTATGTCACCATTACAAATGTTACTGAGGTTAGATCTCTCTGAGTCCCACAGTAGTCCTGCTCAGCACAATGATGTCACAAGCTACGCCCAGCTGACGCGTTGTGTCCCAAATTGACTTGTGTTTATAAAAATTAAATGAAGTAATTTGGATTGATAAGACTTCTATTTGAGGACTTTATATATCGAATTAGACTTTCGTGCTGTTGGATTTTTTTCTTTACACAATTTATTTACACATTTTTTCACATAGTGCTCACTGTTTACATTTTATTAATAGAAGCAATAAAAGTAAAACTCACAATTAAAAAGAGAAAAATCGGCATCTCGGTATGTCTCTAACAAATGGTACTGAGGTTAGAGCTCTCTGAGTCCCACAGTAGTCCTGCTCAGTGTGATGATGTCACAAGCCATGCCCAGCTGCCGCGTTGTGTCCCATATGGACTTTAAGAAATGTATTTTTATAAAATTAAATGAAGTTCATTGGCACAAGCAATTTGGATTGATAAGACTTCTATTTGAGGACTTTATATATCAAATTGGACTTTCGTGCTGTCAGATTTTTTTTTTTTTTTTTTACACAATTTATTTACACATTTTTTCACATAGTGCTGACTGTTTACATTTTACTAATAGAAGCAATAAAAGTAAAACTCACAATTAAAAAGAGAAAAATCTTCACCTCGATATGTCTCTATTACAAATGTTACTGAGGTTAGATCTCTCTGAGTCCCACAGTAGTCCTGCTCAGCGCGATGATGTCACAAGCCACGCCCCAGTTGACGCGTTGCGTCCCAAATGGACTTTAAGAAATTTGTGTTTATAAAATTAAATGAAGTAATTTGGATTGATAAGACTTCTATATATCTAATTGGACTTAGTACTGTTGGAGTTTTTTCTTTACACATTTTTTTTCACATAGTGCTCACTGTTTACATTTTATTAATAGAAGCAATAAAAGTAAAACTCACAATTAAAAAGAGAAAAATCGGCATCTCGATATGTCTCTATTACAAATGTTGCTGAGGTTAGATCTCTCTGAGTCCCACAGTAGTCCTGCTCAGAGCGATGATGTCACAAGCCACGCCCCAGCTGACGCGTCCCAAATGGACTTTAAGAAATTTGTGTTTATAAAATGAATTAAAGTTCACTGGCACAAGCAATTTTGATTGATACGACTTCTAGTTGAGGACTTCATATATCCAATTGGACTTTTGTGGACTTTAATTGGACTTTAACATAGTGCTCACTGTTCACATTTTATTAATAGAAGCAATAAAAGTAAAACTCACAATTAAAAAGAGAAAAATCTGCATCTCATATAAAACAAATATGATGTGAGTGGGAGCCTTCCTAATGTACAGGATGGGTGGGCGGAGCTGGGAACACCAACGTAGGCACCCCATTGCTGTTATTTGGTGGGAGGGGCTGACTCAGCCAATTGACCTCCGCACAAATTGGTAATAATGGCTCTGGCTGATTGATATCAGCAATTTCTGTTGGTGTTTTGTACATAGCTCTGGCGGAACATAACCCCCCTCCCCCTCCTCCTCCTCCTCCTCCTCCACGAGCCTGATGTGCATTATCGATCATTTCTGTCAATACGCCGCGCTGCCCTGCACAGGTCAATTAAGTGACTGAACAAAGCCGCCATGTGTGATATAATGAACTGTATATTGACTCGGAGGCCAGTCAGTCCATGAATATTATACCGCCAGATGCCATTGTTTTACCGCTACCCCGTGGCATCAATTATGTGCTAATAGGGAACATCCTACGTCCAATCAGATCACTGCTCTGCCCGCAGCAGTATAGAGCATGGCAGAAAATAACATTAATAGGGAGTCAGAGACTGCAACCTGTTCAACTCCAGCGGTGCAGAGTATTTCAGGAGAGGAGAGTCATAGAGGAAGGAGCAGAGTCCTCCAGCAGAGCAGAGTATTTCAGGAGAGGAGAGTCATAGAGGAAGGAGCAGAGTCCTCCAGCAGAGCAGAGTATTTCAGGAGAGGAGAGTTATAGAGGAAGGAGCAGAGTCCTCCAGCAGTGCAGAGTATCTCAGGAGAGGAGAGTTATAGAAGGAAGGAGCAGAGTCCTCCAGCAGTGCAGAGTATCTCAGGAGAGGAGAGTTATAGAAGGAAGGAGCAGAGTCCTCCAGCAGTGCAGAGTATCTCAGGAGTGGAGAGTTATAGAGGAAGGAGCAGTGTCCTCCAGTGGTGCAGAGTATTTCAGAAGAGGAGCGTTATAGAGGAAGGAGCAGAGTCCTCCAGCAGTGCAGAGTATCTCAGGAGAGGAGAGTTATAGAGGAAGGAGCCGAGTCCTCCAGTAGAACAGAGTATTTCAGGAGAGGAGAGTTATAGAGGAAGGAGCAGAGTCCTCCAGCAGTGCAGAGTATCTCGGGAGAGGAGAGTTATAGAAGGAAGGAGCAGAGTCCTCCAGCAGTGCAGAGTATCTCAGGAGTGGAGAGTTATAGAGGAAGGAGCAGTGTCCTCCAGCAGTGCAGAGTATTTCAGGAGAGGAGCGTTATAGAGGAAGGAGCAGTGTCCTCCTGCAGTGCAGAGTATTTCAGGAGAGGAGTACAGTGATTTTGTGGGTGGCATTGTCCACGTATTGTGTTGTGTGCTCCTTTCAGGTCTTCTGATTGAGCTGCTAGTAGGAGGACAGATCACATACGATAACAGTTCTTATTATGAAGCTCATCACTCCAAAAAGTAGATGTGACTCTTTTTGGCCCATATAGACTTCAGGAGAAGTGTGAATGGGGTCCCAATGGTGGCCTCTTGACATCCAAATTTACCCAAAAAATGAAGATCACCCAAGCATAGTGTTGCCTGAAGCCTGTCACTCCAAAAAGTACATGAGCCTTTTTTGGCCCCCATAGACTTCAATAGGAGTGCATGAAAATTTTTCAAAAAATGCCCCAAAAATGTCCAAAGTGTGGATGGGGCCAGAGTGGTCTCCTCCTGAAGTCCAACTTCACCCAAAAATCAAAGACCACCCAAACGTAGTAGTGTTGCCTGAAGCTCATCACTCCAAAAAGTACATGAGTCTCTTTTTTTGGCCTCTATAGACTTCAGCAGAAGTGTGAATGGGACCCTAATGGTGGCCTCTTAAAGTCCAACTTTACCCAAATATTGAAGACCACACAAGCATAGTGTTGCCTGAAGCCTGTCACTCCAAAAAGTACATGGGTCTCTTTTTGGCCCCTAGAGACCTCAACTGAAGTGTGAAGGAGGCTTTAGTGGTGGCCTCCTAAAATCCAACTGCACCCAAAAATCAAAGCCCACCCAAGCATAGTGTCACCTTCAAGCCTGTCACTCCAAAAAGTACATGAGCCTCTTTTTGGCCTCATTTTTGGGTGAAGTTTGGACTTCAAGAGGCCACCACTAAGGCCCCATTTATGCTTCTGTAAATGGGGCCTTAGTGGTGGCCTCTTGAAGTCCAAACTTCACCCAAAAAATGAAAGGTCATTGAATAACTCATTAGTGCCTTTCATTTTTTACAGACCCCAAAAGGTAATACATTGTTTCATTATCTTGCGTCTCCACCTCCTACCACCGTGCCACCATCTTGGTGCCACTCTCTCACACTTGAGTTCTCTGGTTATTTGTTTACTCTTTATTTATATTTATATATCTAGGTCCTCTATATATATATATATATATTTTGGAGTCCCAGAATACTATAAAAACCTGCTTTGTGATTCAGTTTGATTTCAAACCACGCAAGACCAAAATGAGTCACCCTGTCGTCTCAACCTGCAAGCCATCTCCGTCTCATTACTCTGAGCGCGAAAAAGGCTTTGTAGAAGCCAAAAAAACGACAAGCTCTGCGGCATGAAAAGGTAGCGAGATTGTTCGCGACACGAGCAAGTGACATGTTTTGTAGTTTGGAGATCAGAAAAAGCGGTTGTAGAAGGAAGTAAGCTCAGCGCTGGGAGCGTCTGCGGAGCTCCGACTTCCTCTATGAAAATTACTTTCAGTCTGGCCTCGTTTTTATCCTGATCTGAGAAGTGATTTCACAGATGGAAACCACGCAGCCCGACGCGTTAACCCCTAACCCACCGCCCGCAGTCATCGTGTAACTCATGTTGTTTTAAAACCCAACGTTGTCTTTTCTTTTCTTTTTTTTTAACAAACTCTGCTCAGCATTCCTTATTCTTGGTAATCTGGACGCCACGTTCCTTCAACGTTCCTTCAACGTTTCTTCTACGTTCCTTCAGCGTTCCTTCAACGTTTCTTCAAAGTTCCTTCAACGTTTCTTCAACGTTTCTTCAACGTTCCTTCAACGTTTCTTCAACGTTTCTTCAACGTTCCTTCAACGTTCCTTCAACGTTCATTCAACGTTTCTTCAACGTTCCTTGAACGTTTCTTCAACGTTTCTTCAACGTTCCTTCAACGTTACTTCAACGTTCCTTCAACGTTTCTTCAACGTTCATTCAACGTTTCTTCAACGTTCCTTCAACGTTCCTTCAACGTTCCATCAACGTTTCTTCAACGTTCCTTCAACGTTTCTTCAACGTTCCTTCAACGTTTCTTCAACGTTTCTTCAATGTTCCTTCAACGTTCCTTCAAGTTCCTTCAAGTTCCTTCAACGTTCCTTCAACGTTCCTTGAAGCCCCAAATTGCTGTGTTAACCCCTAACCCACCGCCCGCAGTCGCCGTGTAACTCAGGTTGTTTTAAAACCCAACATTGTCTTTTCTTTTTTCTTTTTTTAACAAACTCTGCTCAGCATTCCTTATTCTTGGTAATCTGGACGCCACGTTCCTTCAACGTTCCTTCAACGTTTCTTCAACGTTCCTTCAACGTTTCTTCAACGTTTCTTCAACTTTCCTTCAACGTTCCTTGAACGTTCCTTCAACGTTCCTTCAACGTTCCTTCAAGTTCCTTCAACGTTTCTTCAACGTTCCTTCAACGTTTCTTCAACGTTCCTTCAACGTTTCTTCAACGTTCCTTCAACGTTCCTTCAAGTTCCTTCAACGTTTCTTCAACGTTTCTTCAACGTTCCTTCAACATTTCTTCAACGTTCCTTCAACGTTCCTTCAACGTTCCTTCAACGTTCCTTCACACATTTTCCTGAAGCCCCAAATTGCTGTGATGACCAACTTTGTAGAAAGGTCAGGAGCTGGTCCACTTTCTTCTACCATCCTCTTGGCTTGGTGCACTTTAAATTTAAAGGGCCAGTTCACCCATCCCTCACTGGATATCTGCAAATGCGCAAAACAAGAGCTGGTATGGAAGTCCCAAACCTCAGTGTGCCTACACGTGCATGGGGACCCCCCAAGCATCCATGGGTGTACTGAAGACTCCGCCAGAACCCAAAAGCCAGGACGAGCCCTTTGGCTTATCTGCACATTTGATAGACCAACAATGATGGCAGTGCTGGAGGGAGGGGTTTAGGAAGAAAGCTACAGGGGACCTCTTTAATGACTCAAAAAAGGGTGGTCTCACTCTTAAGAATGTAATTTCCTATATAGAATTGCACCATAATTTATTTATTTATGTTTTATATCCTAAAGTTTTTAATTAGTTTTTTGTTTTTTTAATACTCAGAAAAGGGTGATCTCATTATTAAAAATGTAGTTTCCTATATAGAATTGCACCATAATTTTTTTTTTATTTGTTTCATAAAGTTTTTACATTTTTTTTTATAGCATATATAAGCACAAGAACACTAATAAATACCAAAGCTTCATAAAAAAATAAAAAAAAAATTAGAAAAATTTACAAGCGACGGAGGACATATAGTGGGGCGTCACATCTAAATCTGTGGCTGTGAAAAATTTAAACGCTACATAAAATTAAGCAAGTGTGTTTTACTGCCTGGAGCTGGGGGGGGGGGGGGGGGGAGGGGGGGGGGGTTTTATGGCAAAAAAATAAAAAAATCACACTTCTGGGAGTAAAAGCGCTTGTTAATTAAGACTGCCGGCGGAGTGTTGCGCGCCGCGTTAGTCATTGATGGAAGCTGGAAGAATGAAAACCGAGCTCAGAGGGAAAATATTATAAATTGGGGTCAATTTTTATTTTTTTTATGAGATTCTAAATTAATTCCTTCTCAATAACTATACATAATAATAATAATAATAATAAAAAAAAATATACATACATATATATATATATATATATATATATATATATATATATATATATATATATATATATATATTTATTTATATATATATATATATAAAAATTAATAATAATTATAAATATATGTATACATATACAGCATACTATCCCCCCCCAAAAAAAAATCACCCCTCCCAGTAAAAGTCCTCCCCCCAGTTTTCCAATCGTCCATACTAGCACAAATACCCCCCCCAACATTCCTCTCATAGCACAACCCCCCCCCCCCAAAAAAAATTCACCCCTCCTAGCAAAACCCCCCCCCCCCAGTTTTCCAATCATCCCTAGTAGAACAAATCCCCTCATGTTCCTCTCATAGCACAACCCCCCCCCAAAAAAAAAATCACCCCTCCTAGCAAAACCCCCCCCCAGTTTTCCAACCATCCCTACTAGCACAAATACCCCCCCCCCCTCAAAAAAAATTTCCTCTCATAGCACAAATCCCCTCCCATCCCCCTGCCAACACAAATCCCCCCAAATCACCACTCCTTGCACCCATCCCCAAATTTACCCACGTAAAACAATCCTTACTTACAAATCTCCACCCCCCCAAAACAAAAATCACCCCTCCTAGCAAAATCCCCCCCCCCCAGTTTTCCATTCATCCCTACTAGCACAAATCCCCCCTCCCTCAAATGTTCCTCTCATAGAACAAATCCCCCCCCAAAAAAATAGAAATCACCCCTCCCAGGAAAAGCCCTCCCTCTAGTTTTCCAATTACCACTCCTAGCAAACACCCCCCCCCCATTTTCTAATCATCCCTACTAAGCACAAATACCCCCCCCCCCAAATGTCCCTCTCATAGCACAAATAACCACCCTCCCCCCAAAAATAGTTTCCCTCCTAGCACAAATCCTCTCCCTCCTCTACCATATGACCTCTTCTAGCACAACACACCCCCCCCCCACATCCCTCCTCCTAGCACAAATCCTCTCCCCATCCCCCCTCCCAACACAAATCCCCCCAAATCACCACTCCTTGGACACACCCCCAAATGTACCCACCTAAAACAATCCTTACACTTACAAATCCCCCCTCGAAAAAATCACCCCTCCTAGCATAAATCTCCCTCCTCATGTTTCCAATAATCCCTACTAGCACAAATACCCCCCCTCCCCCAAATGTTCCTCTCATAGCACAAATCTCCCCCCCCCCCAAATGTACTCATCTAGAACAATCCTTACTGCCTGGTGTCCCCCAATTTCCCCCTCCAAACACAAATCCCCACCCCAATCTCCTAGTGGTGCCCCCACCCTTATCTCACATGATATAACAGTGACAACCCCCGGTTGTCAGATACTGATCTGAAGCATGAGCACAGTAAGAGGCACCCCTCTGCCGCTGTGCCTGGGGCAGCTTCCCCTCATGCCCACCCCTTGTCCCAGCCCTGGTTGTCAGACACTGATCTGGAGCATGTGCCCAGTAAGGGGACACCCCTCTGCCGCTGGGCCTGGGGCAACTTTCCCTCATGCCCACCCCTTGTCCCAGCCCTGGTTGCCAGACACTAATCTGAAGCATGTGCCCAGTAAGGGGACACCCCCTCTGACAATGTGCCTGGGGCGCCTGTCTCTCATGCCCACCCCTTATCCCAGCCCTGGTTGCCAGACACTGATCTGGAGCATGCACCCAGTAAGGGGACAACTCCTCTAACAATGTGCCTGGGGCACCTGTCTCTTATGCCCACCCCTCGTCCCAGCCCTGGTTGTCAGACACTGATCTGAAGCATGGGCCCAGTGAGGCGACACCCCTCTGCCGCTGTGCCTGGGGCGTCTTCCCCTCCTGCCCACCCCCCCTTGTCCCAGCCCTGGTTGCCTGACACTGATCTGAAGCATGGACCCGGTGAGGGGACACCCCTCTGCCGCTGTGCCTGGGGCGTCTTCCCCTCCTGCCCACCCCTCCTTGTCCCAGCCCTGGTTGCCAGACACTGATCTGAAGCATAAGCCCAGTAAGAGGACACCCCTTTGCCGCTGGGCCTGGGGCAACTTCTCTTCATGGCCACCCCTTGTCCCAGCCCTGGTTGCCAGACACTGATCTGGAGCATGCACCCAGTAAGGGGACAACTCCTCTAACAATGTGCCTGGGGCACCTGTCTCTTATGCCCACATCTCGTCCCAGCCCTGGTTGTCAGACACTGATCTGAAGCATGTGCCCAGTAAGGGGACACCCCTCTGCCGCTGTGCCTGGGGCGTCTCCCCCCTCCTGCCCACCCCTTGTCCCAGCCCTGGTTGCCAGACACTAATCTGAAGAATGGACCCAGTGAGGGGACACCCCTCCTGCCCCCCCCCCCCCCTTGTCCCAGCCCTGTGCAGCACACTAGCGCCTGTTACAGTGCCACACCAAAAAACGGAGCATGCACTATTTTTTTTTTTTCCGGCGGACCCCAACGCGATGGTGTGAGCCCACCTGCCGTTGTGAATGAGCCACACATTTTTGTCACCCTGTTACTTTAGAGCAGAAGAAGAGGAAACAAATGTATCAAACTGCAATTTTTGTTAAGTCCGCCGCAGAATTTGATTGGCCGCTCCCGCGTTGCGTGCGATGGAATAACGATAAATCTGGGGCTCGGAATGATGTAGAGAGACAGGAAAGTCGCTGTCCGAGATGGATGATGGGAGAAGGGGGGGGGGGGCGGGGGTCGTTGCGTTGAGAAGCTTAGTCGCTGAGCCCCCAGCGGTGGGAAAAGCAGCATCCGTCCATCTGCTCAGAGGAAGTCAGCTGACGCGGGATCTGCAGATCTCGATTTGACCTGAATATGACGGGCTTGGCTGCTTCCCGGGCCTGGGGACCCGGGGAGGGAGGAGCGCCTCCGCATCGCTCGCTGCGTCCTCTGCAGCCCATGCAAGCGGACAGCTGTGCTGACGCAGGATCCCCTCCCCGAGCCACAATCCGGAGAGCGCTGCAAATGTCAACAGCTTACCGAGCAACCGGACCAGTCGGGTTTTTTTTTTTACCGGCTGCTACAGTAACCCAAAATGTGGCCACGTTTATACTGTCCGATTCACACCAGCTGAAAGTTCAAATCAGGCTTTCAGCAAGAGGCGAATGTTGAAAGGAATTTCAGTCCCCTTACTGCCTGCCCCGCCCCCTTCTTTACTGGTGCTGCCTTCTTTTGTGGTCTGGTTGGGGGGCTCCAAACTTTCCAAACAAAGGACCGGTTTACTGACCATTAGTCTTTAGGGGGGCCATTGGGAGTAGAAATTGTCCTGGTGTCAAAGCCCCAACATCACTGGTGTCAGTGGGAGGAATAGTGCCCCATCATTGGTGTCAATGGGAGGAATAGTGCCCCATCATTAGTATCAGTAGGACCAGTTCCCCATCATTGGTGTCAGTGGGAGGAATAGTGTCCCATCATTGGTATCAGTGGAAGGAATAGAGCCCCATCATTGGTATCAGTGGAAGGAATAGTGTCCCATCATTGTTATCAGTGGGACTAGTGCCCTATTCATTGGTGTCAGTGGGAGGAATAGTGCCCCATCATTAGTATCAGTAGGAATAGTCCCCCGTCATTAGTATCAGTAGGACTAGTGCCCCATCATTGGTGTCAGTGGGAGGAATAGTGCCCCATCATTAGTATCAGTAGGACTAGTGCCCCATCATTGGTGTCAGTGGGAGGAATAGTGTCCCATCATTGTTATCAGTGGGACTAGTGCCCTATTCATTGGTGTCAGTGGGAGGAATAGTGCCCCATCATTAGTATCAGTAGGAATAGTCCCCCGTCATTAGTATCAGTAGGACTAGTGCCCCATCATTGGTGTCAGTGGGAGGAATAGTGCCCCATCATTGGTATCAGTTGGACTAGTGTCCCATCATTAGTATAAGTAGGACTAGTGCCCCATCATTAGTATAAGTAGGATTAGTGCCCCATCATTAGTATAAGTAGGACTAGTGCCCCATCATTAGTATAAGTAGGACTAGTGCCCCATCATTAGTATAATTAGGATCAGTGCCCCATCATTGGTATCCGTGGGGGGAATAGTGTCCCGTCATTAGTATCAGTAAGACTAGTGGCCCATCATTAGTATCAGTAGGACTAATGCCCCATCATTAGTATAAGTAGGACTAGTGCCCCATCATTAGTATCAGTAGGACTAGTGTCCCATCTTTGGTGTCAGTGGAAGGAATAGTGCCCCATCATTGGTATCAATAGGAGGAATAGCGCCCCATCATTGATATCCATGGGAGGAATAGTGCCCCATCATTGGTGTCAGTGGAAGGAATAGTGCCCGGTATCAATGAGAGGAATAGTGCCCCATCATTGGTGTCTATGGGAGGAATAGTGCCCCATCATTGGTATCAGTGGGAGGAATAGTGCCCCATCATTGGTGTCAGTGGGAGGAATAGTGCCCCATCATTGGTATCAGTGGGGGGAATAGTGCCCCATCATTGGTATCAGTGGGAGGAATAGTGCCCCATCATTGCTATCCATGGGAGGAATAATGCCCCATCATTGGTATCAGTGGGAGGAATAGTGTCTCATCATTGGTATCAGTGGCAGGAATAGTGCCCCATCATTGGTGTCAATGGGAGGAATAGTGCCCCATCATTAGTATCAGTAGGACCAGTTCCCCATCATTGGTGTCAGTGGGAGGAATAGTGTCCCATCATTGTTATCAGTGGGACTAGTGCCCCGTCATTAGTATCAGCAGGACTAATGCCCCATCATTGGTGTCCGTGGGAGGAATAGTGCCCCATCATTAGTATCAGTTGGACTAGTGCCCCATCATTGGTTTCAGTGGGAGGAATAGTGTCCCATCATTGTTATCAGTGGGACTAGTGCCCTATTCATTGGTGTCAGTGGGAGGAATAGTGCCCCATCATTAGTATCAGTAGAAATAGTCCCCCGTCATTAGTATCAGTAGGACTAGTGCCCCATCATTGGTGTCAGTGGGAGGAATAGTGCCCCATCATTGGTATCAGTAGGACTAGTGTCCCATCATTAGTATAAGTAGGACTAGTGCCCCATCATTAGTATAAGTAGGACTAGTGCCCCATCATTAGTATAAGTAGGACTAGTGCCCCATCATTAGTATAATTAGGATCAGTGCCCCATCATTGGTATCCGTGGGAGGAATAGTGTCCCGTCAGTAGTATCAGTAAGACTAGTGGCCCATCATTAGTATCAGTAGGACTAATGCCCCATCATTAGTATAAGTAGGACTAGTGCCCCATCATTAAAACCAGTAGGACTAGTGTCCCATCTTTGGTGTCAGTGGAAGGAATAGTGCCCCATCATTGGTGTCAGTGGAAGGAATAGTGCCCGGTATCAATGAGAGGAATAGTGCCCCATCATTTGTGTCTATGGGAGGAATAGTGCCCCATCATTGGTATCAGTGGGGGAATAGTGCCCCATCATTGGTATCAGTGGGGGAATAGTGCCTCATCATTGGTATCAGTGGGGGAATAGTGCCCCATCATTGCTATCCATGAAAGGAATAATGCCCCATCATTGGTATCAGTGGCAGGAATAGTGCCCCATCATTGGTGTCAGGATGGGGCAACCAGCATTGGATCTCATTTGCTATACATGCTTTATAATGGGTGGCAGTTGCCGATGTCTTGTCTAATAGCGTCCTCCATCGGATAGTGTCCCCTGCTTACTGCGCATGCGCAGTACACAGGAACAGAGATTCCGAAAATTGCCGAGGATGAACGGCGCCTGCGCCGTGAGTCCAGGTTCTATCCCCACCATCCAAGTGGACATAGAGTAGGAATAAAAAAGAGCCGAGCGCAACGAGGCCGATCCCGAAGCGTGGCGAGCGAAGCTTGCCCGTGAGTGGCCCTCTAATATTCACAACCCTATGTCCGCTTGGATGGTGGGGCCACCACCTCCACTCACGGCGCAGGCGCCGTTCAGCTTCAGAGATTTTCCGAAGCTTCGTCTGCTCCGTACTGCGCATGCGCAGTAAGGTCCGGACACTATTTGATGGCCGGACACTATTAGGCAGAACACCGGCGTTAGAGGCACTAGGAGGAGGGACAGAGCCATCACTGGTGCGGTGATACTCATTGGAGGCCCAAAGATTCGGAAGGAGGCGGGGCAGTGACACCATACCTGTATTGCACCCTTATGCCATGCAGCAATATAGCACAACAGTGTGTAACAGAGTTTTTAAAGATGTTTTTCGGCGGCTCGTTTTCCGGGGTGGGGTTTCCCTTTAAAAAATGTTTTCCTTTCCGCAAAATGTTCCTCATCCCCCCTACACACCAGTTGGTGATTGCAATCAGACTGACAGTGGGTGTGGCTGAACTGGCTGCTGAGCAGTGAGAGGAGTCAGAGAAGGGGGGTGAGTGTCCCAGCATCCTATCTGCAGTTTTATTGATGTAAAATATTACCAGAGCTGGGGAAGCTGTTTAGAATTCAGGCAGCATTCAGGCATTTTGTGTGGAAGTAGAGTTGAGATGCCAGCCAAAGGTTTTTTTTTGCATACCACAGGGGGGGGGCTTAGATGCTTGTCAAGTATTATTGTCTGTGTCCCCACTGTCCTGGTCTCCTCTCCCCCCCCCCCAGCGATCACTCAGACTGTACACTGTAACTTTGTAGCGCGTCACAAACTGATGGGCTGTACCCACTGGGGAGCTTGTCCTTCTGTCCTGGTCTCCTCCCCCCCCCCTCCTCAGTGATCACTCAGACTGTACACTGTAACTTTGTAGCAGGTCACAAAGCGATTGGGTTGCAGGGGCCTGATCTGTGTCAGACATTTTGTGAACACAGCCAAGAACTGTACGGGCACTACGATTGTATCTTCTTTGAGTCGGCATCTCAATCCAGGAAGTAGAGGTTGACCCTGAATGATGCCTAAACAACATTGGCGTCGTCCTTTTGGAGTGGAAAGAGGAAGGGCCGCCAGCCAATACTACAGATATATTTTAACCGTGTTAAAGCGGGGGTCCGCCGTTTTATTTTTTTAGTTTTTTTTTGTTTTGTTTTTTAAAGCCAGCAGCTACAAATACTGCAGCTGCTGACTTTTAAAATAATGACACTTACCCGCCCAGCGCGCCCGCGATGTCGGCACCCGAAGCCGATCTCTCGATTGTCTCTCTGCCGCCGCCATCTTGGGTATGGGAATCAGGAAGTGGAGCCTTGTGGCTTCATTTCCCGGTTCCCTACTGCGCATGCGCGAGTCGCGCTGCGCAATAAGGACGGTCCCCGCTGCCTCTGGGATCTTTGTGTTTCCCAGCAGACAGCGGGGGACCTTCGGAAAGGGGCGTAGATTCTGCAGATATCTATGCCGGAAGTGGGTGCAGATACCTGTACTGTACAGGTATCTGCACCCCCCCCTCCCCCCCTGAAAGGTACCAATTGTGGCGCCGGAGGGGGGGAGGGTTCTAATGAGCGGAAGCTCCACTTTAGGGTGGACCTCCGCTTTAAGTGCAGCATTATAAGAAATGCAGTAGGGAGAAATGTTCTGCTGGGCAGCTTAAAGGGGCCAGCACTACAGAAATATATTCACATGTAAAGTGTAGCGCAGGGGTGCCCAACCAGTGGCCCGCGGAGCCCTCTGATATGGCCCTCGACCTCCTGCTCTAAGATGGCAGGTTGGCAAGCCCAGATCACGGGTTGCTGACCTGCCATCCCAGAGCAGCAGTTTTGTGACTGAAGCCACTGGTAGTGGAAGCAAGTGGCTGTGGAGCAGAGCCACATAAGCCAATGCTTCGTGTATGGTGCCCACTTCTGTCACAGGCGGAGTGATACCAAATGCACTCCGCCTAGGACAGCAACAGCCAGCGATACCAGAATGGAAGACGGTTATTAAAGGTAAGTTTACTACTAAATTCACAGTATAAGTTTACCGCAAAGTGCAGCTAACCTGCGGAAAATCCACAGGTTCACTGCGCTGCACCTGCGGTTTGGGCAAATCGCATCGCATCAGTGTTAAAGCAGCCATAGGCCCCTTTTCACATGATTGGTTCGAACCAATCGGATTTACTATTCACCTCCTATGGAGCAGCAGATGTAAAAAAAAGACTTGTCTGTTTACACCCGCCTACCTAAAAAAAAAAAAAAAATAAAAAAAAAAAAATAGAAAAGAGATCTGCCCCTTCTGTCTGGGGGTACCGGATTGGATCGGAGGGCCCATAGAGTAGAGTGGACTGTGTCCATGGACACGGACTTGTCATCCTCCGGCTCCACTCATTGTGGCCCCCGACCAGTTACCAATTCACTAAAGTGGCCCTCGCTCTTCAAAAGGTTGGGCACCCCTGGTGTAGCGTGTTAAGTATTGCGGTAGGGAGAAATGTTCTGATGGGCTGCTTAACCACTTGGGATCCGCGCTATTGCCGAATGACGGCATTAGCGCGGACCTAGATTTCCAGGACTACGTCTATTGACGTCGTCCTGGTTACGAGCGGCCTGCGCGCCCCCTGAGGGGCGCGCGCGGCGCGCTCTGTGATCGGCGAGTCCGTGAGACTCGCCTGATCACCGATCCGTGTAAGGGGTCGATCCCGACCCCTTATCACGTGATCAGCTGTCAGCCAATGACAGCTGATCATGTGATAGAACGGAGCCGGTAATCGGCTATTATTCCTCCTCGCGCTGACAGCGCGAGGAGAAAAAAAAAAAGCCGATCACCGGCGGCCGTGATCGGGACATCAGTCCCGATCACGGCCAGCAATGAAAGGCAGCACATGCCACCTGCCAGTGCCCACCTGCCTCCCGCAGTGCCATCCTGAAAAATAACAAAGTAAAAGTGCCCCCCGTCTGTGCCACCCCACAGTGCCACCCCACAGTGCCACCCACAGTGCCACCCACAGTGCCACCCAATCTGCCTCAAAGGTGCTGCACCCCAGTGCCGCCCATCAGTGCCCAGCAGTGCCGCCCATCAGTGCCCAGCAGTGCCGCCCATCAGTGCCCAGCAGTGCCACCTATCAGAGCCACCTATCAGTGCCACCTATCAGTGCCCATCAGTCCCATCTATCTGTGGTACCTATCAGTGCCCATCCGTGCCACCCATCCGTGCCACCCATCCGTGCCATCTTATCTGTGCCCATCTTTGCCCATCAGTGCCGCCTTATCTGTGCCCATCGGTGCCGCCTTATCTGTGCCTATTAGTGCCGCCTTAACTATGCCTATCAGTGCCCACAAGTGCAGCCTATCAGTGCCCACAAGTGCAGCCTATCAGTGCCCACCAATGCAGCCTATCAGTGCCCACCAATGCAGCCCATCAGTGCCCACCAATGCAGCCCATCAGTGCCCACCAATGCAGCCTATCAGTGCCCACCAATGCAGCCTATCAGTGCCCACCAATGCAGCCCATCAGTGCCCACCAATGCAGCCCATCAGTGCCCACCAATGCAGCCTATCAGTGCCGCCTTATCAGCGCACTTCAATGAAGGAGAAAAATGACCCGTTTGCAAAATTTTATAACAAACTATTAAAACATGATTTTTTTTTTTTTGCATCTTTTTTTGTTTGTTTAGCAAAAAATAAAACTCCGAGCTGTAACTAAATACCACCAAAAGAAAGCTCTATTTGTGGGAAAAAAATGATAGAAATGTCATTTGGGTACAGTGTTGTATGCCCGCGTAATTGTCATTCAAAGTGCATCAGCGCTGAAAGCTGAAAATTGGTCTGGGACTGAGGGGGGTTTAATTGCCCAGTAAGCAAGTGGTTAAAGGGCCACTGGTCAGCACTACAGATATCTATTCACATGTTAAGTGTAGCAGTCTATGTAATGCAGTAGGGAGAAACATTCTGCTGGGCAGCTTAAAGGGGCCAGCACTACAGATATATATTCACATGTAAAGTGTAGCATGCTGAGAAATGTTCTGCTGGGCAGCTTAAAAGACCACTGGTCAGGACTAAAGATATAGCACGCTACACTTTACATATGAATATATTTCTGTAGTGCTGACCAGTGGCCCTTTAAGCTGCCCAGCAGAACATTTCTCCCTACTGCATTACTTGGCATGCTACACTTTACATGTAAATATAAGTAATGCAGTAGGGAGAAATGTTCTACTGGGCAGCTTAAAGGGCCACTGGTCAGCACTACAGAAATATATTCACATGTTAAGTAATGCAGCAGAGAGAAACATTCTGCTGGGCAGCTTTAAGGGGCCACTGGTCAGCACTACAGAAATATATTCACATGTAAAGTGTAGCATGCTAAGTAATGCAGAAGGGAGAAACGTTCTGTTGGGCTGCTTAAAGGGGCCGCTGGTCAGCACTACAGAAATATATTCACATGTTAAGTGTAGCAGTCTATGTAATGCAGTAGGGAGAAACATTCTGCTGGGCAGCTTAAAGTGGTTGTAAACCCTTACAACACACTTTGACCTACAGGTAAGCCTAGATTAAGGCTTACCTGTAGGTCCAAGAAATATCTCCTAAACCTACACGGTTTAGGAGATATTTGGCGAAAGACAGGCACCGCTGTCTACGGCGCGCAGGCGCACTGAGCACGCCGCGGTCAACGGCGATATGCCGCGAGTGGCGGCTCCCGTGCGCATGCGCGGGAGTGACGTCATTGCAGCTTCGCCGAATGACAGCGGCAGAGCAGCGAGACCCGCCGAGAAGATGGATGCTCCGGACTACAGGGGACAGAGGTGACTTCGCTGGCTTCTGTGTCAGGTAAGTGACACATAATGGATGCGATGCGATGCACAGTAGTCCATTATGCTTTACCTTTGCAGGGAATGAAAGAGGAAGTAAACTCATCAGGGTTTACTTCCTCTTTAAAGGGGCCAGCACTACAGATATATATTCACATGTAAAGTGTAGCATGCTAGTAATGCAGTAGGGAGAAATGTTCTGCTGGGCAGCTTAAAGGGGCCAGCACTACAGATCTAGTTTTATAGGGAGTACTGTGATCTCTGCAAAAGGCAATAAACACCTGGATGCGTTACGTTGACACAACGCTTGCACTTCACATGAATTCTTATCTCTGATGACAGGTCCGCTTTAAGTGAACCCCTCCCCCCCACCCCCCACGAACGCACGCACATCACGTTTAAAGCGATAATGACCTATTTACCTGTCTAGTGACTGCAGCTGAGCCATCCTTCCCAGGAAGCGTACGAAGGAAGGGTGTTGGAAAGTGAAAGGTGGTAGGAAGGAAGCTGCGTCAGAAGGTGCGAAGATTCATTATTCCGCTATAATAATAGAAACGGTGGCGGCGCGGTGTGAAATGCCGCGTGTATGAATTATAATTTTATGCGCAGAGCCACTTTAACTCCCAGGAGTCCTTTTTTAGGTCACACTTGAAGCATCGCCTGTATTGCTAGCTATAACCAATCAGGTTCCCCTATTCAAACTCCCTCCTTACTGTAGAAAATGGCAGCTGGATTCTGATTGGTTGCCATGTTGGTTGATAATTAGGACATGCATTTTTAAATTTTTAAAGGGTCCTATCCCTGGGCTCCCAGCGCGGTGGGCGGGATTATTCTCTGGCCAAGGCGGAAGCCAGTCACAGTCCTCCTGCCCCATTGCAGGAGGCGGGCTTCCTCCTAGGCTGCCGTGGCAGCCAATCAATGTCCTCTTCTGCTCCCCTCTGACCTTGCACTGTTCCTCTTCTTCTGCAGGGAGGGAGCAATCAGCTGCAGTAGGAAGAGACATTCTGCTTGGCAGCTTACAGGTATCGTAGGCATGCGCACAGGGTGTGTCGGAGGTGCCTGGGCACACCCTAATCACCCTGTGTGGCAGGGATGCCTCCTGTTTAAACCCCTGCTGTTTCAGCAAAGGCACATAGCAGGGCTCCTAAAAAAAAATAAAAAATTTTTGAACATTTTTTTTTTAAATCTTAAAAAAATTGTACAAAAAAGAATAAAAAAATTGTAAAAAAAAAAATTTTTTTTAAATTTGTAAAAAATATTGTAAAAAATAATTTTCCAAAAAATAGTAAAAAAAATTAAGAAAATTTAAAAAAAAATTAAAAAAATTGTAAAAAAATTATTTAAAAAATTGTTAAAAATTGTTTAAAAAATTGTAAAAAATTATTAAAAAAATTGTAAAAAAATTATTAAAAAAATTGTTAAAAATTGTTAAAAAAATTGTAAAAAATTATTAAAAAAAATTGTAAAAAATTATTAAAAAAAAACTAAAAAAATTATTTAAAAAAACTATAAAAAATCATTATAACAATTGTAAAAAATTATTTTAAAAAACTGTAAAAAAAATCATTAACAATTGTAAAAAAAATAATTGAAAAAAACTGTAAAAAAATAATTACAAAAATTGTAAAAAAAACAATTATTAATTAAAAAAAATTGTAAAAAATTATTATAAAAAACTGACACCATCCACTGCCCTACTGACACCTTCAGTATTTATACACATACATGTGTTTTGAGCTTTGAGGTTCACACAATTGACAGATATATTTTAACATTTTAAGTGCAGCATGCTAAGTAATGCAGTAGAGAGAAACATTCTGTTGGGCAGCTTAAAGGGCCAGATATAGTCTGAAATGTTAAAGTATAACTAAAGGAAAAACTTTTTTGTTTTGGATAGAGGGGAGAGGGATTAGAAACCCTGACAGTTTTTATTGCTGTCTGTGCCCCCATTAGGGCGATTCACCCTCTT
This sequence comes from Lithobates pipiens, assembly GCF_037356315.1. Classification (NCBI taxonomy): domain Eukaryota; kingdom Metazoa; phylum Chordata; class Amphibia; order Anura; family Ranidae; genus Lithobates; species Lithobates pipiens. Next base: position 42,465,505 of record NW_027507791.1, on the reverse strand, counting down.
TGTTTATCCTGTTTATCATTTAAAGTGAATGTGGAAGAAAATCCAAAGATTTTGGGTTGTCCCCAGAAATGTAATAGTGGGGGGGGGGGGGGGAGACTAATTCTCTAGGGACCCACTAACAGGAGGCAAGAGTGGTGGGCACACTGGGTAGTACTATCCTCCAGCCAAGGAGGTGGCCAATAGCAGTCATCCTGCGCCCTTGCTAAAAGGCGGGCTTCCTTCTAGGCAGCCAATCAATGTCCTCTTCTGCTCCCTTCTCTCCCTGCAATGTTCATCTTGTATAGGGAGAGAAGAACCAGCTGAAGTCGGGAGAAATGTTCTGCTGGGCAGCTTAAAAGGGGCCGCCGGCCACTGCTACAGATATGTTTTTACATGTTAAATGCAGCATGCTAAGTAATGTGTAAATGTAACCCCTCCCAGATATTTATTATCTCATGTCTCCAAAAGAACAATCCGCTCTTGGCTCAGGCATCATCTGGGGTCACCAGCGACTTCCTGGACTAAGGCGCTGGCTCGGAGATGACACAATCATATTAAATCCTGATCCCTGTATAGTTCTTGGCATTTTTTTTTACGAATGTTTGACGCAGATCAGCCCCTGCTTGCTACAAAGTTACTACTTTGATCAGTGGGAGGGGGAGAGGAGACAGAGGAAACTCTTTTTTTTTTTTTTCCTGTCTGCAGCAGACTGATGACATCATCGCAGCCTAGGCAAAGTCATTGGGGGTCAGGAACGACTTTCTTGGACCCTTATTTTTTGATCTGAATACTTCTACTGTTGCTGTGAGGTGTCAGAAATGTATTTATTCAGACATGAAAATTACTTAAGGCCCCTTTCACACTTGTGTGACTTGTCCTGCGACTTGGGACTGCAAAGTCGCAGGACAAGTCGTACCCCCTTGATTTCCAATGAGTACCGTTCGTATCTGTGCGACTTCAAAGTAGACCCTGCACTTCTTTGGTCCGACGTTGATGCGACTTGAGGTCCGTGGACCTCCAAGATTACACAGACATTGCTTCAAGTCGTGAGAAAGTCGCACAAGTGTGAAAGGGGCCTAAGGGTCCCCTTTAAGTCCCGCCCACAACACCAGGATCAGAAAAAAGAGAGAGAGAGAGAGAGAGAGAGAGTAGAATCAAAATCATATAATACAATTATTAATGATGATCATATTAAAAATAATAATATTAACAATAATGATATTGTTATTTTTAAAATTATTATTTTTAATACGATCATTATTTTTTATATTATTTTTAATATGATCATTATTAAAAATAATAAAAATATTAAAAATGATCATATTAAAAACAGCAATAACAAGGTTATTATGAATGATAATATTTTAATAATATCGTTGTTTTTAAAATGACTATTTTTAATATTAACAACGATATTATTAAAATATTATCATTTTTTTATTATTAATAATTTTTGTTATGGTTTGTTTTTAATATATGATTATTTTTTTAATAATGATCATATTAAAAATGATAATTTTAACAATAACGATATTAAAATATTATTATTTTTATTATTGATAATATTGTTATTGGTTTTTAATATGATCATTATTATTTTTATAAATTTTTATGTTTAATAATGATCATATTAATAAAAATGATAATAATAAAAATAATCATATTAATAATTATAAAAATATTAAAAATAATGATAATTTTAAAAATATTAAATTATTATTTATTATTAAAAATATCGTTATTATTGTTGATAATATTAAAAATGATCATATTATTAATAATAATATTAAAAATAATAAGGATAATAAAGATTCCGATAATAAAAATAATACAAATAGTGATAATATTAAGAATAATTCTAAAAATAATGATAATAAAAAATGATTTTAACGATATTATTGAAATATTATCATTATTTTTTTATTAATATTGTTGTTATTTTTATTATTATTTTTAATATTATTATTTTTATTATTATTTGTAATATTGTTATGATTGTTGTTGTTGTTGTTATTATTAATAATATTTTAAAATAAAGCAGCATCTTAAAGTATTTCTTAGCCTGGAATTAAAGGCGGAGCGTCCCTTTAAATGACACCAAGCGCCACATTCGGGTCACCCAGAGTGCAAGCAACCCTTTACACCTTTGTATCCTCATGGCGCCCCGGGTCAACGCCAACGCCTGCCGCTTTATCAGGGATGGTCAGGAGGGGGACGCCATTCATAAACGCTGATCGTCATTCCCCCGCCTGAGATAAACGTGTAAAAAAAAATTCAGACGTTTCTATTTTATTCCATCGTTTTTTGTGCTCCGACAGAAACCTCGCAGGCCCCGGCCGTTCATTGTCCCAGGCAACCTTCCATAAAGGAGCCATTGTTAACGCCAATTCCAAGTGCACCCCCCTCTCTCTCGCTCCCTTTTGTTCGCTCCCCACATAAAGACATCAGCTGGCCGGACATTCCATTCCATTTATAAGGGGGAGGGGGGGGAGGAAAAAAAAAGGAAAAACTCTGAGAGCAAAGTTAGTTCGCCAGCTAAATTAATACATTGTGGGGATCGGGGGTTAAAAGGACAAGAGCGGAAAAAAAAAAGAAAAGTTTTGGTAGCGGCGGGCAGATGCTCGGAGCGGGGCGATTGGACTGCGATGACGGCTGCCAAGGCTCTTGGAGCAAAGGATCGTGGGTAGGGCTACCGTTAGCAGCAGTGTTTTTTTTTTGGCAAAAGCAATTCTCGTTTTTATCATTTTCTCATCCTGCTACGCCCAACGCCACTGAAGGCATGCTAAAAATGACCTGCAGTAATAATGACTGGAAGGCTAATTTAGCATGCCTTAAGTGCTTCCCTGCTGATTTTGTACATTTGCCCACTGACCAAGAAACGATCGGTCTATAATTTTATTGGTCGGTTTATTTTAACAGTGAGAGACAGAATAACCACCAAAATAAAAGTTTTCTAAATTGATTCGGATTTTAATGAGTGAAATAAATATTTGACCCCTTTCGCAAAACATGACTTGGTACTTGGTGGCAAAACCCTTGTTGGCAATCACAGAGGTCAGACGTTAGTTGTAGTTGGCCTCCAGGTTTGCACATCTCAGGAGGGGTTTTGTCCTCTTTGAAGATCCTCTCCAAGTCATTAAGGTTTTCCAGGCTGATGTTTGGTAACTCGAACCTTCAGCTCCCTCCACATATTTTCTATGGAATTAAGGTCTGGAGACTGGTGAGGCCACTCTAGGACCTTAATGTGCTTCTTCTTGAGCCACTCCTTTGTTGCCTTGGCCGTGTGTTTTGGGTCATTGTCATGCTGGAAGACCCATCCACGACCCATTTTCAATGCCCTGGCTGAGGGAAGGAGGTTCTCACCCAAGATTTGATGGAACGTGGCTTAGATGCGGTGAAGTTGTCCTGTCCCCTTAGCAGAATCCCCCCCCCCCAATACATTATGTTTCCTCCATGTTTGGTGGGGATGGTGTTCTTGGGGTCATAGGCAGCATTCCTCCTCCTCCTACTCCAAACACGAGTTGAGTTGATGCCAAAGAGCTTGACTTTGGTCTCATCTGACCACAACACTTTCACCCAGTTCTCCTCTGAACCCTTCAGATGTTCATTAGCAGACGGGCTGTACATGGGCTTTCTTGGGCAGGAGGACCTTGCGGGCGCTGCAGGATTTCAATCCTTCACGGTGTAGTGTGTTACCGATTGTTTTCTTGGTGACTATGATCCCAGCTGCCTTGAGATCATTGACATTTGATTCTCCCGTGAAGTTCTGGGTGATTCCTCACCGTTCTCATGATCATTGGAAGTCCACAAGGTGAGATCTCACATGGAGCCCCAGACTGAGGGGGATTGACCGTTATTTTGTGTTTCTTCCATTTGCGAATAATCACACCAACTGTTGTCACCCTCTCACCAAGCTGCTTGGCGATGGTCTTGTAGCCCATTCCAGCCTTGTGTAGGTCTACAATCTTCTCCCTGACATCCTTGGACAGCTCTTTGGTCTTGGCCATGGTGGAGAGATTGGAATCTGATTGTTTGGAGACCTACACAAGGCTGGAATGGGCAAACAATCAGATTCTAATCTCTCCACCATGGCAAAGACCAAAGAGCTGTCCAAGGATAGAAGGGAGAAGATTGGAGACCTACACAAGGCTGAAATGGGCAATCTTCTCCCTGACATCCTTGGACAGCACTTTGGTCTTGGCCATGGTGGAGAGATTAGAATCTGATGGTTTGTTTGCCCATTCCAGCCTTGTGTAGGTCTATAATCTTGTCCCTTCCATCCTTGGACAGCACTTTGGTCTTGGCCATGGTGGAGAGATTGGAATCCAATGGTTTGCTTCTGTGGACAGGTGTCTTCTATACGGGTAACCAGCTGAGATTAGGAGCACTCCCTTTTAAAAGGAGAGTGCTCCTAATCTCAGCTCGTTATCTGTATAGAAGACACCTGGTAGCCAGAAATCTTTGCTGATTGGTAGGGGAACCACTCATTAAAATGCAAATCAATTTATAACTTTTTCGAAATGCGTTTTTTCTGGATATTTTTGTTGTTGTCCTGTCTCTCACTGTTAAAATAAACCAAACCCATTAAAATTACAGACTGGTCATTTCCTTGTTGGTGGGCAAACGTACAAATACTTTTTACCCTTGTACCTTGAATGTCCTTTTTTTATTATTTATTTAATTATTTTTTTTGTAATGTAACCCAAAAGGTCCATTGGGATTCCATTGAGAATGAATAGTACTGCAGCACACCAACATGCGCTGGTGGTTGTGAACCAAGTCATCTCCCAGGCTTCAATTTGCTCTTGAAGGCTAATACAGACCTGATTCATCAAACCTCAATATCACTTATGGAGTGTTGAATGTCACTAAAGGCATGCTAAAATAGGCCTGAAATAACGGTTGAGAGGCCACTTTGGCATGCCTTAAGGTGCATTAAATAATATTGCAGCTTGATGAATCGGGACCTATGTTTTCTCTATGTATTTCACGTGGAGAAGGTGTCCCTCTCACAGATTTGCTTGCCTAACTTTACGTCGTAGGAAGACCCCCCTCCAGGTGTGGGGGGAGGAGCGTGATGCCATAAGTTTGGCTTTGACAGTTGAATGGAACTGGGAATCCTGAAAGGCACATCTAGGAATCCTTGAGAGATTCAAGAATCCGGGGCTTGATTTTATTGGCCAATAGCCTCGCAGATATCAGATTCGGGTGGAGTTGGCCCCTAAAGGTAGTCGGGTTGAGGTTCTAGGCTGCCGTTAATCCTACGCCTTTTGGATTTGCCATGGGTGCCTTCATTCCCAAAGGCAGGCTCTCGTGTTCCCAGATCCAAGCACCACCCATTCTCTGAAGTCCCTGCTGCCCCGCCCACAGAAAATGGAGCATGAGAGGGAGGTTGCACATCAAAGTGTCATGTGACAGGAGGCTGCAGCCCCCCCCCCCCCCACACTAAAATCCCTGTAAAAAGCCTGCACAATGCAGCTGTTTGATTCATAGGGATTCGAGTAAATGGAGAAGCTGATTTTAGCACAGCTGCAGTGTTTGTTGGATGATGTTTGATGCTGGCCGATCAATGTGCTGGAGGAAGGAAGGAAGGTAGAGGCCATAAAACAAGAAGAGGAAATGAGACAGGAAGGTGTGAGGTCGGGGAGGGCAGAGAAGGACCCTCTGGGGTCTGAGGTTGACATGACTGAAGTTCCAGGCGCGGGGTGGGGGAGGGGGTGATGGGCTCAGACAGCCAGTTCTCTACCACCTGGCTCCTCGTATTTAATCATGGGGTCCCGTGCCGGGAGACCTGATGTGATGTGAGGGTTTGAAAAATAGTTTGATGCGAGAGTGCCAGCAGGGAGAGTTTATTATTGAGAGTTGTTTATAAAGTGATGGTGAGATGTGCAGAACGCTACGGCGCAGGAAGCCACGAGGAACACGCTACTAGTGGGGGAAAATGGACCTTCTGTGACACCTTACAAATATCGGGGGACCCCCAGGGAGAATCGGAACAATGAGACACTGACACTTGGGGGGATCCAGAACAATGAGACACTGACACTTGGGGGATCCAGAACAATGAGACACTGACACTTGGGGGTCTCCAGAACAATGAGACGCTGACACTTGGGGGTCCCAGGGCAATGAGACGCTGACACTTGGGGGTCCCAGGACAATGAGACACTGACACTTGGGGGGGGGGGGGGTCCCAGAACAATGAGACGCTGACACTTGGGGATCCCAGGACAATGAGACACTGACACTTGGGGGGGGTCCCAGAACAATGAGACGCTGACACTTGGGGGTCCCAGGGCAATGAGACGCTGACACTTGGGGATCCCAGGACAATGAGACACTGACACTTGGGGGGGGGGGGGTCCCAGAACAATGAGACGCTGACACTTGGGGATCCCAGAACAATGAGACGCTGACACTTGGGGGTCCCAGGACAATGAGACGCTGACACTTGGGGAACCCATAACAATGAGACGCCGACACTCGGGGGTCCCAGGACAATGAGACGCTGACACTCGGGGGTCCCAGGACAATGAGACGTTGACACTCGGGGAACCCATAACAATGAGACGCTGACACTCGGGGGTCCCAGGACAATGAGACACTGACACTTGGGGGGGGGGGGGGTCCCAGAACAATGAGACGCTGACACTTGGGGATCCCAGGACAATGAGACGCTGACACTTGGGGGTCCCAGAACAATGAGACGCTGACACTTGGGGGTCCCAGGACAATGAGACGCTGACACTTGGGGAACCCATAACAATGAGACGCTGACACTCGGGGGTCCCAGGACAATGAGACGCTGACACTCGGGGGTCCCAGGACAATGAGACGCTGACACTCGGGGGTCCCAGGACAATGAGACGTTGACACTCGGGGGTCCCAGGACAATGAGACGCTGACACTCGGGGAACCCATAACAATGAGACGCTGACACTCGGGGGTCCCAGGACAATGAGACGCTGACACTCGGGGGTCCCAGGACAATGAGACGCTGACACTCGGGGGTCCCAGGACAATGAGACGGTGACACTTTGGGGTATCAGAACAATGAGACGTTGACACTTTGGGGTATCAGAAGTCCTGTGATTGGTCGATCTCGGGAGTACACGGACAGATCCAGTGTTGGTTTCTGGCTCCAGAACAATTGGGGAACAATGAATTTTGCAGATATTTTCTCTGCTGCAGATACAGGAAATTGAATGTTCCTTCTGCAGCCATTACACCACAATTGCAAATCAGGATTGTTGCAGGGACACTGACACTTGGGGTCCAGAAGAATGACACACTGACACTTGGGGGTCTCAGAAGTCCTATGATTGGTCGATCTCCGGAGTACACGGACGGATCCAGTGTTGGTTTCAGGCTCCAGAAGGAACAATGAATTTTGCAGAAATTTTCTGTCCTGCAGATACAAGAGAAGGAATGTTCCTCCTGCAGACATGACACCACAATTACAGATCCGGATTGTTGGAGGGATTATTGGCCGGTAATTTGATTACATTCATACTTTGTAGATTGGCTCATCACCAAACCGAAATAACACGATTGTCTGTAACTGTGCCGGCCGCAAGTCGATCCTACAGATGCCAAAAAAGGCCAAGAAAAAGCTGTATATTGTAAAGGGAATTGCTACCAAAAGAAGCAGCCATGCGTTTTCATGTATCGCATGTAGGGCCTATGTGCAAAAGAAATCCCTGACCCTTTTGAAAAAAATGTTATGGCACCATGCGTTTTGGCACGCACATTAGCAGATGTCATAGGTGTGCACCCCAAAACTCAAACACATGTGTATACTGATGGTGTCAGCAGGGCGGCGGATGGCGTCAGTAGGGCGGCGGATGGCGTCAGTAGGGCGGCGGATGGCGTCAGTAGGGCGGCGGATGGCGTCAGTAGGGCGGCGGATGGCGTCAGTAGGGCAGGGTTTGGTGTTTTTTGCTTGCGAGTATTCCATTGAAGACAATGGAAAGGCATCAAGACCCAACTCAACACATGCGTAGTTGTAGTGCGTTATGACACATAAGAGCTTATTTACATTTATGCGTTTTTGCTTGCGGAGTATTCCATTGAAATCGGAGTAAAGGGATCAAGACCCAACTCAACGCATGCGTTAAGATGCACATCAATGCGACACACGTTAAAAAGCTGCATGTGAATGTGTGTCACAATGCAACAACAACACCGCATGGTAGCACACGGCAATGCGCTGAAACGCACATTAATATGTGTTGAGATGCATTTTGATATTCAATATACAATGCGTTGCAACGCACATGGAAAACATGCGACGGCACGTCAATGCATGTCGTCGTGCAATGCTTTTTTTTTTTTGTGCACTTCTATTGGTTTTAATGGGAGAATTGGGAGAAAATTGCATTGACCTTCATGAGATTACCTAAATCCCCCCTCCCCCCAAATTTTTTTTTCATTATAATAAAAATGTAAAAAATATAATGTATATTATAACAAATAAAATATATTTTATTATATACATTATATTTTTTACATTTTTATTAATTTTTTTGGGGAGGGGGGCTTTAAAGGAGACATGCATGTTTGCAAATGTAGCCTATTGCTGAGCTGACCTGGACATTGCCACACCGAATGCAACGTGGGCAGAGCCAAACCGACCAATGGGGATTAGCGAATTTGATGTCATGTGGAAACTCAATTGTGCTCATTATCCTGCAAAACTCAAATTTTTTACTATTATTATTTCTTTTTTTAATTATTGAAATTGTAATATATGTATAATTTACATTTTTATTTATATTTTACATATTTTTTTCATTTATGTGTGTGTGTATATATATATATATATATATATATATATATATATATATATATATATATATATATATATATATATATATAATTGAAAAAAAAATCTAAAATATAAATAAAAATGTAAATTATACATATATTACAATAATATAATTATTTTTTTTTTACATTTTTATTTATTTTTTTGTAAGGGGGAGGAGGGATTTAAAGGGGACATGCATGTTTGCAAATGTAGCCTATTGCTGAGCATTGCCACACTGAGCGCAACATGGGCGGAGCCAAACTGACCAATAAGGATGAGCAAAGCTGATGTCAATCGGAAATTCAATCGAGCTCATTAAGCTGCAAAAAAAAATTTTTTTATTGTTTATATAAAATATTTGTGTGTGTGTGTAAATATATTACATATATATAATATTTAAAGTATAAATATTTTATATAAATAATAAAAAACAAAAATAAAAAGATGTTTGCAGCTTAATGAGCACAATTGGATTTCCGCTTGACATCAGCTTTGCTCATCCTTATTGGTCAGTTTGGCTCCGCCCATGTTGCGCTCAGTGTGGCAATCTTCAGCTCAGCAATAGGCTACATTTGCAAACATGCATGTCCCCTTTAAATCCCCCCTCCCCCCTCCAACATTACGATACAACAATGTATCTTTTTTTTTTTTTATTTTTTTTTTTTTTTAGTTCTATTTACACAGGAAATGAAATTGGAAAATAAGATTTACAATTTTTATTTATATATTTATTTTTTTGTCAATTTCCTTTTTTTTTTTTTTTTAAGAGGGGGGAAAAGGTCACCAATGGAGACGGGCGGTGCTGAGCTTGCGCCGGCTCATGGTTGCTATGGCGATTTCTTTGCACATAGGCGGAGGGAAGCGTCTCTCTCTCTCTCCCCCCCCAAGGCCTCGCTCCCTCCTCAGCCCTGCCTGCCGAGCCAATTTTCACATCTCATTCAGGCCTCGCAAATGTAATGCGGCCTGTCAAATCCCTCGCACAAGGCGGCGGCGAGGGGGGGAGGGGACGGCGAATCGGGAGAGCTGACGGCGGGGAGTGATGGAGTCATTTAGGAGATGATATGAGGGTAAAAGAGGGGATAAGAAAAAAAAAAAAAAAAAGTTGCGCTTGCTGCTGATTGGCTGGGATGTCCTGCGACGAATTCCACAAGCTGAGATGCCAACGGCTGATTGGCCCTCGTTGGCCGCCCCTTGGGAAATGTGTTGCTTTGGCAAAAGGCGTCTGAGGTCTGGACTACGGCTCTTGCGGCAAAGCGGTGGTAAAAGCAGGTGGACCGTCTAACCTACGCGTTAAACATGGCGGCCGCTCGCGTTTTATACACCTCGCCGCAATTCTTGGCTTCCAGCTTAAGGCGGCATGTCATGTTGGCAGTGCCGCTTGCCAAAGTGCTGAATTGGGCGCCACCGCCGCAACCGCGTGCCAAACGCTTGTTGCGGTGCAATATTGCATTGTAAAATTCCTTGGGATTGGCAAAAAAATGGCAGTTAGGAAGTAGCAGTGTTCAGGAGGAAATGTGCTGAAAGGAAATCAGTGGGGTGGCACCGCACCCGTGTGCCAACTGCTTGTTGCAGTGCAATATTGCATTGTAAAATTCATTGGGATTAGCAAAAAAAATGGCAGTTAGGCAGTGGCAAAAAAATTACAGAAAGTGGCAGTTTTCAGGAGGGAACGTGCTGAAAGGAAGTCAGTGGGGTGGTGCTGCAACTGTGTCCCAAACGCTTTTTGCGGTGCAATATTGCATTGTAAAATTCATTGAGATTGGCAAAAAAAATGTCAGTTAGGAAGTGGCAGTTTTCAGGTGTTCAGGAGGGAATGTTTTGAATGAAGTTAATTGGGCGGCGCCGCAACCGTGTACCAAACGCTTGTTGCGGTGCAATATTGCATTGTAAATTCCCTTGGAATTAACAAAAAATGGCAGTTAGGAAGTGGTAGTTTTCAGGCGTTCAGGAGGGAACGCGCTGAAAGGAAGTCGGTGTAAAATTCCTTGGGATTGTCAAAAAAATGGCAGTTAGGAAGTAGCAGTTTTCAGGTGTTCAGGAGGGAATGTGCCGCAAGGAAATCAGTGGGGTGGCGCCGCACCCGTGTGCCAACTGCTTGTTGCGGTGCAATATTGCATTGTAAAATTCATTGGGATTAGCAAAAAAAATGGCAGTTAGGCAGTGGCAATTTTCAGGTGTTCAGGAGGGAACGTGCTGAAAGGAAGTCAATGGGGTGGCGCCGCGACGGTGAGCCAAAAGTTTGTTGCGGTGCAAAATTGCACTGTAATATTCCTTGTGATTGACAAAAAAATGACAGTTAGAAAGTAGCAGTTTTCAGGAGGGAACGTGCTGAAAGGAAGTCAGTGGGGTGGTGCTGCAACTGTGTCCCAAACACTTTTTGCGGTGCAATATTGCATTGTAAAATTCATTGAGATTGGCAAAAAAAAATGTCAGTTAGGAAGTGGCAGTTTTCAGATGTTCAGGAGGGAATGTGCTGAAAGTCAGTGGGGTGGCGCCGCACCTATGTGCCAAATGCTGGTTGCGGTGCAAAATTGCATTGTTGTGATTGGCAAAAAAATGGCAGTTAGGAATGGCAGTTAAGGGGCAGTTCCCGCAATCGTGTGCCAACCGCTTGTTGCGGTGCAATATTGCATTGTAAAAATTCCTTGGGATTGGCAAAAAAATGGCAATTAGGAAATGCCAGTTTTCAGGCGTTCAGGAGGGAACGTGCTGAAAGGAAGTCAGAGTAAAATTCCTTGGGATTGGCGAAAAAAAATTGCAGTTAGGAAGTGGCAGTTTTCAGATGTTCAAGAGGGAACGTGCTGAATCAAGTTAATTGGGTGGTGCCGCACCTGTGTGCCAAACACTTGTTGCAGTGCAATATTGCATTGTAAAATTCCTTGGTCGGCAAAAGAAAAAATGGCAGTTAGGAAGTGGCAGTTTTCAGGTGTTCAGAAGGGAATGTGCTGAAAGGAAGTCAGTGGGGTGGCGCCGCACCCGTGTGACAACCGCTTGTTGCGGTGCAATATTGCATTGTAAAATTCATTGCGATTAGCAAAAAAAAATGGCAGTTAGGAAGCGGCAGTTTTCAAAACTGAGACTCAGCCACATACTTTTACCGCCCCTTGGCCGCACGTATTAACAAGGTCCTCCTTCACCCCACCTTACCCAAAATGAATTAAACGTGGTAAAAACGCACCTTTACACATTTGAATGAGCCCAAAGCACCCCCCCCCCCCAGTTCACACAGGTGCGACTTGTAATGCGAGTTGACGGGTCCAAATCGCATGACAAGTCGCACCCTATTGTCGGCAACGGAATTGCTCAAATTGTTGCGACCCTGACATTGCAGCGCCACGCCGATTTGCAGAAAAGAAGTTCCTGCACGCGATACTTTTCGCGAATTCAGCTGCGACTTTCATAGACCTCTGCGCATGATGTCGCACAGATGTCAGCCAAGTCGCACCTGAAATTGTACTGACAATGCGGCTCTCAAAGCGAAGTCGCACCATTTCAAAGCTGGGTTTGGTGGGAACGGGATTTGCGGTTGGAGGGGGGGGGGGGTGCGTTAATAAATAAATGCAGATAAGCCCCTTTTTTTTTTTTTTTTTTTTTTTTTTTTTTTTTTTTTTAGCCCTTGCCCCCCCCCCCTTCTTAACCAGCATAAGGGTTGAACATACTTATGTCTTTGCAACAAGAGATACAATGTAACCGTTCTAGAGAACACTAAAGGGAATAAGCAAATACATGTTCCTGCTTCTTCAAAAACAAAAAAACTGCAACATGCTGCAGTTTCAATCGTATGCGAGGTCCCCCTGTTGGTCTGCATTTTGTTTATTGACTCTGACTGATATTATTATAAGGTATGCGTTGGATTTGATGTCACGCCTGTGATTTGTGCGTTGTCGGGTTGGTATCACAGGGTAGAGATTGGAATGATGGGCGCTCTCTGGAGGGGGGAGATTTGTATTACACAGGAAACGCCTCTGACATTGTGCAGCAACAAATCCCCCATGCGATTTCAGTAGAGGCTTCGTACAGTCTATTTATATAAAATAAATAGAAAAAATATATATATATATATATATATAAATAAGAAAAAAAAAAGTGTGTGTGTGTGTGTGTATATATATATATATATATATATATATATATATATATATATATGTATGTATGTGTGTATATATACACACACACACTTTTTTTTCTATATATATATATATATATATAATTATTTTTTTCTTTTCTATATATATATATATTATATATTTTTTTATTTCTATTTTTTTTCTATATATATATATATATATATATATATATATATATATATATATATATATATATATATATATATATATATATATATATATATATATATATATAAGATTTTTTTTTCTATTTTTGTGTGTGTAATATATATACGCACACACACACAAAAATAGAAAAAAAATAGGAAAAAAAATATATATATATATATAGAAAAAATATATATAGAAAATAAAGTGTGTATGTGTGTGTATATATATATATATATATATACACACTTTTTTTTCTATATATATATATTTTTCTATATATATATATATATATATATATTTATTATTATAATTTTTATTTTTTTTCTATTTATTTTTATATATATATGTATATTTGTTTGGTGGTTCTAAGTAATTTCTAGCAAAAAAAGATTTTAACTTGGAAACAGTATGAAAAATAGGCCCGGTCCTTAAGTGGTTAATTTACATAGAACAAATGTAAATGCAGATTCACTTGATGAATGGATATATATATATATATATATATATATATATATATATATATATATATATATATATATATATATATATATATATATATATATATATATATATATATATATATATATATATATATATATATATATATATATATATATATATATATATATATATATATATATATATATATATATATATATATATATATATATTTTTTTTTTTTTTTTTTTTTTTTAAATAGACCAGTTTAGAATTTTCCTTTTTATTATTATTTTTTTTTTTTTTTTGTGTTTCTTCAAGAAACAAGATATGCACTATATAAAATATTAAAAGATAGATACTCACATGCTCTCTAGAATTGTTAAATTGTATCTCTTATTGAAAACACGTATTATTTCCTATTCTCTTCAGCTCCATCTAGTGGCCATGATGCCATATTTTACTACTGCTCATAATAAAAAAACATTCGCTCAGAAAAGGAAAATCCTAAAGAACATTTTTTTTATTTATTTTTATTTATTTTTGTTTGTTTTTGTTATTTGCTGAACTTACACACAACGAATGTACAAGCAGATTTGTTGGATGAACAGCTCTGTAATTTTTTTTTTTTTTATAAATAGACCTGTTTAATGTTTTTTTGTGGTGTGTGGTGTTTTTTTTTTTTTTTCTTCTTCTATTAAGGAACAAGATATGCGCCATATACAAGATAGATACTCGAGTGCTCTCTAGAATTGTTACATTGTATCTCTTGTTGCAAAGACGTATTTATTTCCTATTCTCTTCAGCTCCATCTAGTGGCCATGACGCTGCATTTTAACATTGCCTATAATAAAAAAAAAAAAAAAAAACATTCGCTCAGAAGAGGAAATAGTCTAAAGAACATTCATTTTTTTTGCTCAGTTCATATAGAATGAATGTAAATGCAGATTCACTGAATGAATGGCTATGCTCACTTTTTATCATATTTTTTTTTTTTTTTATATATAAATATACCGCTTTAATGTCTTCACTCACTTTTTTTTTGAACATTTAAAACAAGATATGCCCTATATAAAATCTTAAAGAACGATAAATTTTCTTCAAGTCACCAGGACTCTGTACGGGGGAAAGTCGTCTCCAAGGTGACGTCCCTACGCGGCACAACGGGGTTATTTCTATCGACCGGCCGATCCCGCCTATCGCAAAACCTGAAGTTTTTTTTTTTTTTATTTGCTCGACTTATCAGTCGCCAGACAGCGCAGCTCATTACGAAGCCCGCAGCTTGATCTATAGAGATGAAGCCAAGCTGCTCCCTTTGAAATGGTACCAGGAAGCGGTCAGCCGCGCCACCAAATTTGACGCCAAGCAAAATGTCTGCCAGCGGGAACCCCCCGGGGGGGGGTTGCATCTCCATATTCCCAAAAAGTGGACCTGCCATCAGATATAGATTTTATTTTTAGGTCCAGCTGCTGCAGGGCGAAATGTTCTGCTGGGCAGCTTAAAGGGACAGCCGGAGAGCACTACAGATATATTTTTACATGTTAGGTGCTGCGTGTTATGTAATGCAGAAGGGAGAAATGTTCTGCGGGGCGGATTAAAGGGACCACCAGCCAGTGCTACAGATATGTTTTATCTATACATTTTAAGTGCAGCATGCCTAGTAATGCAGAAGGGAGAAATGTTCTGCAGGGCAGCCTAAAGGGGGGCCATAGCCAATGCTACAGATCTGCATTACAAAGCATGCTGCACTTATATACATAAGGGAGAAACGTTCTGCAGGGCAGCTTAAAGGGGCCACCAGTCAGTGCTACAGATAGGTATATCTATATATTTAAAGTGCAGCATGCCTAGTAATGGAGAAGGGTTAAATGTTCTGCAGGGCAGCCTAAAGGGGGGGGGGGCAGCCAATGCTACAGATATCTATATAAATGCAGTAGGGAGAAACGTCCTGCAGGGCAGCCTAAAGGGGCCACCGACCACAGCTACAAATAGGTGTTTCTATACAGTCTAAGTGCAGCACGCTTCATAATGCAGTAGGCATAAACATTCTGCAGGGCAGCTTAAAGGGGCCCCAGCCAATGCTACCGATATGTATATAAATGCAGTAGGGAGAAACGACCTGCAGGGCAGCCTAAAGGGGCCACCAGTTGATGCTACAGATATGTATATAAACATTTTAAGTGCAGCATGCTTTGTAATGCAGAAGGGAGAAACGTTCTGCAGGGCGGCTTAAAGGGGCCACCAGCCAATGCTACAGGTAGGTGTATCTATACATTTTAAGTACAGCATGCCTAGTAATGCAGAAGGGTTAAATGTTCTGCAGGGCAGCCTAAAGGGGAGCCCCAGCCAATGCTACAGATATGTATATAAATGCAGTAGAGAGAAACGTCCTGCAGGGCAGCCTAAAGGGGCCACAGCTACAGATAGGTGTTTCTATACATTCTAAGTGCAGCACGCTTCATAATGCAATAGGAATAAACATTCTGCAGGGCAGCTTAAAGGGGCCCCAGCCAATGCTACCGATATGTATATAAGTGCAGAGCGCTACATAATGCAGTAGGGAGAAACGTCCTGCAGGGCAGCCTAAAGGGGCCCCAGCCAATGCTACAGATAATACAATATCTCACAAAAGTAAGTACACCCCTCACATTTTTGTATATATTCTCTTCTATCTTTTCATGTGACAACACTGAAGAAATGACACTTGTCTACAATGTAAAGTAGTGAGTGTACAGCTTGTATAACAGTGTAAATTTGCCGTCCCCTCAAAATAACTCAACAAACAGCCATTAATGTCTAAACCGCTGGCAGCAAAAGTGAGTACACCCCTAAGGGAAAATGTCCAAATTGGGCCCAATTAGCCATTTTCCCTCCCCCCGGTGTCATGTGACTCGTTAGTGTTACAAGGTCTCAGGTGTGAATGGGGAGCAGGTGTGTTAAATTTGGTGTTATCGCTCTCACTCTCTCATACTGGTCACTGGAAGTTCAACATGGCACCTCATGGCAAAGAACTCTCTGAGGATCTGAAAAAAAAAAAGATTTTTTTTTCTCTACATAAAGATGGCCTAGGCTATAAGAAGATTGCCAAGACCCTGAAACTGAGCTGCAGCATGGTGGCCAAGACCATACAGCGGTATAACAGGACAGGTTCCACTCAGAACAGGCCTCGCCATGGTCCACCAAAGAAGTTGAGGTCACATGCTCAGCGTCATATCCAGAGGTTGTCTTTGGGAAATAGACGTATGAGTGCTGCCAGCATTGCTGCAGAGGTGGGGGGGTGGGGTGGGGGGGTCAGCCTGTCAGTGCTCAGACCAGGGGCGGACTGACCCGTCGGGCCCTTGGGCACCACCCGAGGGCCCAGGGCCTTTAGGGGCCCAGCCCCATGAGAGGCCACTTGAAGCGGCTGTAATAATACTGATAACACTGCTAAGGGCGCGCTGCTCCACGCCGACCCCTCCTTCCCTCCCGTCCACCGCAGGTGATTTGTACTGTACGCAACATCACCTGGGACGGATGAGAAGAGAGGAGGGGCCGGCGGGGAGCAGCACCATTAGCGGTATTACAGGCATCGGGTGAGTGAGGCTTTTTTTTTTACTGGCGTATAGAGATGCCAGGGCCACCTTCGGAGGGAGGGGGCAGTACAGATGTATGGGGCCCGGGCCCCAACAGGACCACAGGAAGGCCCATGATACTCTCCTGGTCCCCCCACCCCCACAGTGTTCCCCTATGCGATTTCCCCCCCCCGTGTCCCCCTGTGTGCTTTCCTCCCCCCCCGTGTCCCCCTGTGTGCTTTCCTCCCCCCCGTGTCCCCCTGTGTGCTTTCCTCCTCCCCCCCCCGTGTCCCCCTGTGTGCTTTCCTCCCCCCCCCCCGTGTCCCCCTGTGTGCATTCCTCCCCTCCGTGTCCCCCTGTGTGCTTTTCTCCCCCCCGTGTGCTTTCTTCCCCCCCCCCCCGTGTCCCCCTGTGTGCTTTCCTCCCCCCCCGTGTCCCCCTGTATGCTTTCCTCTCCTCCCCTGTTTGCTTTCCTCCCCCCCCCCGTGTCCCCCTGTGTGCTTTCCTCCTCCCCCCCCCCCCCCGTGTTCCCCTGTATGCTTTCCTCTCCTCCCCTGTTTGCTTTCCTCTCCCCCCCCCCCGTGTTCCCCTGTGGGCTTTCTCTCTCCCCCCCCCCGTGTTCCCCTGTGGGCCTTCTCTCTCCCCCCCCGTGTCCCCCTGTGGGCCTTCTCTTCTCCCCCCCCCCCATGTGTCCGGTATCCCCCTGTGTGCTTTCCTCCACCCTTCACACCGCATGGCACCACCCTTCAAAACCCACATCACCAAGCGAATGAGCCCTAAAGGAAACCTATGCTGAGAGAGCTGCAGGCGGTTGGCATCAGTGGGCTTTCTATCTGAAAATACCAGCCCACCTGGCTGAGTACCGTCTGAAAAGTCCTAATTGGCGTCTCAGAATATACTGAAGCCGGTGGATTGGCATGACAGCCGGAGAACATTCCTCGGCTTCCTGTAATAGATATTCCTCATGCACAGAACTTCCCCACTATGAGGATCTGCTGAGGATATCCGGGGAGCCAGGACAATAAAATCCAGTCCTGACAAGATCCGGGGGGAGGGGGGTGACGGTATCCAGACCCCTCTGTGACAACAATCCTGCGGGCGCCATTTCCACTGACATCTGCTCAGTTATAATATATATATATATAATTTATATTTTTCTTATTAATATATAATAGAAGTTAAAGTGATTTGTAAACCTCAGACATGAAATATGAACAAAGCACATCCCTCTATAGTGTGTACTAGACGTTCGCACTGCCGAAAAACCTGTTCGTCTTCGTTTCATTCAATTATTTTTTTTTTTTTTTAGTTTTTCCTTTTTTTTTTTTTTTTTTTTTTAGTTTTTCGGGTCATTCGTTTCTGAACGCAATTCGTAAATTTGAAAATTCAAATATCCGAAAATAAGAAAGAAAATCCAAAAATTTGAAAGAGCTAACTAACTAATAATGACTATTAAATGATAGTTACGAATTATCCGAAATAACAAATTCCGCATCTAAACGAATGGAATGTTCTGGAATGTAGTGTTCTGTGCACTACAAAACACATCCCCCTATGGTATGAAGATGGAGGGGGGAGGTATTTGTAGTCCACACCAGGAGCGCAGCCTGATATTTCCATCCGGATAGCTAAAATTGATACTTTCTGTGAACTACAAAACACATCCCCCCTGTGTTTATAGAGATGAGGAGGGGGGGGGAGGTGGCTGTAGATCAGTCGGTCTCGGAGCGACTCTCCAGCTGTGAAATGAAAATTATTCATCCTGACAGGAAAAGGCGACTCGGCTGTGAAAACTTCCTCTAAAAGAAACAAAATAAGTTACAATTTCCTGGGGGCAGGAGGGGGGGGGGGGGGGGGTGAGGCTCCCAGCCAATGGGAAGCAGACCTGGTCCTGAGAGGTGCGAGCGGATGTCCCCGTCCCTTCCCCCAGCCAATGTCATAATCTAAGGGGCCCCATTGCCTGTCTGAGGAGGGGAGCCGGCCAATAAATACGCAACACATACGCCTGTGTGCAGAGCCCCTCCTGATCCGGGAGGAAACTCCTCATAATGGGCACAGAAGGTGTACAGACCCAGGAACTCAGCACAGGGATGGTGGGAACCCCTCATAATGGGTACAGCGGGTGTACAGACCCGGGAACTCAGCACAGGGATGGTGGGAACCCCTCATAATGGGCACAGTGGGTGTACAGACCCGGAAACTCGGCACAGGGATGGTGGGAACCCCTCATAATGGGCACAGCAGGTGTACAGACCCGGGCACTCAGTACAGAGATGGTGGGAACCCCTCATAATGGGCACAGCAGGTGTACAGACCCGGAAACTCGGCACAGGGATGGTGGGAACCCCTCATAATGGGCACAGCAGGTGTACAGACCCGGGCACTCAGTACAGAGATGGTGGGAACCCCTCATAATGGGCACAGCAGGTGTACAGACCCGGAAACTCGCACAGGGATGGTGGGAACCCCTCATAATGGGCACAGCAGGTGTACAGACCCGGGAACTCAGCACAGGGATGGTGGGAACCCCTCATAATGGGCACAGCAGGTGTACAGACCTGGGAACTCAGCACAGGGATGGTGGGAACCCCTCATAATGGGCACAGCGGGGGTACAGACCCGGGAACTCGGCACAGGGATGGTGGGAACCCCTCATAATGGGCACAGCAGGTGTACAGACCCAGGAACTCAGCACAGGGATGGTGGGAACCCCTCATAATGCTCATAATGGGCACAGCGGGTGTACAGACCCAGGAACTCGGCACAGGGATGGTGGGAATCCCTCATAATGGGCACAGCAGGTGTACAGACCCAGGAACTCAGCACAGGGATGGTGGGAACCCCTCATAATGGGCACAGCAGGTGTACAGACCTGGGAACTCAGCACAGGGATGGTGGGAACCCCTCATAATGGGCACAGCAGGTGTACAGACCCAGGAACTCAGCACAGGGATGGTGGGAACCCCTCATAATGCTCATAATGGGCACAGCGGGTGTACAGACCCGGGAACTCGGCACAGGGATCTCACCAATGGAGTCCCTGAGAATCAGAAGAGATGGTCGGGGTTGTAGTTCTCCAGCATCCACCAAACAATGAAATCTCAGTTCTGGGTGGACGGACTCTGTAATGTTACAGATTTTTTTTATTTTTTTCCCCATAAGTTCTTTCTGCGATTTTCCTTCAGTATCTTCAATCCTTCGGCCGCCCTCCCGTCTTGTTGTGTTGCGGTGAAATCGGTGCATAAGGTGGCGGCCTTCGGGAACGGCGGGGCGCTCCCGGCACATCATCGCTTCTCCTTGTCTGGTCCCTCGGCGAGGATGAAGTTTGTGTCATAAGTGATGAACATCAGATCCGGACAGAATGGAAAGCAGTTTGCCGACATCACTGTCAGCCCCTCTCTTCATCCGCCCGTCACATCTGCCTGGCTGCGCCGAACAGACAACGCGGCTGCGGGTCGCTAGGTGCAGATCGCTTAATGAGAAGCGACTGGGGGTTATCAAAGGGGGGGAGGGGGCTGACATGTTTAAAGGGACACCTGATCATCCCTTCATTTGTTTATTATTATTATTTATACTACTACTATTTATTATTATTATTATTATTATTATTATTATTATTAATAATAATAATATTTCTACTATTAATATTATTATTTCTACTACTACTATTAATAATAATAATAATATTTATTTCCTCTAATAATATTATTTTTTACTACTATTATTATTACTGTTATTATTTCTACTACTATTATTATTATTTCTACTATTATTAATAATAATATTATTTCTATTATTATTATTATTATTTGTATTATTATTTCTATTACTACTATTAATAATAATAATAATAATAATAATAATAATAATAGTAGTAGAAATAATAGTAATATTATTATTATTATTTCTACTACTAATTATTATTATAATAGTAGTAGAAATAGTAGTAGTAATAATATTTATTATTATTATTATTATTTCTACTACTGTTATTATTCTGCTATTATTGGCATTTTTATTATTAACATCATCGTCCCATTGTCACGTGGAAACTATACTGCCAATAGTCATTTATTACATTTTTACACACAGTATTATTATTATTATTATTATTATTATAATAATAATATATTATCATCTTCAACATCCCATCAACACCCCTTGGTTACAAGGATATTATACAGTAATTTATATTTAAATATTTTTTTTTATAGTTGAAGATTTTTTTTTTGCCTTTCTGAGTCTATTATTGTTATTATTATTTTTATTATCATCTTCAACATCCCATCAACACCCCTTGATTACAAGAATACTATATGATAAGGATACTATACAGTGATATATATATATATATATATATATATATATATATATATATATATATATCTTTTTTTTTTTAGTTAAAGTACTGTATAGTATCCTTGTAATAACAAGGGGATGATGATAATATTATTAGTATTAATAGGACTCAGAACAGAACTTAGAAAAAAAATAAAAATTCTCATCTCAAGTCAACTATATAAAAAAAAAAAAATTAGTTGACTTGAGATTTTTTTTTTTTCTATTCTGCGTTCTATTAATACTAATAAAATTATCATCATCACCACCCTCTTGTTATTACAAGGATACTATACAATATTTTTAAAGCTGACAAGAAAAAAAAAAAAAAAATTTTCCTGTTCTATATTTTCATTACTGCATTTTACACGCCGATTCAATTATTATTGCAATTATTATTTTTATTTTTTTATTTTATTATTATTATTATTATTTTGGACACCACACTCTTGCACTGCAACTACATGCATTGCACACAGTTGCAAGGCGGCTGCAGAGCGGCCCCATTCTCTTGAATGGGTCGCAGTTGGCAGACGGTAACGCCCACCGAAAGCAACGGGGGGGGGGTTTAATATGTGGCACGCACACACTCTCCGCCGCTGCTAAAAGGGGATCAATTGGGGGGGGCAGTAAAAACGTGGCTCAATCACAGGGTTTAGCTCCCCTCAACCACTAGTGTGAACGAGCCCCAAATAAAATAAAATCGATGTAAATCGGCCCAACGGAAGAACTGGCCACGGAGAAATAAAGTCCATTGTAACTGCGGAGTTTGCCTTTAAGCAGCTCTGAAAGATCCCTTATAATGGAATGAGAGGCATTCTGCGCACTTCTGCAATCAGCAGACAGGAGACGCTCCATCGGAGGCCTTCTGCTAATTACCAGCAAGTATCTCTCCGCTGGACTGTCAGATCCTGAAATGTTCCACCTAACGAGCGGGTCGGGGGGGGGGAGCTTTTTCGCACGCCGCTCAGCTCTGAAATCCCTGACACCTTGCGACAATTAGAATCAGGACTGTTGGGTCACAAAGTACATTTCATGGCTGTAACACGGCACCGTCAGAGCTACAGACGAGGCTTTTTTGTGTCATTTCACTTCCCTACAACTGTTTTTGGTGGCAGGCTGTCGGCACGCTTTGGAATTGCAGCCGGTGTGCAGGGGATGATGGCG
Source organism: Lithobates pipiens (assembly GCF_037356315.1). Lineage (NCBI taxonomy): Eukaryota > Metazoa > Chordata > Amphibia > Anura > Ranidae > Lithobates > Lithobates pipiens. The sequence continues at coordinate 42,442,946 of NW_027507791.1, read as the reverse complement.
ATTTTAGTGACCTGTTGATCGTTAAGAATCTACCACTGTGGTAATATGATAAAGAATGGCCATCAATTGGTATACAGGGTACAATAAAGCATACGTATGTACGGTATGTATGTTAGTGGCGATTATTTAATAATGCAACCAGGGCGCCGTAAATGCGAGACGCAGTTTGCCCTCGATCAGCGTCATGTGTTGGAATGGTGCAGGCAGAGTGGGTGGTCACCAGCACCATAACAATCAACGAAGCTCAAGGGAAAGGATACATGAATAGGATAATAATTCATATATATATATATATATATATATATATATATATAAATTTTTTTTAATGCTGTAATTGTATCTCAATATTACAGTATTAAACAGAGGCTAGTTTTGATGGAATATTATCACATGGCTGCCAACATCAGAGCAACCAGGGAGGCTTTGCCTCCCAAAATATAATGCTGCTGGAACCATAAGCTGTAAGACTTCTGATGGGAAAGGGGGACTCTGTGATGGGATGTATGTGGGGGGACTATGATGAGGAGGGTGGAGCATCTGATGTAATGGGGGACTCTCATAGTAAGCGATGCTTCTGATGTAATAGGGTAGAGTCTTATGTAATGGGGGTACTACGACTCCAAGGCAACATGGCACTCTGATAGAAAGAGGGATTCTATAATGGAGGGTTCCCATATCTTGGAGGAGGCACTGATTTATGGGGGGGGAGGCTGGGGCTTTTGATGTGATGGGTGGAATCGGATGTGATAGGGGACCTCTGAGCGGAAGGGATGCCATTGATGTTAAGGAGGGACTCTGATTAGGGAACTCTGAAAGAAAGAACCTGATATGGTGGGCCTTTTGTGAAGAGAGGACTCTGATGTGATGGGGGGAGACCTCTGATGTGATGGGGGGAGACCTCTGATGTGATGGGGGGAGACCTCTGATGTGATGGGGGGAGACCTCTGATGTGATGGGGGGAGACCTCTGACGTGATGGGGGGATCCTTGATGTGATGGGGGGGATCCTTGATGTGATGAGGGATCCTCGATGTGATGGGGACCTTTGATGTGATGGGGGACCGTTGATATGATGGGGGACCGTTGATGTGATGGGGGATCTTTGATGTGATGGGGGATCTTTGATGTGATGGGGGATCCTCTGACGTGATCGGGGGGGGGATCTTTGATGTGATGGGGGATCCTCTGACGTGATCGGGGGGGAGACCTCTGATGTGATGGGGGGGATCTTTGACGTGATGGGGGCACCTCTGACGTGATGGGGGGGCGCACCTCTGACGTGATGGGGGGCCTCTGACGGGAAGGGGGGAGAGACTGATGTGATAGAGGGACTCTCTGAAGACTGAGGACTTTGATGGGATAAGGTGGCTTCTGATATGATGGGGGAGGGGGACCACTGATGGGATGGGGACCTCTGACAGGAATGGGGGAGGGGGGTCACTGATGTGATAGAGGGACTCTGTGAAGACTGAGGACTTTGATGTGATAAGGCGGCCTCTGATGTGATGGTGGGACATCTGATGTGATGAAGAGACCTCTGATGTGGTGGTGGGGGGGGGGGGTCCTTTTGATGTGATGATGGTGGGACCTCTGATGTGATGATGGTGGGGACCTCAGATGTGATGATGGTGGGGACCTCAGATGTGATGATGGTGGGGACCTCTGATGTGATGATGGTGGGACGGACCTCTGATGTGATGATGGTGGGACGGACCTCTGATGTGATGATGGTGGGACGGACCTCTGATGTGATGATGGTGGGACGGACCTCTGATGTGATGATGGTGGGACGGACCTCTGATGTGATGATGGTGGGACGGACCTCTGATGTGATGATGGTGGGACGGACCTCTGATGTGATGATGGTGGGACGGACCTCTGATGTGATGATGGTGGGACGGACCTCTGATGTGATGATGGTGGGACGGACCTCTGATGTGATGATGGTGGGACGGACCTCTGATGTGATGATGGTGGGACGGACCTCTGATGTGATGATGGTGGGACGGACCTCTGATGTGATGATGGTGGGACGGACCTCTGATGTGATGATGGTGGGACGGACCTCTGATGTGATGATGGTGGGACGGACCTCTGATGTGATGATGGTGGGACGGACCTCTGATGTGATGATGGTGGGACGGACCTCTGATGTGATGATGGTGGGACGGACCTCTGATGTGATGATGGTGGGACGGACCTCTGGTGTGATGATGGTGGGACGGACCTCTGGTGTGATGATGGTGGGACGGACCTCTGGTGTGATGATGGTGGGACGGACCTCTGGTGTGATGATGGTGGGACGGACCTCTGGTGTGATGATGGTGGGACGGACCTCTGGTGTGATGATGGTGGGACGGACCTCTGGTGTGATGATGGTGGGACGGACCTCTGGTGTGATGATGGTGGGACGGACCTCTGGTGTGATGATGGTGGGACGGACCTCTGATGTGATGATGGTGGGACGGACCTCTGATGTGATGATGGTGGGACGGACCTCTGATGTGATGATGGTGGGACGGACCTCTGATGTGATGATGGTGGGACGGACCTCTGATGTGATGATGGTGGGACGGACCTCTGATGTGATGATGGTGGGACGGACCTCTGATGTGATGATGGTGGGACGGACCTCTGATGTGATGATGGTGGGACGGACCTCTGATGTGATGATGGTGGGACGGACCTCTGATGTGACGATGGTGGGACGGACCTCTGATGTGACGATGGTGGGACGGACCTCTGATGTGACGATGGTGGGACGGACCTCTGATGTGACGATGGTGGGACGGACCTCTGATGTGACGATGGTGGGACGGACCTCTGATGTGACGATGGTGGGACGGACCTCTGATGTGACGATGGTGGGACGGACCTCTGATGTGACGATGGTGGGACGGACCTCTGATGTGACGATGGTGGGACGGACCTCTGATGTGACGATGGTGGGACGGACCTCTGATGTGATGATGGTGGGGACCTCTGATGTGATGATGGTGGGACGGACCTCTGATGTGATGATGGTGGGACGGACCTCTGATGTGATGATGGTGGGACGGACCTCTGATGTGACGATGGTGGGGACCTCTGATGTAATGGGGGGTGGGACCAAACTGGACAAGTCTTATGTTGCAGCTTCCATTTTAGTTGCAACTTAAACTAACCTTCCATATGGTAGACGCGGGCTGGTAGACGTAATTGGGGGGGGGGGGGTAAAAAACCCACCTTTTAGCATCTTTGCAGAAAGGGTGAACGCGACGTTTTTGCATTACCACCGGAATCCATCCTCCTCCTTCCTCCGTCGCTGTCTCAGCCCGTTATTTTCGCACTCTGATATGAAGTGCAAGGATCGGAATAATTACTGCTAATTGACTTTCGACAAGCTGAGAGCGAGGACAGTGCGCGTTCAACAGTTCACTTAAGGCAGCGCCGACGATTCGGATGTCATTTGTGGGGATAGTTGGCGGCCAGATGCGGAAAGTTTCCAGCGTCAATTTAAAAATTCTGAAGAATCTGCATTTTCAAGACACGTTAGAAATCAAGGGCGCTACAAAAATAGAACTGAACAAGTGTCGGGTTGCTGATCTGAAAACAACTGCCATCCAATATCAATCCAGACGAACTGTCCTGATGAAGGGAGATTTTTGAGCTGAAACACGTTGAATTTCTGACTTTTGTCCTGAAAAACAAAATTCTTACTGGACTTATTTGAGTTTTGTGCGGCTTTCATCCTTCTAACGGTCTACATTAGCTGATATAAACTATATTGTCAAAATTATTGGGGGAGATCCTGATTCTCAGCTCCACCCACCTTTCATAGCCAATGTGAGAGTTCGTATGTCTCCTAAAAATGGAGAGGCGCTGCACTACAGTCAGCCCATGTGTGGGTGTTGTAGATCAAAAACAGCCTTAGCCTCAGCTTCTTCTCCCAGGCCACACCCCACTGATGCATTTCACCCCACCCACAGGGCTTGGTCATAGAGGTGGGATTGTGGCGTTTAGAGGGGCGAAACGCGTCAACCCAGCTCAACTCATCCCTACTAACATACACTATATTGTGCGTGTAAAGGCAGGTGGCCCGATACTTTTGACAATATAGTGTATGTTAGCAGGGATGAGTTGAGCTGGGTTGATGCCTTTCGCCCCTCTTAACGCCATTTCACTTCACCTACAGGGCTTGGTCAAAGAGGTGGGATTGTGGCATTAGGAGGGGCGAAACGTGTCAACCCAGCTCAGCTCATCCCTACTAACATACACTATATTACCAAAAGTATTGGGACGCCTGCCTTTACACATGCATGAACTTTAATGGCATCCCAGTCTTAGTCCGTAGGGTTCAATATTGAGGTTGGCCCACCCTTTGCAGCTATAACAGCTTCAACTCTTCTGGGAAGGCCGTCCACAAGGTTTAGGAGTGTGTCAATGGGAATGTTTGACCGTTCTTCCAGAAGCACATCTGTGAGGTCAGGCGCTGATGTTGGACGAGAAGGCCTGGCTCGCAGTCTCTGCTCCAATTCATCCAAAAGGTGTTGAGGTCAGGACTCTGTGCAGACCGGTCAAGTTCCTCCACCCTAAAAATCCATGCCATAAAAAGCTAACACAGAGCGGGCATCTGGCAAGCGTTTCTTAACTTGACGCAAATGCATTAAAAACGTACAGTAAACATGCTGTTAAACAGATTTTGGTGCATTTGGCGCTCAAATGTCTTTGCAGGTCTAAATGAGCCCTTTAGCGTCGCAAAGGATGACAAGAAACTGGCATTGGGCTTCAACGGGCATCCACCCAACATGTAGAAGATGAGATCCGGGGTAGATGGACCCTCTCGCAGACTGTCGGCGCGGGGCCGAGGGTGTTAACGCGGAGTTATGCGGAGAATTCCTCCCTCGGATGAGGGGTGCTAAGTATGCAGATAAACTGGAATAGCATTGCATGCTGGTATGATTATCACTTCATCACCTTGAAGCTGCCAGTCTGACGGGGAACAAAAGACCGAGAGAGGAGAGGAAAAAGGCGGGCCGAGGGCGGCCATGTTGGCCTGTGAGCCTTTATGTAAAGGGAGGACTCTGATGGGGACATCTGATGTAAAGGGGGACTCTGAGGACTATACTACTCCCACCCCCCCCCCCCCTTGAGTTGGGAATAACTGTGGCCTCCCCTTCAGTCTGATGGGGTCACCGGATGTAAAAGGAGGACATCTGATGGGGACATATAATGTAAAAGGGAGGACTCGTAGGACTATACCACTCCCCCCCCTTTACTTGAGTTGGGAATAACTCCGGCCTCCCCTTCAGTCTTGCACAGTAATTATATTGCTCTGGTCAAAGTGAGTTTAAAAAAAAAAAAAAGAAAAAAAATGTAATAAAGAGGAAAAAAAAAAAAAAAAAAAAAATATATATATATATATATATATATATATATATATATACATTTTTCTTTTTTTCTTTTAAACATATATACAGTACTGTCACCAGTGAGTGCAGTACAGAGTCATCATACAGCTGGTGATCAGGGGGAAAAAAAAAAGTAATATAATATATATATATATATATATATATTATATATTACTTTTTTTTTCCCCCTGATCACCAGCTGTATGATGACTCTGTACTGCACTCACTGGTGACAGTACTGTATATATGTTTAAAAGAAAAAAAGAAAAATGTGTGTGTATATATATATATATATATATATAATATAATTTTTTTTTTTTTTTTTTTTTTTTTAAACATACAGTACTGTCACCAGTGCAGTACAGAGTCATCATACAGCTGGTGTGGTGGTGATCAGGGACACTGGTGACAGTATGTAAAAAAAAAAAAAAAAAAAAATTATAATAGAATATATATATATATATATATATATATATATATATATATATATATATATATATATATATACATACATACATACATACATACATTTTGGAAAATGAAAAAAAAATAAATAAATTATGACAAAAAAACTACAACTTTGAAACGCTCGCCATGCCTCTTACTAAATACCTTGGACTATCTACTTTCCAAAAAAAGGGGGTCATTTGGGGGGTATTTGTACTGTTCTGGGCTTCTGGCATTTTCGGGCCTCAAAAAATTGAGCTGGGCCCTCAGTACATCAAAAATAGTTACATTTTCAGGTATATTCCTTAGATTGTGGACCCCATAACTCTCACACAGCCTAAATAATGTACACTGGTTCGGTTTATTTTCACCAAACAAATGAAGCAGAATACATTTATTAATTTATTAACCAATTTATTTTTTATTATTATCTATCATTATAAATGTATTATTATTTATTATTATCTATTATTATAAATGTATTATCTATTTATTATTATTATTTACTAATTTATGAAGATAATTATTTGCAAAATTTTATAACGAGCAAAAACTTTTTGGTAATTTTTTTTTTTTTATTATTAACAAAAAAAAAAAAAACCCCAAAGGGGATTAAATACCACCAATAGAAAACTTTTATTTGTGTGAAAAAAAATCATAAGAATTTAATTTGGGTACAGTATTGCATGATCGCGCAATTGTCATTCAAAGTGTGACAGTTCTGAAAACTGGCCTGGGCAGGAAGGGGGGTAAAAGTGCCCGGTATTGAAGGGGCTGACCCGACCCCCGGTAGGTACAGTACACCCCCTTCCCCCCCCCCCCCCCCGCGGTGTCACCAGGCCTTTTCATTCCTCGCTGTGTTCTGATTTCAGTAAAATCTTAGGACAGGACCGCAGCCTGCGGGAGATTTGCGATGTAAATTGCGACAATGTATTTATAAAGCGTTGCATGCAAAGTCGTGCCGCCGATCTCATCAGGCGGAGAACGGAGGGCAACGCACCAGCGGCGGAATTTTATTATCGCAGCGAGGGAGACGTGTACAGGCAACCCGGCCGCTTGTTAGATCCCACATTTTATTAAAACATTTTTTTCTTTTTATTAAAATTAAACTTTGTGTTCCATGGCGGGTCTGAGTCATCCTTCTACAGCACACCGCCTACCATATCCAGCACAGGGGTCGGCATTACTGCTGTA
>NW_027507791.1:42415916-42430916 GCF_037356315.1 Lithobates pipiens | reverse complement strand
TTTTGAGGTTTATTAGCTAGAACACAATCCCTGTGTCTTGCCTGAAAGGGGGGAAAAAAAAAATGGGTGCGGATTCATAGAACTGCAGTGGTACTTCAGGCGCTCAAAAGCACTTAAGGCATGCTAAAATGACAATAATATCCACTGAGGCCCCTTTAGGAGACGTCTTCAAATACCTTGGAAGTCTCCTTTTTTACAAACTGCTAAAACATTATTCTGGAGGAGAAGGGTCAGAATACTTTGTGCACTTGGGAGCTTAGAAAATGAACCTTAGATGCATAGTGGGAGTTCCAGTCCACTATTATTGGTAGTTTGGAAATCCTGAACACACCTGGTGAGGTGATCCTGGCTGGAGCACATCTGCTGGTAAAACTGGAGAACACCTGCTGGTGATCCTGGAGCGCACTTGCTGGTGATCCTGGAGCGCACTTGCTGGTGATCCTGGAGCGCACTTGCTGGTGATCCTGGCTGGAGCGCACTTGCTGGTGATCCTGGCTGGAGCGCACTTGCTGGTGATCCTGGCTGGAGCGCACTTGCTGGTGATCCTGGCTGGAGCGCACTTGCTGGTGATCCTGGCTGGAGCGCACTTGCTGGTGATCCTGGCTGGAGCGCACTTGCTGGTGATCCTGGAGCGCACTTGCTGGTGATCCTGGCTGGAGCGCACTTGCTGGTGATCCTGGCTGGAGCGCACTTGCTGGTGATCCTGGCTGGAGCGCACTTGCTGGTGATCCTGGCTGGAGCGCACTTGCTGGTGATCCTGGAGCGCCCCTGCTGGTGATCCTGGCTGGAGCGCCCCTGCTGGTGATGCTGGCTGGAGCGCCCCTGCTGGTGATGCTGGCTGGAGCGCCCCTGCTGGTGATGCTGGCTGGAGCGCCCCTGCTGGTGATGCTGGCTGGAGCGCACCTGCTGGTGATGCTGGCCGGAGCGCACCTGCTGGCGATGCTGGCCGGAGCTCACCTGCTGGCGATAAAGTTCACACCCCTGCCAAAAATTTATAAAAAAAAAAAAAATTCACCCTGGGCCCAAGGTGACTTCCATCCATATCCTGTGCTGGTGACTACCTTGGACAGGAAGTGAGAACAAATCTCCAACTGGGACAAAGACAGCAATTAAGTCTCTTTTCTTTAGTACCGTTGAGGACTGCTAAAACCCCATGACATGCATTGGCTCCTACTTCATTATAGTGAGAGGTAGTGATGGCCGAACGGTTCGCCCGGCGGTCGTTTCGCGGCGAATTTCCGACTTTCGCCGTCCGCGGGTTCGAACGCCTTTTTCCGTCGTTCGCCCCGGCGGACTTACGTGTTTAATGTATACAAGAACTTTAACCTTTCGTGACACGTTTATCATGTGTTACAGGACAACCAATTGAGACATGACAGCTCATGGACACTTGGACATTCCCCCTAACCTATAAATACACCCGATCCGGTGGCCATTTTACATTCTTTCTTCTGTCACTGTAGGGAAAGGATCCTGTGTGGAGTAGGGACAGAGAAAACGCTAGCTATTTGGTACACAAAAGTTCTTTTCAGGACTGGTATAGGTGTTAGGTCAGCAGCCTGAGTTTCTTTTGTCAGTTTAGATAAAGGGACAGAGCGCTGTATGCTGCTATTTTAGGGACAGCTCAGCCAGATTAGTCTTTCTTCATCATCATCATCATCATCATCATTAGCTGTTACTATCAGGTCCACAAAAGAGCTGTTCCAGCTAATCGTTCCAGCCTACTCTTTTTTGCCAATTTGTATAGGGACAGGCAGGAAGCAGTGTGTCAGGCAGTGAGGATAATTTTAAAGACTTGCTGTTACTATTAGTTCCACAAAGGTTCTTTTCAGGACTGGTATCAGTGGTACGGTAATAGGCTTGTACACGTATAATATTCTTTCTTCCAAATATAGAAAGAATATTATACTTGACTGCTGCCCTTCTGCTGCAGTCTGCTAATCATTCACAACTCACTTGTTCCACAAAGCTCTTTATCAGGACTGGTAACTTGGTCTGTCTAGGGTGCTACGGTACATAGGCTTGGGTGCGGTACAGTCTGCTGTTCTGTAAGGACCGCTATCGGTCCACAATACATAGGGTTGCCGTGCACTACTGCTGACCGCTGCCCTATACTGCAGCAGTCCTTCATTGGTATAGGGACTGACGTACAGTCTGCTAATCACTAACACACAACCTGCTTGGTCCACAAAAGTTCTTATAAGGACTGGTAACTTGGTATAGGGTGCTACGGTACATAGGCCTGAGTGCGTTACAGTCTGCTGTTCTGTAAGGACCGCTATCGGTCCACAATACATAGGGTTGCCGTGCACTACTGCTGACCGCTGCCCTATACTGCAGCAGTCCTTCAGCGGTATAGGGACTGACGCACAGTCTGCTAAACACTAACACACAACCTGCTTGGTCCACAAAAGTTTTTATAAGGACTGGTAACTTGGTATAGGGTGCTACGGTACATAGGCCTGAGTGCAGTACAGTCTGCTGTTCTGTAAGGACCGCTATCGGTCCACAATACATAGGGTTGCCGTGCACTACTGCTGACCGCTGCCCTATACTGCAGCAGTCCTTCATTGGTATAGGGACTGACGTACAGTCTGCTAATCACTAACACACAACCTGCTTGGTCCACAAAAGTTCTTATAAGGACTGGTAACTTGGTATAGGGTGCTACGGTACATAGGCCTGAGTGCGTTACAGTCTGCTGTTCTGTAAGGACCGCTATCGGTCCACAATACATAGGGTTGCCGTGCACTACTGCTGACCGCTGCCCTATACTGCAGCAGTCCTTCATTGGTATAGGGACTGACGTACAGTCTGCTAATCACTAACACACAACCTGCTTGTTCCACAAAAGTTCTTATAAGGACTGGTAACTTGGTATAGGGTGCTACGGTACATAGGCCTGAGTGCGTTACAGTCTGCTGTTCTGTAAGGACCGCTATCGGTCCACAATACATAGGGTTGCCGTGCACTACTGCTGACCGCTGCCCTATACTGCAGCAGTCCTTCATTGGTATAGGGACTGACGTACAGTCTGCTAATCACTAACACACAACCTGCTTGGTCCACAAAAGTTCTTATAAGGACTGGTAACTTGGTATAGGGTGCTACGGTACATAGGCCTGAGTGCGTTACAGTCTGCTGTTCTGTAAGGACCGCTATCGGTCCACAATACATAGGGTTGCCGTGCACTACTGCTGACCGCTGCCCTATACTGCAGCAGTCCTTCAGCGGTATAGGGACTGACGCACAGTCTGCTAAACACTAACACACAACCTGCTTGGTCCACAAAAGTTTTTATAAGGACTGGTAACTTGGTATAGGGTGCTACGGTACATAGGCCTGAGTGCGTTACAGTCTGCTGTTCTGTAAGGACCGCTATCGGTCCACAATACATAGGGTTGCCGTGCACTACTGCTGACCGCTGCCCTATACTGCAGCAGTCCTTCATTGGTATAGGGACTGACGTACAGTCTGCTAATCACTAACACACAACCTGCTTGGTCCACAAAAGTTCTTATAAGGACTGGTAACTTGGTATAGGGTGCTACGGTACATAGGCCTGAGTGCGTTACAGTCTGCTGTTCTGTAAGGACCGCTATCGGTCCACAATACATAGGGTTGCCGTGCACTACTGCTGACCGCTGCCCTATACTGCAGCAGTCCTTCAGCGGTATAGGGACTGACGCACAGTCTGCTAAACACTAACACACAACCTGCTTGGTCCACAAAAGTTTTTATAAGGACTGGTAACTTGGTATAGGGTGCTACGGTACATAGGCCTGAGTGCAGTACAGTCTGCTGTTCTGTAAGGACCGCTATCGGTCCACAATACATAGGGTTGCCGTGCACTACTGCTGACCGCTGCCCTATACTGCAGCAGTCCTTCATTGGTATAGGGACTGACGTACAGTCTGCTAATCACTAACACACAACCTGCTTGGTCCACAAAAGTTCTTATAAGGACTGGTAACTTGGTATAGGGTGCTACGGTACATAGGCCTGAGTGCGTTACAGTCTGCTGTTCTGTAAGGACCGCTATCGGTCCACAATACATAGGGTTGCCGTGCACTACTGCTGACCGCTGCCCTATACTGCAGCAGTCCTTCATTGGTATAGGGACTGACGTACAGTCTGCTAATCACTAACACACAACCTGCTTGTTCCACAAAAGTTCTTATAAGGACTGGTAACTTGGTATAGGGTGCTACGGTACATAGGCTTGAGTGCGGTACAGTCTGCTGTTCTGTAAGGACCGCTATCGGTCCACAATAGATAGGGTTGACGTGCACCACTGCTGACCGCTGCCCTATACTGCAGCAGTCCTTCAGCGGTATAGGGACTGACGTACAGTCTGCTAAACACTAATACACAACCTGCTTGGTCCACAAAAGTTCTTATAAGGACTGGTAACTTGGTATAGGGTGCTACGGTACATAGGCTTGAGTGCGGTACAGTCTGCTGTTCTGTAAGGACCGCTATCGGTCCACAATAGATAGGGTTGACGTGCACCACTGCTGACCGCTGCCCTATACTGCAGCAGTCCTTCAGCGGTATAGGGACTGACGCACAGTCTGCTAAACACTAACACACAACCTGCTTGGTCCACAAAAGTTTTTATAAGGACTGGTAACTTGGTATAGGGTGCTACGGTACATAGGCCTGAGTGCGTTACAGTCTGCTGTTCTGTAAGGACCGCTATCGGTCCACAATACATAGGGTTGCCGTGCACTACTGCTGACCGCTGCCCTATACTGCAGCAGTCCTTCATTGGTATAGGGACTGACGTACAGTCTGCTAATCACTAACACACAACCTGCTTGGTCCACAAAAGTTCTTATAAGGACTGGTAACTTGGTATAGGGTGCTACGGTACATAGGCCTGAGTGCGTTACAGTCTGCTGTTCTGTAAGGACCGCTATCGGTCCACAATACATAGGGTTGCCGTGCACTACTGCTGACCGCTGCCCTATACTGCAGCAGTCCTTCAGCGGTATAGGGACTGACGCACAGTCTGCTAAACACTAACACACAACCTGCTTGGTCCACAAAAGTTTTTATAAGGACTGGTAACTTGGTATAGGGTGCTACGGTACATAGGCCTGAGTGCAGTACAGTCTGCTGTTCTGTAAGGACCGCTATCGGTCCACAATACATAGGGTTGCCGTGCACTACTGCTGACCGCTGCCCTATACTGCAGCAGTCCTTCATTGGTATAGGGACTGACGTACAGTCTGCTAATCACTAACACACAACCTGCTTGTTCCACAAAAGTTCTTATAAGGACTGGTAACTTGGTATAGGGTGCTACGGTACATAGGCTTGAGTGCGGTACAGTCTGCTGTTCTGTAAGGACCGCTATCGGTCCACAATAGATAGGGTTGACGTGCACCACTGCTGACCGCTGCCCTATACTGCAGCAGTCCTTCAGCGGTATAGGGACTGACGTACAGTCTGCTAAACACTAATACACAACCTGCTTGGTCCACAAAAGTTCTTATAAGGACTGGTAACTTGGTATAGGGTGCTACGGTACATAGGCTTGAGTGCGGTACAGTCTGCTGTTCTGTAAGGACCGCTATCGGTCCACAATAGATAGGGTTGACGTGCACCACTGCTGACCGCTGCCCTATACTGCAGCAGTCCTTCAGCGGTATAGGGACTGACGTACAGTCTGCTAAACACTAATACACAACCTGCTTGGTCCACAAAAGTTCTTATAAGGACTGGTAACTTGGTATAGGGTGCTACGGTACATAGGCTTGAGTGCGGTACAGTCTGCTGTTCTGTAAGGACCGCTATCGGTCCACAATAGATAGGGTTGACGTGCACCACTGCTGACCGCTGCCCTATACTGCAGCAGTCCTTCAGCGGTATAGGGACTGACGTACAGTCTGCTAAACACTAATACACAACCTGCTTGGTCCACAAAAGTTCTTATAAGGACTGGTAACTTGGTATAGGGTGCTACGGTACATAGGCTTGAGTGCGGTACAGTCTGCTGTTCTGTAAGGACCGCTATCGGTCCACAATAGATAGGGTTGACGTGCACCACTGCTGACCGCTCACCTATACTGCAGCAGTCCTTCAGCGGTATAGGGACTGACGTACAGTCTGCTAATCACTAACACACAACCTGCTTGTTCCACAAAAGTTCTTATAAGGACTGGTAACTTGGTATAGGGTGCTACGGTACATAGGCTTGAGTGCGGTACAGTCTGCTGTTCTGTAAGGACCGCTATCGGTCCACAATAGATAGGGTTGACGTGCACCACTGCTGACCGCTGCCCTATACTGCAGCAGTCCTTCAGCGGTATAGGGACTGACGTACAGTCTGCTAAACACTAATACACAACCTGCTTGGTCCACAAAAGTTCTTATAAGGACTGGTAACTTGGTATAGGGTGCTACGGTACATAGGCTTGAGTGCGGTACAGTCTGCTGTTCTGTAAGGACCGCTATCGGTCCACAATAGATAGGGTTGACGTGCACCACTGCTGACCGCTGCCCTATACTGCAGCAGTCCTTCAGCGGTATAGGGACTGACGTACAGTCTGCTAAACACTAATACACAACCTGCTTGGTCCACAAAAGTTCTTATAAGGACTGGTAACTTGGTATAGGGTGCTACGGTACATAGGCTTGAGTGCGGTACAGTCTGCTGTTCTGTAAGGACCGCTATAGGTCCACAATAGATAGGGTTGACGTGCACCACTGCTGACCGCTCACCTATACTGCAGCAGTCCTTCAGCGGTATAGGGACTAAGAGTTTTGTCACAGGGTCATTTAAAAAATGACATGCAGAGGAAGAGGCAGGCCCTTCCGCAGGGGTGGTAGGGGTAGGGCAGGAGCAACAGGCTTGAGCCAAAGTGGGAAGTTGCAGAAGGTGCGTTCAATTACTTTAAAGGATGCACCAGACTTGGTTGAGTGGCTCGCTCAGCCTTACTCTTCTGCACCCTCCTCATCCTCTCGATCTGCACCCTCTTCTTCACTCTCTGCTATGTGCACCCCCAAAGACACTACCACCAACAACACGACCACCACCACCACCACCACATACCTTCCGCTTGAGTCACTGGAATTATTTTCCGATCCATATCAAGAGGACATTTCTGATGCGCAGCCACTCTTGGTATTGGATCAGGAAGAGGAGGTAGCAACAAGCGCTACTCAGCAGTCTGACGCCAGTACCCAGATCAGCCCAAGGAGGAGGTTGGTCCCCGGTGTTGCTGCCTACTCTACTTATAGCGGTGGGGAAGGTGACGTTGATGATGACGTGTCTAGTGATGTCACGTGGGTGCCCACAAGAGAGGAAGAGGAGGGGAGTTCAGAGGGAGATATGGACCAGCAGATAGGGAGGAGAAGCAGCAATGACTTACATTGCACAGCAGGGACAAAGCAGACTGCAAATGTATCAGGAGCGAGTCATCGACCATGTACGGTCACATCTGGCGCTCCCAGGACACCGGCACATGGCTCCGCAGTGTGGGCTTTTTTTAACGTGTCCGCTGCTGACAATAGCGTTGCCATCTGCAATCTTTGCAGTCAACGCGTTAGTCGCGGTAAGCCCAATACTCACCTAGGGACGACCGCCTTAAGAAGGCACATGAGCAGCCATCACCGAGCCCAGTGGGAGCAACGGAACACACAAAGCCACACTGCAGGCTCTCACCGTCCAGCCTCGTCTTCTACTTCTCCTTCTCCTCTCTCCTCACAATTGTCCTCCACTCCACCTTCCATCACGCCAAGCTCACATTTTTCTGCAAAAAGGCAGGCTTCCGTGGGCCTAATGTTTGAGCGTAAAAAAATGATGACGCCGGATAACCCTCTTGCCCAACGGTTGGCGGCTGGCTTGTCAGAACTCATAGCCCGCCAACTACTGCCATATAAACTGGTGGACTCGGAGGCCTTTCGCAAATTTGTGGCCATTGGAACACCACAATGGAAGGTCCCAGGAAGGAAGTATTTCTCAGAGAAGGGCATCCCAGAGCTATATGGCCATGTTCAGCGGCAAGTGAATGTATCTCTGGCACACAGTGTCGGTGCCAAGATACATCTGACCACAGACACGTGGTCTAGCAAACACGGGCAGGGAAGGTATATCAGTTTTACTGCCCACTGGGTGAACCTTCTGACGGCCGTCAAGCATGTAACCCGTGGCACCCGTGTAGATTTGGTTTTACCGCCACGGATTGCATGCAGGCCTGACTCTTCTTCTCCTCCTCCTACTCCATCCTCCTCCCTCTCCTCCTCAGCTGCCTCCTCCTTTTCCGCTGCTAGCGTCTCTTCCACTGCACCGCCCAAGCTCCCCAGAACCTATTCCACATGCCAGGTGAGACGTTGCCATGCCGTGCTGCGTCTGTTGTGCCTGGAAGCAAAGAGCCACACTGGCCCGGCACTCCTTTCAGCTTTGCGTTCACAGGCAGATGAGTGGCTAACACCGCTCAATTTGACAGTTGGTAAAGTGGTGTGTGACAACGGTGCCAATCTGCTTAGCGCATTGAAACAGGGCAAAATCACGCACGTGCCGTGCATGGCACACGTCTTAAACTTGGTCGTGCAGCGATTCCTTGTCAAATACCCTGGGGTCCAGGACATCTTGCGGCAGGCAAGGAAAATCTCGGCCCATTTCAGAAGATCTTACACGGCCATGGCTCACCTTGCTGACATTCAGCGGCGACACCATCTGCCGGTCAGACGTCTTATTTGCGATTGCCCGACGCGATGGAACTCAACCTTCTATATGCTTGATAGGCTGCTCCAGCAGAAACGTGCAGTTAACGTCTACCTGTATGAACTCTGCGAAAGAAACGGTTCTGGGGAGCTGGGTTTTTTTTCACCGCGCCAGTGGCTGCTCATGCGCGACACATGCAGACTTCTGCGGCCATTTGAGGAGATCACCAAACTGGTCAGTCGCAGCCATGGCGCCATCAGTGACATGGTACCTTATGCCTTCTTTCTGGAGCGTGCATTGCGTCGTGTCATTGATCAGGCTGTGGAGGAGCAGGAGCGGGAAGATGAGGAAGTCGCAATGCTGGATGAATTCCCAGGGGGGGCTACTCTATCTGAGACAAGTCAACAACAGGAGTCTGATGAGGAGTCAGAGGAGGATGGTGCCGGGGCGGATGAGCAGGAGCAAGAAGAGCATGCTTTAAACCTTTCTGGGATCCCTGTTGTGCGAGGATGGGGAGAGGAGAATGAAGAGGACGACATTATCCTGGATGATGAGCAGGAGCCAGGCCACCACACCGCTTCCACTTTAGTGCAAATGGGGGCCTTCATGCTCCAGTGTTTTAATAGGGACCCCCGTATAAAAAGCATGAGGGTCAAGGACCAGTACTGGGTGGCAACGTACTTAGACCCCCGGTACAAACACAAAATGGCGGAAATGTTACCGCCGTCGCAGAGGGCTGTCAGAATGCAGCACTTCCAGGCCTTGCTTCGAGAAATGCTGCATTCTGCTTTTGCGTGCGCTGGCAGAGGAGCAATTCCCACTCCCAGAGAAGGATTTGCGGGTACCAATCCAACAGCGCCTGCAAGAAGAGGCCGGTTTGAAGATGTGTTGGTGACTTCGGATATGAGGTCATTCTTTCAGCCGACCCATCGACAGGTGTCATCCGGATCCAGCATCAGGGAACGCCTAGACCGTCAGGTGTCCGACTACATTGGGTTAACGGCCGATGTGGACGCTCTGAGGAGTGATGAACCCCTAGACTACTGGGTGGGCAGGCTTGACCTCTGGCCAGAGCTTGCCCAATTTGCAATCGAACTGTTGGCTTGCCCCTCATCCAGTGTCCTGTCCGAAAGGACGTTCAGCGCAGCAGGGGGGATTGTGACCGATAAGCGTACTCGCCTAGCTCACCACAGTGTTAACTACCTCACATTTCTAAAAATGAATGAGGCATGGATCTCGGAGGAATTCAACACATGTGATCAGTAGACCATGTATATGTCTATAAACAATTTTTGGAATCAAGCACACAGACCTTCTTAATTCATTTGGCTCACTTCCCTGACCCAAAAAAGCACACCGTACTATATGCCCCTACCCTCCTCTTTGAAGAGGTTGAGCGGTGTCATATTTCTACTGGGGCTGCTTATTATGAGGGGTTCCCACCATCCCTGTGCTGTGCTGACTTCCTCCTGGGTGTTCTTATTATGAGGGGCTCCCACCATCCCTGTGCTGTGCTGACTTCCTCCTGGGGGTTCTTATTATGAGGGGATCACACCATCCCTGTGCTGTGCTGACTTCCTCCTGGGGCTGCTTACGGTGCTGCTGTCAGCGCTGTATGTCACGGAGCTGCTGTCAGCGCTGTATGTCACGGAGCTGCTGTCAGCGCTGTATGTCACGGAGCTGCTGTCAGCGCTGTATGTCACGGAGCTGCTGTCAGCGCTGTATGTCACGGAGCTGCTGTCAGCGCTGTATGTCACGGAGCTGCTGTCAGCGCTGTATGTCACGGAGCTGCTGTCAGCGCTGTATGTCACGGAGCTGCTGTCAGCGCTGTATGTCACGGAGCTGCTGTCAGCGCTGTATGTCACGGAGCTGCTGTCAGCGCTGTATGTCACGGTGCTGCTGTCAGCGCTGTATGTCACGGAGCTGCTGTCAGCGCTGTATGTCACGGAGCTGCTGTCAGTGCTGTATGTCACGGAGCTGCTGTCAGCGCTGTATGTCACGGAGCTGCTGTCAGCGCTGTATGTCACGGAGCTGCTGTCAGCGCTGTATGTCACGGTGCTGCTGTCAGCGCTGTATGTCACGGAGCTGCTGTCAGCGCTGTATGTCACGGAGCTGCTGTCAGCGCTGTATGTCACGGAGCTGCTGTCAGCGCTGTATGTCACGGAGCTGCTGTCAGCGCTGTATGTCACGGAGCTGCTGTCAGCGCTGTATGTCACGGTGCTGATGTCAGTGCTCTGTATTACGGTGCTGCTGTCAGTGCTCTGTATCTCCTGCACCCTCTTGTTTGCCTACCCTGGTCCCTGACCTTCCCTCTCCTCCATTGCCTTCATTAGCTCCATAGTCCTGAATTGTCAGAACAATTTCCCAAATAAAAAAAAAATGCTTGTAGTTATCGATCCCAAATTCACCTCATACATGTATTATGCTATTGTCCAGGTGGTGGGACTACGTGCTACCCCCTAATAATTACCCCGTGGCCGCAAATTCGACCTAAAGGTTTGCGAAATTCGCCTCCCATTGAAGTCAATGGAGCCCGCGGCGAACGGTCGTTTTCGCGAACGTTTGTGTCCGTTCGCGTTTCGCGTTCGCGAAACGTCCCGTCGGAAGTTCGTCCATCACTAGTGAGAGGAAGTAAAAGCAGAGCCCGATAGTGGGGACACAGCAATAAATGCCAAAGATTTAAATCCTTTTACACCCTTCCCAAACGAAATCCAGCTGAGTGTTGAAGATATAAGTCAAAATGGAAAGTTAGACCATAAGATGCTTACAGGGAGGAGGACCTACCTGCCAAGAAGTGCATAAAGATATTGTCATTATACATCATTCCAGGCCAATCCCCTGGAGGTTCTGGAGCACACCTGTTGGTGATCCTAGAACACACACATCTTGCTGCTTCCTACCCAGCAGATGTGTTCCAGGATCACCAGATCAAAGTGGATCTTATTAGTGTATATCTTATATTGTATTTTCAGCTCATATTTTTTTTTTTTAATAAATGATACCGTCCTGTATCCTTATAAAGTATATCCTTATAATGTACACTATCTCACAAAAGTAAGTACACCCCTCACATTTGTGTAAATCTTTTCTTCTATCTTTTCATGTGACAACACTGAAGAAATTACACTTGTCTACAATGTAAAGTAGTGAGTGTACAGCTTGTATAATAGTGTAAATTTGCCGTCCCCTCAAAATAACTCACCACACGGCCATTAATGTCTAAACCGCTGGCAACAAAAGTGAGTACACCCCTAAGTGAAAATGTCCAAATTGGGCCCAAAGTCTCTCAATATTTTGTGTGGCCACCATTATTTTCCAGCACTACCTTAACCTTTTTGGGCATGGAGTTCACCAGAACTTCACAGGTTGCCACTGGAGTCCTCTTCCCCTCCTCCATGACGACATCACGGAGCTGGTGGATGTTGGAGACCTTGCGCTCCTCCACCTTCCGTTTGAGGATGCCCCACCGATGCTCAATAGGGTTTAGGTCCTGGAGACATTCTTGGTGAGTCCATCACCTTTACCCTCAGCTTCTTTAGCAAGGCAGTGGTCATCTTGGAGGTGTGTTTGGGGTGGTTATCATGTTGGAATACTGCCCTGCGGCCCAGTCTCTGAAGGGAGGGGATCATGCTCTGCTTCAGTATGTCACAGTACATGTTGGCATTCATGGTCCCCTCAATGATCTGTAGCCCCCCAGTGCCGGCAGCACTCATGCAGCCCCAGACCATGACACTCCCACCACCATGCTTGACTGTAGACAAGACACACTTGTCTTTGTCCTCCTCACCTGGTTGCCCCCACACACGCTTGTCACCATCTGACACCAAATACGTTTATCTTGGTCTCATCAGACCACAGGACGTGGTTCCAGTAATCCATGTCCTTAGTCTGCTTGTCTTCAGCAAACTGTTTGCGGACTTTCTTGTCCATCTTTAGAAGAGGCTTCCTTCTGGGACAACAGCCATGCAGACCAATTTGATGCAGTGTGCGGTGTATGGTCTGAGCACTGACAGGCCGACCCCCCCCCCACCCCTTCAACCTCTGCAGCAATGCTGGCAGCACTCACACGTCTATTTCTCAAAGACAACCTCTGGATATGACGCTGAGCACGTGACCTCAACTTCTTTGGTGGACCATGGCGGGGCCTGTTCTGAGTGGAACCCGTCCTGTTATACCGCTGTATGGTCTTGGCCACCGTGCTGCAGCTCAGTTTAAAGGGTCTTGGCAATCTTCTTATAGCCTAGGCCAGTGATGGTGAACCTTGGCACCCCAGATGTTTTGGAACTACATTTCCCATGATCCTCATGCACTCTGCAGTGTAGATGAGCATCATGGGAAATGTAGTTCCAAAACATCTGGGGTGCAAAGGTTCGCCATCACTGGCCTAGGCCATCTTTATGTAGAGCAACAATTCTTTTTTTCAGATCCTCAGAGAGTTCTTTGCCATGAGGTGCCATGTTGAACTTCCAGTGACCAGTATGAGAGAGTGAGAGCGATAACACCAAATTTAACACACATGCTCCCCATTCACACCTGAGACCTTGTAACACTAATGAGTCACATGACGCCGGGGGACGCAAAATGGCTAATTGGGCCCAATTTGGACATTTTCACTTAGGGGTGTACTCACTTTTGTTGCCGGCGGTTTAGACATTAATGGCTGTGTGTTGAGTTATTTTTAGGGGACAACAAATTGACACTGTTTATACAAGCTGTACACTCACTACTTTACATTGTAGACAAGTGTCATTTCTTCAGTGTTGTCACATGAAAAGATAGAAGAAAAGATTTACAAAGATGTGAGGGGTGTACTCACTTATGTGGATACTGTACATTATAAGGATATAGGATGTAAATTATAAGGGTATAGGATATAATTCATAAAGATATAGGATGTACATTATAAGGATATAGGATGGTATAAAGATATAAGATGTATATTATAGGGTGGTATTAGTATATAGGGTGGTATAAGGATATAGGGTGTATATTATAAGGATATACATTATAAAGATATAGGATGGTATAAGGATATAGGGTGATATAAGATTATAGGGTGGTATAAGGATATAGAGTGGTATAAGGCTATAGAATGTACGTTGTAGGGTGGTATAAGGCTATAGGATGTACATTATAGGGTGGAATAAGGATATAGGGTGGTATAAGGATATAGGATGTATATTATAAGGATATAGGGTGGTATAAAGATATAGGATGTACATTATAGGGTGGAATAAGGATATAGGATATATATTATAAAGATATAGGGTGGTATAAGGATATAGGATGTATATTATAAGGATATAGGATCTAAATTATAAAGATATAGGGTGATATAAGATTATAGGGTGGTATAAGGATATAGAGTGGTATAAGGCTATAGAATGTACGTTATAGGGTGGTATAAGGATATAGGATGTTCGTTATAGGGTGGTATAAGGCTATAGGATTTACATTCTAGGGTGGTAGAAGGCTATAGGATTTACATTCTAGGGTGGTAGAAGGCTATAGGATGTACATTATAGGGTGGTATAAGGCTATAGGATGTACATTATAGGGTGGTATAAGGATATAGGATGTACATTATAGGGTGGTATAAGGATATAGGATGTACATTATAGGGTGGTAGAAAGCTATAGGATGTACATTATAGGGTGGTATAAGGCTATAGAATGTACGTTATAGGGTGGTATAAGGATATAGAATGTACGTTATAGGGTGGTAGAAGGCTATAGGATTTACATTCTAGGGTGGTAGAAGGCTATAGGATGTACATTATAGGGTGGTAGAAGGCTATAGGGTGGTATAAGGCTATAGGATGTACATTATAGGGTGGTATAAGGATATAGGATGTACATTATAGGGTGGTATAAGGATATATGCTATATTTTATAAGAATACTGGATGCAATTTATAAATATATAGATTGTACATTATAAAGATATAGGATGGCATAAGGATATAGGGTGGTATAAGGATATAGGATGAGATATTTTATAAGAATATAGGATGCACATTATAAGGATAGTTTATGTACATCAAAAGGATATACATTATAATGATATAGGATTTATAGGGATACAATTTGGCGCATCTTTCGGTCAGGAATAGATTTCGGCCAAGGGATCGGTTATTGCGGCTTTATAAATGTGGGCGAGTATGTCCAGTTTTCGGATTCCACCCTCCCCCCCCCCCCCCCCCGTTGACTGAACCCACAATGAATTGGCGCGCACGTACGGACGCACACACTGTCACCCCTCCTGTTTGCACAAGGGATTGTTCCCGACACACGATAATTAAAGTGACATTTGTGTCTGCGCCGGAGC
>NW_027507791.1:42358416-42410916 GCF_037356315.1 Lithobates pipiens | reverse complement strand
ATGGGAAGATGTAGGAAATGAAGAAAGGAATGGAGGAACAGTAGGAGGAAGGAAGAGATGGAAGGAAGAAAGGATTGGATGGAAGGAGGGAGGGTGAGAGGAAAGATGAGTGAAGGGAAGGAAAGGATGGAGGAAATATGGCAGGAATGAAGAAAGGAATGGAGGGACAGTAGGCGGAAGGAAAGAGTATAGCTGGAAGGAAGAAAGGGGTGGATGGAGGGAGGATGAGAGGAAAGAAAAAGATGGAGGAAAGATGAGCGGAGGGAAGGAAATGATGGAGGAAGTATGGGAGGAAAGGAGGGAGGATGAGAGAATGAAGGAAGGACTGCAAGGGAGCATAGGAGGAAGGAAGGGATGGTGAGGGAATGGAAGGAGGAGGGGAGGGATGGAGGAAGGATCAGTGGAATGATGGAAAGAAGGGGTGAATTTAGGGAAGAAAAAGAAGGGATGGAGCGAGAATGCGAGGAAACAAGGAAGGGACAGAGGGAAGATGGAAGGTAGGAAGAAAAGAAATGAATGGAGGATAGGAGGAAGGAAGTGATGGAGGGGTAATACGTGGGAGGATGAGGGCAAATGAAGAAAGGAATGAAGGGACTGTAGGAGGAAGGAAGAGATGGAAGGATAATAGGAGGAAGAAAGAAAAGATTGGATGGATGGAGGGAGGATGAGAGGAATGAAGAAAAAAAGTGAGGAAAGATGAGCAGAGGGAAGGAAAGGATGGAGGAAGTATGGGATGAATTAAGGAAGGAAGAGATAGTTGGGTGATAAGAGGGAGGATGGGGGAAATGAAGAAAGGAATGGTGGGACAATAGGAGGAAGGAAGAGATGGAAGGAAGAAAGGAATGGATGGAGGGAGGATGAGATGAATGAAGAAAGGGATGAAGGAAATACGAGAGGAACGAAGGAAGGAATAGAGGGAGGATAGGCGGAAGGAAGAGATAGATGGGCGATAAGAGGAAGGAATGGAGGGAGGGAAGGAGGAAGAAAGGGATGGAAGGAGTATAAGAGGAAGAAAGAAAGGGATGGAGGATGAGAGGAATGAACAAAAAGATGGAGGAAAGATGAGCAGAAGGAAGGAAAGGATGGAGGAAAGATGGGAGGAATGAATGAAGGAATGGAGGGAGGATGAGAGAATGAAGGAATGGAAGGCGCATAGGAGGAAGAAAGGGATGGTGAGGGAATTGAAGGAGGGGAGGGATGGAGGGAGGATGGGTGGAATAATGGAAAGAGGATGGGAGGAAGGAAGGAGTGAATTGAGGGAAGAAAAAAGAAAGGGATGGAGCGAGGATGCGAGGAAGGAAGGGACAGAGGGAGGATGGAAGAAAGAAAGGAATGAAGGGCGTATAGGAGAAAGGAAGAGATAGAGAGGTAATAAGAGGGAGCATGGGGGAAATGAAGAAAGGAATGGAGGGAGGGTAGGAGTAATGAAGGAATGGAAGGAGCATAGGAGAAAGGAATGTATGGAAATAGGATGAGAGGAATGAAGAAAGAGATTGAGGAAAGATGGGAGGAGGGAAGGAAAGGATGGTGGAAGTGTGGGAGGAATGAGAGAAGGAGTAGAGGGAGAATGAACGAAGGGATGGAAGGAACATGCAGAGAGATGATCCACACACACCAGACGTTGCCCTTAAAAAAATCTTAATTTTCATTCAGAAACCGCAGTGTACAAACGCAGATAAAATCTGTTGACGTGTTTCAGCCTTTAAGACCTTAATCATAACTACATTTTAGACACAAACTTTGAAACAAATAGTAGCCCTACATGGAAGGAACGTGGGAGGAAGGAAGGGATCAGTGGAGTAAGGAAGGAAGGAAGGTAGACAGACCTTGTCATTAGTCTTTTATATGGGTTCCAGCCTTCTTATGTTGGGATTGTGTCCCAATGGTAAGGTGGAAGGTCTGTGACACCACAGAACCGGAAATTGCTATACTTGCTGCAAGCTGATCCTTACCTCTCGCACCTTTTTGTTTTCTAGACAACCTCTCCTACATAGAACACATTTTCGAGATCTCACGACGTCCTGACCTCCTCACCATGGTTATCGACTACAGGACCAAAGTTTTGAAAATTTCAGCAGAGGAAGAACTCGACACAAAACTAACTCGGATCCCTAGTGCCAAAAAATATAAAGGTGAGCCTAGGGTGCATCTATTACTTTACATATTTTGAGTTATAAGGTGGAAGCTTTACCTAGGTTCTAACACAGGGGTAGGCAACCCCCGGCACTGGTGCCGCAAGCGGCACGCAAAGCCTCTTTTGCCGGCACTTGACTCCCTTCCCATCAGCAGAGCAGCACAGGGAAGTGTCAGTGAGACACTAATGTATTCCAATTTCCGTATTCCCCGCACCACACCTACACTAGGGGGGAGGCACTGCGCCCCCACACATTGTAAAAGATGGGAAACATTGGTTCTCTAACTTTGCTGTTGCTGTGATCGTCAGCTCTTGTGATGGGGAAGAGATTGGGTGCAATTCTTTTAGGGGGCGTTCCCTGTTTCCAGGAGGAGGAGGAGGACTGTCATTGGCCACTGCTAAAGCCAATCACAGTCCTGCTAGCCCCGTCCACCATCTGGAAGAAGGTAGCTCGCTTGGTTGCCATCTCAGAAAGAAGGGATTTCACGGCGATTGAGAAAACCCCAATCAGTTGACAGTTTGTGGAAATACTGTTGAGCTTCTGGGAACTTTGTTGAAATTATTCCTGAACCTTTGCGTCACTTGCTACTGAAACCCGGCACGCTGTGTCCCTTTAAGCTGGAGCCAGTACTCAGCGCAATGAAAATCACATCCAACCACTTTTTCTCAGCTGCGGGGGCCCAACTTATGATCCTGAACACAGGCCCACTGCTTTCAGAACCAGAGCTCATCATTGTGCATCCATTCCAGATGCTTGTATGTGACATCCCATACATTACACACATCCCATACATCACACACTTCCTATACATCACACACATCCCATACATCACACACATCCCATACAAGCATGTGGTTTGAATGCGAGAGGTGGATCAGGAAGATGAGTGTTCCAGGACAGGTTGATGTGTCTCATCTCTTCTTCTTTTCACCACTCTGCATATCACACATATAGAAGGAAAGAGGGTACAGCAGTGGGTCAGATGAGCAGGGGGGTTCAGTGTTGGGGCAGATGAGAAGAGGGTTCATTGGTGGGACAGAAAAGCAGAGGGGGTAGAGCAGTGGGGCAGATGTGAAAGGAAGTGTACTGGTGGGACAGATGAGCAGGGGGGTTACAGTGGTGGGGCAGGAGAGCAGGGTGTGTACAGAGGTAAGACAGATGTGCAGGGGGTACATTGGTGGGGCAGATGAGTTCAGTGTTAGGACAGATGAGAAGGCGATTCGGTAATGAGACAGAAGAGCATGGGGGTACAGCGGTGGAGAAGATGTGCAGGGAGGTACAGTGGTGGGGCAGATGAGAAAAGGGGTACATTGATGGGGCAGATGAGCAGGGGGGTTAGAGTGGTGGGACAGAAGAGCAAGGAGGTATAGTAGTGGGAGGGATGAGAAGGGGGTTCAGGCGTGGGACAGATGAGAAGCGGGTTACAGTGGGGGGGGGGGGGGCTGAGCGGGGGGGGTTTCAGAGTTGGGGCTGATGAGAAGGGGGTTCAGTGGTGGGACAGAAGAGCAGGGTGGTACAGTGGTGGGGCAGATGTACAGGGGGTTACAGTGGTGGGGCAGATGTACAGGGGGTTACAGTGGTGGGGCAGATGTACAGGGGGTTACAGTGGTGGGGCAGATGAGCAGATAAGTTCAATGTTGGGACTCATGAGAAGTTGGTTCAGCGGTGAGACAGAATAGCATGTGGGTATAGCGATGGAGCAGATATACAGGGGGTTACAGTGGTGGGACAGATGAGAAGGGTGTTCAGAGGTGGGACAGATGTAAAAGGAGGTGCATTGGTGGGACAGATGAGCAGGGGGTTACAGTGGTTGGGCAAAAGAGCAAGGGGTACAGAGATGGGGCAGATATACAGGGGGGGTACAGTGACGGGGCAGAGGAAAGAGGAGGCACATTGGTGGGACAGATGAGCAGGGGGTTACATTGGTGGGGCAGAGGAGCACAGGGAACAGAGGTGGGACAGATGTGCAGGAGGTACAGTGGTGGGGCAGATGAGCACATAAGTTCAGTGTTAGGACAGATGAGAAGATGGTTCAGCAGTGAGACAGAAGAGCATGGGGGTACGGTGATGGAGAAAATATACAGGGGGTTACAATGGTGGGGCATATGAGCAGGGGGGCTGCAGTGGTGGGGCAGATGTAAAGGGGGTTACAGTGGTAGGACAGATGAGCAGGGGGGGTACAATTTTTCACTACTAAAGTAGTTTACAGCATTTACATTATAAAAAATCCTTCTCGTGATTTGTGCTCATGCACACGGATGTTTTAAAAAACTAGCTGCAAAGCTAGCTCCGACGCATGGAAAAAAACGGCGTTAAAAACTCGATTTTTACCACGTTTTGCATTGGCGTTTCTGCGCATTTTTTTGCGTTAAGTGGCGTTTTTAAAGAAACACATCTCTTTTCTATAGCACTCATAAAACAAAGAAAATATGTTACGCGTTTACGCGTGTTTTTGCGCGTTTTTCTGCGATTCGCGTTTTTACAGCTCTAACTCCACGCCACGGAACGCACTGGTCCTGGGTTTTTTTTTACAGCTTAAAAACGCCTATGCCATTTGCAGCTCAAAAAAACGCTCAAAAAAGCGGCTGTAAAAAGGTCCGTGTGCATGAGGCCTAAGAGTGTGAAGCTGACATTTTTTTGCTATAAAATCTGCACACTCAATTTCTTTGAAGACATTTTTCGGCACACTGTGATCAAAAGGTTGCCTTCCGCTGTTCTAACACTATAATATATCAATTGAATCATGAAATGATACATTTCCCATGTTAGGTTTTTGGACACGTGAGGTTGGCCCCTCTCCTGCTACTAGTTCAGTTTTGTCATTCAAAGAATGATAAACCTCTAAGCCCTTGTACACACGGTCGGAGATTCCGACGGAATGTGTCCGATCGGACCGCGTTGTCGGATATTCCGACTGTGTGTGGTCTACATCGGACTGTTTCCGTCGGAATATCCCAACGGACCAACTTTTCCAACTTGCCGGTAAAATTTTCCGACAAAATGCTCCTATCGGAATGTCCGACCGTGTGTACAAGGGCTAAGAGTTCAGCTTCAGCAGAAGTCCCGGCTCCTTGGGTTGTATGATGTAATGTGATCAGCTGCACCCAGACTTGAAATTCAGTGAGACCTCAGAAGTGAGAACACAATATTTTTTAGCAGTAAAAGAGTGAGATTCCAAGTTGGGCCAGATCATTACCAATGGGCTTTACCATTGGAGTCTCAAAAGTAGGTTTGGGGGATGTCCTCTTACCTGGTTGCACCTATAACTAAAATCTTAAATTTATTTAACTGATCCTTTAAGGCAGCCATTTTCAACCTGGGTTTCAAGGAATCCTAGGGTTCATCCAGAGGTTGTTAGGTGTTTTCATGAGCTGTGACTGATTGGCCTGCCATTGATGGTGCCTGCATACTTCTGTTACCAATAACACTTGGCAAGCCCAGCAGCTTGACGCCCATTACTTTGGTTGTCTGTAAGGGTTGCATTCTTCCTCTTAAAGTAAGAGGACTTATTGGCATTGCCCCTTAATAAATAGGTTTTAGTAAGGGCTCCCTGAAATCTAAATTTTTTTTTTTAGGGTTATATGGGGTAAAAAAGGATAAGAAAGCCAGTTTTCAGCTGAAATGGTATATACGTGCTATATAGTCAACCAATCTTGGACACCTAACCATTACACCTATATGAGCTTGTTGGACATTCCATTTCAAAACCATTGTTTCCAAAATCTTTGTGGCTATAACACCCTCCACTTTTCTGAGAAGAATTTTCAGAAGATTTTGGAGGGTATCTGGGGAAATGTCAAAAGAACATTGGTGAGGTCAGGTACTCATGTTGGATTGATGGAGAGGACCTTGCTGAACATCAGAATTCCAATTAATTGAAAAGGTGTACAGTAGGGTTGAGGTCCAAGCTTTGTGTAGACCGTTTGAGTTCCTCCACACCAAACTAGTCGAACCATGTCTTTATGGACCTGGCTTTGTACACAAGGGCACAGTCATGCTTGAACAAGAAAAGGGCCTTCACTAAACTGTTACTACAATTGTCTAAAATGACTTTGCACCCTTCATTGGAAACACCTGAACTAAATCTTTTGGTCGGTCATTGGCGAGGTCAGGTACTCATGTTGAATTTATGGAGAGGACCTGGCTGAACAACAGCATTCCAATTAATTGAAAAGGTGTACAGTAGGGTTGAGGTCACAGCTTTGTGTAGACCATCTGAGTTCCTCCACACCAAACTAGTCAAACCATCAAACCATGTCTTTATGAATCTGGCTTTGTACACAACGGCACAGCCATGCTTGAACAAGAAAAGGGCCTTCACTAAACTGTTACTACAATTGCCTAAAATGACTTTGCACCCTTCATTGGAAACCCCTGAACTCAATTATTTGGTGGGTCATCCACTTAGCTGCCCTTCTATTGTTTTTTTTTTTGTTTCGTTCTGTTAACATTATCTAAAGACAAGGTTTTTTTTTTTAACATGGGAAGAATTTTTAGCCTTCAGTGGAAAGCTGGCTCCTGCCCGATCCAACACACCACAGCTGACATCAGTTAATTTCCCACAAAGTGCTGGAGACGTGGAGAGTTAGTCCGCCAAGGCGTGCTGTGACCCCGGGTCAGACGGGAGGATAAAGGGCTGAATTGGAATGGAAATCCAGAGAGGAAAGACAAAGGGCAGCAGAGTAGGGGGAGATCCGTGTCCCTTTCCGCTTTCTGATTCCAGGTGCTGAAGTGACAAGGCCCCCAGACAGGACGACCTTGCTGCTGGAGAGGTGGGGTGAGGGGTGCTTAAAAAAAAAAAAAAGGACCATTATTCCTTTCAGTTAATATAACGGGAATTCAAATAAGTCATATTAAGATAAATCTTAAAAAGAAAAAAAGTTAGTTTTTTTGGCGATACCCACACTGCTCTACTAATTCAGTTTCGGCATTTAAAGAATGCAAAGCTTCTAAGACAGTCCAGCTCCAGCAGAGGTGTGATACAATGTGATCTCATAAATGTAAAAATCGATTCTTCTCTCTTTCATTGAAGGACGCAGCCCAGTAAGGAATATTGGGTTATAACGCCACCTTCAGGAGTAGAACAATAAGCCTAAAACAAAGCTACGCCTAGGGACGGCCTCTGCTGGTGGACAAACCCCGCAACTGCTATAGGTAGCTCATTATGTTACTAAGCAGTACCTTCTGGGGGGTTTTTTTCCACCCCACAATAGTCGCTTCTTTGAGACTTCCCTAGGTTCAAGATTCTTTACCGGGCTGTTTCCTTCAATGAATGAAAGGGAAAATTGGATTTTTTTTTGTTTTTTTTTTATACTTGCCACAATTCTTTTCTCTGAGTTTACTAAATAACGAAGCTTCCACCACTCTGAATTCCGGTATGGTTTTTAATATAATGAGCTTCCTGTAGCAGATGGGGGCATTTGGCCACCAGCAGGGCCGTCCTTAGGTGGACCATTGATTTATACCAAGTGTCCTACTCCTGGAGGTGGCACCATAACCCTATGGTCAAGATTTCTTATCAGACTGTGTCCTTCAACGAATGAAAGAGAAATTTGGATTTTCTTGTACGCACCATAAATATTTTCTCTGAGTTCAATAAAGAACAAAGCTCCCACCCTTCAGAATTTATGGTACTTTTTTAATATAATGAGCTGCCTCTAGCAGATGGGGGGAGGGGTTTGGCTAGCAGCATTGCCGTTCTTTGGGGGTAACCTTTGTGTTTTTTGCCTACTCTTGGAGGTGGTGCCATAACCATACAGCCAAGATTTCTTACTGGGCTGTGTCCTTCAATAAAGTTGGAGAAAAATATTTTACTGCGACTACAAAAAAAAATCCAATATCTCATTTTTTGGAGACCAGATCAGAGCTAAAAACAGGCATGCTAAGATACTTAATGTGACAGACCTTGCCGGGACCAAGGCTTTTGGAGGGGACTGAATGCGAGCCTCTTGCCCACTGATTAGGAGTCCTGGCATTTGGGGCAACGGTGCTGTTTGTGAGCTGTATGCCTGGGGACCCCTGAGGTGGTGTTACTTGGATTCAGGTCCATGTCCCCCCCCCCCCCCCCGCCAAGACACACAGACTCTGGATATGTATTTGCCATATTAGCAATAGTGACTGAGTCATACTGTTGGGACACAAACTGTTAGATGCTAATGTCATCAACTCCAGCCACCTGTCTGTTGTGTAAATGAGTCTAGTCTGGCTTGTAAGAGTATTCCACACATTGTTGTTTGTGCTAATTAACCCTGTGTTTATGTTAATGTGTATTGAATAGTCAGTCAGTGAGCTAGGAGACGTAAAGTCTTACCCTGAAAAGTCTTATCTCTCAGACAACTAGTCTGGGTCAATGATTAGATAATTAGCTCATGCTAATAAGGTTAGGTTTTAGTCATCCTGCTGTATATATTTGTGGGAGATCTCAAATAAAAGGCTATTCCTGATGTACTCCAAGACTGGTGTTGTTTAGTTCTTGGGGGTTCCTATAGCCAGATCCAGGCATGTACTAGCCATTACGACTACCGGGAGTTTCCCGGTGGGCCTATGGCTCAGTGGGCCACTCTGATGTAAGGGGGCTGCTGATTGGACACTCTGATGTAAGAAGAGGGTGCTGATGGGACACTCTGATGTAAGGGGGCTGGTGATGGGACACTCTGATGCAAGGGAGTGCTGATGGGACACTCAAAATGAAAGTGGGCCGGTCTGGATGAAGTCCAGGGCCAAATTTCTGTCCCAGTCCAGCCCTGGCCAGATCCATTGGACTCTTGTTCCAGGACTTAGGAAGCGGTATACTGACGGAAGCACTCAAGCGGAGTGTGGGGGATAGGTTCCGTCACACTTAAAATTTAATATGGAAAAGTATTCTAAGGTAAGATTGTGGTTTGCATTCTGTTGATTTTTATTTTATTTTTTCAATTTCTTTACAGATATAATAAGACAGCCATCAGAAGAAGAGATTATCAAATTGGCCCCTCCTCCAAAGAAAGCTTGAAGTACGACCAACCCCCGAGGAAACAAAAAAAGAAAAAAAAAAAAAAGAAAAGAGAGGAGGAGACTCAATCCTATTTGGTCTTTGTCGTTCCATTTCCCCCTCCCCATTCTTCACCTAACATCTCCCAGTTCTCGCTCTCCGCAAACCTATGACAGGAGCAGAGATTGGGGAGGGGGGGAGGAGAGGGGGAGGACACGGCGAAAAACAAATCGTCGCTCCCCTCCCCCCACAACCGGTGACCACTAACAAATGTCCTAACCCCTCTCTCGTTGTCTGTGCTCCGTGACCTGCAGTTTGTCCTAAGATTGTTTCGTAAGCGTGCGTTTTAAATAGAAGTATCTTTATTTTTGATTTTTTACTTTTGTTGTGGGATAACGTGGCTAAATACGGTTTTACTCTCATTTTTTATTTTTTGTGGTTTGGAGATTTCTATGCAAATGGAAAAAAAAAACAAAAAACGAGAACCTTGTATATTTCGATTCCCCTCCCCCTTTATTTGTTGTGTCCAACCGTGAGCCACCGAAGAGGCCTCTGTGGTGGGACACAGAGAGAGTACAGAATGTTGAAGTGAGGTTGCGCTATGTTTACGTATTCAAATTTGATGGTCAACCAGGGCAGCAGCCATCTTGCAAAGGGGCACACCTTTTTCGATAGACTAGGAACCGATGGTGTGGCTGAGGTGCAGTAGGGACATCACCACTTCCTACAGAGGTGAAAAGCTGCGCCTTGTTTTAGCTAGCAAGATGGTTGCCACCCGGTTTAGATGGCATTCGCTTGAGGTGGCGGCGGTTGGCTCTGTACTGAACATTGTGGTAGAAACACCCATAGTTTGGGTGCCCTTGGTTAGTGATCTCTCCACAGGACTCTTAGGCAAATGGACAATTTGATGGATTTTCAGTCTAACCGCTTCCTTGGGAAGCTGGACAGCTCCAGTGGAAGCTTCCAAAACCATGTTTTTGGATTTAGATGTTTTTGAGAGAGTGCTGTGCTGCGGTGGGATTTATGTATTTTTCTCTGACCGGTCCTCTTTATGTCAAGCCTCAGGTATAGGCAGCCATCCTCCGATTCTAAAAAAAAAACTGTGTATTAGTGAGGCCATTCATGTTGGGCAATGTGATCTCAGACAAGCCAAAATGTCTTGCTTTGAATAGGGACTGTTCACAACAAGGCCCTGCCATGGTGTGCATTGTGATCAAATGATGCAGCCTGCATCGTGTTGTAACAATACACATTAGCGCTTGCACTATGTGCACCATACAATGCGCTGGTGTGAATGGGGCCCTTTAAGATAGCCAAGTGCAACTTTTTGCTAGATATTGCAATCTGTATTTTTTTTATTTATTTTTTTTAAATTGGAGAATGGGGAATTTAATACCAACATTTTGGTTTTGGGACCAGGCCAGTGGGCCGAGATGTTCTGGTATTCTGAAGGTAGGATCCCAATACCGATATTGCAACCATTTTATATTGTGGAGAATGCAACGGGAAGAATGAGACACCTTGTTGGGAGAAGGGAAGCTGAGGTAAAAAGTACCTGCAATGTTGGGAGGACTCAACTTTCCAATGTCCCCCAAAAATTGGGCACAATTGTTATTGGACACAATGTCTCCAACAATTGTATCCAACATCCACCAACAATTACGTCTAATGTCCCCGAAAAGCCCCCAAATATTTATGTCCAATGTCCCCCAATAGTCCACCAACAATTGTGTCCAACATCCACCAACAACTACGTCCATTGGCCCCCAACAGTCCACAAACAATCATGTCCAATGCCTCCCCCAACAATCCACCAATAATTGTGTGCAACGTCAACCAACAATCACATCCAATGCCTACCAACAATTTCAGTGTTCACCAATATTGAATGAGTCTTTACAATTGTGTTCAGTTAGAGGAGAGTAATGCAAGTGAGCGAGAAAAATGTGATTCTGAAACCGAGAAGGATAACCGAGTGATGTAAAAGGAAGGATTAAGTTTACCAACAGATCGAGGCCAGACACGTCCAATCAATATTCTCTAATCCACGGGAGACTACTTACAAGCTGCACCATCGACCCGACACTCTGCGGGTGAATAGGAACTCTAGCCTTTCCCCAAAACAAGATTAGTGGGTGTAGGAGAGACCACGTAGGCCAGTTTCTAGATCCGCTGAGCAAGAGCCACAAATTTACCAACTGCAATGTGATTTAAATCTGACCTCTGGCCTTCCATACAGCCTTTAAAAGCTCCTCTCCTGTACTGAATTGAGTTACTCTGATTTTACTCCCCACTGTAAACTTCTCACAGTGTGCAATAGGAGCTGCAGCAATATAGAGTTTAACCTGCCACTTTAATTTATTGAATTCCAGACCTGAAGGCTCAACGTGAGACATGGGCATTACCAAGAGCTGTATACGTGCAAATGAAGTCTGCCTAGGAATGCCCACCCTTCCAGATGGACAACTACCCATCAAGGCGGTTTGATATCTGCATAAAACTCCTCTCACTGCTTGCATCAGGGGTGGGGGTGCTTGAGAGTAGTACTGAGGCAGAGTAATGTGATGTTTTCAGGAAGCTATGTACAGTTCCTCCCGCTAGCCATGATCGGCTTGTATTGCATAAAGAAGCAAAGAGACCCAGTTTTCGAGACGGTGACATCACTGGCTCGAAAATTAGGTACGTAATGAACATGGAAAGGTTTAATTAGTATGTTGATGAGGGGGAAGGAGAAAAGAGGGAACGCAAAAGTAATCGGCCGCTTAAACTTCAGCTTTAACGTTCTTTTTGTGCAGGGATGCGCTGGAGCAAAAAGACGTTCCAGAATCCTCCAGGCCCACGAGTAGAATAAGAGCAGCTTTTGCACAAAATATTTTTTTTCCTAAAGAAATTTGCAGATTTTTATTAGGATTTGGGGGGGGGGGGGTTGTCCTTTAAGCATGCTGTTTGCGGTAAGATTTCCGAACACCAGCGGACAGAGGAAGACCACCACTTGCTTTTGGCTTAAGATGGCGGCTGATGATAAGTCTAAGTGTAATGCATAAACTTAGCAATCTGATCATTCGATTCCAATCATCCATCAAAATCAAGAAATAATTAAATGATTCAATATTTGATAGGCCATAGCCACTCAAGTTGAAGAAACCCAAACTCAACATGATTGATAATCCAATTACTTTCTATTAGATCGGTTGATGAGTTTGCCGTTTTTCACTTGATTTTCATTCTATCCCAATTATTCCTTTAATCTATTAAATCCAGTTCCTTTTGGCAAAGTCGATCAAATCTTGCCAGTTGGCTGAATTGGGTAATGCTCCGCTGCCTTATTACTTTCAAAAACATTCAAGGCCATCACCAATTGAAGCCTAGCTGAAATTAGATTGCTATGTGTAGGACCATCATTGGAATTCAAGGGGCTCCTTACAACCTACGGGACGGGGCCCCCCACCCCAACGCCCCTGCCGGGCCAGGTCCAGGACTACCTGAACCCCCCCCCCCCCCCCCCACCTACATTCTGAGGGAGGAACTTTCAACACCTTGTACTGTCCCTAGAAATTGGATGTAAATAGCATTGCTGTAGCTGCATCGTGCTGCTCACAGAGCATTACAATTCAGCTCCAATGTTTTTAGGGAGACGAGAAAGGAAGCCCGATTACCGTCTTTTGTATTAACACCGCAGAATGTGCATTGAGAAAATCCTCGGATGGGCGGGCGGCGCCAGCAGCTGGAAGAACAATATGAAATAATGAGGGTGAAACGTGAGCAGGCTGTACAGCTGCAAGGCTCAGGATGCCAACACAAAAAGTCTTCGGCAAGGCATTGCTGGCACACGGTGAGCCCAACCCTGGGAAGTCAGTGAGATTAAACTGCCGGTACGTTTTAAAGTGCCAACGCGGCTAAAGTGGCAGTACAGTTAAAACACCAATATGGTTGAAGCGCCAGTATGGTAAAACACTAATATGGTTAAAGCACTAATAGGGTTAAAGTGGCAATACAGTTAAAGCGCCAATGCGGTTAAAACACTAGTATGGTTAAAGTACTGCTAGGGTTGAAGGAGCAGTACAATTAAAGCACCAGTAGGGTTAAAGTGGCAACGCGGGTTAAATCATCAGTAGGGTTGAAGTGGCATCATGGTTAATGAGCCAATAGGGTTAAAGTGGCAGTGCTGTTAAAACACTAGTATGGTTAGAGCACACGTAGGGGTTGAAGCGGCAGTATGGTTAATGAGCCAGTAGGGTTAAAGTGGCAGTACAATTAAAGCAATAGTATGGCTGAGGCTCGGTTGACAAAAGACCACGCGGCTTCCCGCGCTTCACAAAGCACAGCAGCCCATTTAAATTAATGGGTTGCCATTCCCCAGCAATGCAAAACGCATGGCCCACACTTGTGTAAACTAAGCCTTGGCACCAGTATGATTAAAGCGGCAACACAGTTAAAGCATCAGTAGGGTTAAGGTGGCAACACAGTTAAAGCACCAGTAGGGTTAAGGTGGCAACGCGGTTAAAGCACCAGTAGGGTTAAAGGACCAGTAGGGTTAAGGTGGTAATGCGGTTAAAGCACCAGTAGGGTTAAGGTGGCAACGCCGCTAAAGCACCAGTAGGGTTAAGGTGGCAACGCCGCTAAAGCACCAGTAGGGTTAAGGTGGCAACGCGGTTAAAGCACCAGTAGGGTTAAGGTGGCAACGCCGCTAAAGCACCAGTAGGGTTAAGGTGGCAACGCGGTTAAAGCACCAGTAGGGTTAAGGTGGCAACTCCGCTAAAGCACCAGTAGGGTTAAGGTGGCAACGCAGTTAAAGCACCAGTAGGGTTAAGGTGGCAACGCAGTTAAAGCACCAGTAAGGTTAAAGTGGCACTATGGTTAAAGCGCTAGTATGGTTAAAGCACCAGGTCATCCAGGGTCTGTTTCATGCAGTCTCACAGGCTCCCAATGACCTGAGTGTTGCGTGTGATGTCAGGCAGTAAAGCGAACACCCAACACTCAAGCCATATAGTTTTACATAAAAAAAAAAAAAAACTTCTCACTTTCAGGCTGAATATCAAAATTCCCACCTAGGCTCAGCTATGAGGCATGCTCAATGGTCTCCACTTTACGGCTCCGCCCCTATTTCAGTTCTCGGAAAACACCAAGGAATGAATAACATTCCGCTTGGACAAGCGTGAAACAACGCAAGTAAATTCTTGTCTCTGTCACAATATAATATAAACACACCGAGAGTAACCATCTAAAGAACCTACTTGCCACTTATGTTGGGTCATATTTGACCCAAAGCCATAACCGATGTAGCCGTGATGAAAATGTTGTATCTTACATCAGTGCGGGTGTCTTTTGAAGTCCATCAGTGCAGCAAGGGGCGCTGTTCAGAAAGTATACTGCACATTTTTTAACTGTCACATGACTGGGGCATAATAAAGTTTTTTTTTTTTTTTTTCATCAAAGGCAGTTTGCAGATAGGCAGAGAAGTTGAAAATCCATCATGGGCAGTTGCTACTTGATGCCCCGACCCCCTCCATGGAACATTTTCAGACGCACTGAATCCAAAACTCAAGGGAACGTCTTTAACTTTAAAACAGCGCATCCACCAAAAAAAATAAAAAATCTGAGGGTTTGCACAAGTCAGGACATGGAGGATCATTTCATACCTAAGGAGGAAAGAGAACGCTGTGTGTTTTTTTTCCTCTCAACACTAGCCAAACCACAAAAAGTGCATACTGAGTGAGTGTGTGTATTATTTTTTATAATATATAAAAAATGAATATATATATATAAATAAAAAAGAATATGTATGTGTGTATATATATATATATATATAATTTTTTTTTTTCCCTAAATAAACGTTATCAATAGACACAATACAAATTCTATATACTTAAATTTTCCCCTAAAAGAAATAATATATTTAAAAAAAAAAAAAAAAAATGTTATATGAAAATGTAATCCATGAACAATACAATAGTAATTTCTCTTTGGGATTAATAAAGTATACTAAATCTGAAAAAATAAAATTTATATATACATACACATAGATAGATCGATAGATAGATCTATCTCCACACACACACACACACACACACACACACACACACACACACACACTGTATAATGACTACATTTTTATATTCATATATTTTTACTTTTTTTTTTTTTTTTTTTTAAGTGTCATTTGTTTTAACAAAAATAGGAGTCAATATGAAAATTCTAGAAATGTCATCCATATATTTTTATATTAATAGGTATCTACTTTTTTAGAAAATTAAAAATATATAACTTATTTATTTCAAAAAAAAAAAAAAAAATGATATAGAATATATATATATATATATATATATATGAAAATTCATATCATATAGAACTGTCATTAATTGGCATAACAGAAAAAAAAATTATATATATAAAATAAATATAGATCTATAATCTCTATATATATTCATTCATTCTATAGATATATACACACATACCATTAATAATAATATATAAGAATGTAGATGTTATTGCCAATAAACAAATATATAAGTGTGTGTGTATATCACGTGTGTTTGTGACCTTTTATAAAAATATTAATTGATTTGTCAAAGGGGAATCCTGAACACTTTTCAAAGCTAAAAATGTCATCAATAGATATAACACACACAAAAAAAAAAAAGTGTGTGTATATATATATATACACACACACACACACACACACACACACACACGTGTATATATATATATATATATATATATATATATATACACATATACACACACACACACACACACACACACACCCCATCTGTATATATGACCTTTATAAAAAATATAAATTGATTTGTCAAAAGAGAAACCCAATACTATACAAAACTGATTAGCATAAAAGATTAAAAAGAAAAAAACTAATTAAGCTATAAAACGTGAGCACGCAATTAAAAAAAAACACACAAGCCAAGTACTAAAAACGGTAATATGATGGCGACTGGGCACGGCTTCCCAGTCCCCCAAGAGCTTCCATCGCACAGCTAGGCCGGAACGCACATTACGTAGGATATATTTGTAATTGCATCCCTCCGAATTAAAATGACAAAACTAATAAGCATCTTTATTTTGAGAAAATATGCGGCAATTAACAATCTGAAGGCGAAGCTGCTCTTTGCTTTGAGAAACATTTAATTGCAGGGCTCTTACGAGGATTACCAAGAGGGTTGTGCAATTACAAGGAAACGCAGAAAGAAAAATAAGGAAATATTACAATTTAAATGAGAGGTGACAGAGGCAGAAAAAGCAGGAGGGCTCTTCCTATTGGATGGCTGGTATTGTAGATTTGTTTTTGTCCGCTAAGCAGAATTTTGCATGGCGAGACGTTGCGGTAAAACTCGCAATGGAATGCAATTTCATTGTCGAAAAAAAAAAAGTTGCTTTTTTTTTTTAAACCTTCCCTGCGCTGCTGGGTCTTCCCCCCCCCCCCCCCCCCCGTTTACTTCCTGTCCATATGCATTGCTCTGGACCAGCTTTGTAATAGTGACTACCATGGTCCGGGTCTGTTGGCGCAGTCACCCGTTGTCTCCACCAGGGGCACATGACAACGTTGGAGCACAACTAGGAGATGGTTGTCACCATATAAAACGTGAATTGCCCAAAGAAGGATCTTCATGAAAGGGTCACCAGCTATGTTCCTGAAAGCTGCAGATTGTTCAATTTTTTTAAATAAATAAATGTGGAAATGTTATTAACATGTTAAAGAATTTTAGTAACTGGGTTTATAGCTATACTTTAATATGGTGCAGAGGATGGAGTTCAAGAAGATGGCACAAAATCAAGAGATTTAAAAAAAATTGGGAATGTTATATCATAGTAGTTCCATAGTAGGTGAGGTTGAAAAAAAGACACAAGTCCATCAGGTCCAACCTATGTGTAAAGATGGAATAAGGTGCAAGATGCAGTGCTAGGGGGTGTAGGCATTGGATTTGTGGTTCAGATCAGTGAGCTTGCCCAGTTGATTGTTCTACGCAATTGTACAATTTGCAGTTTTATAAAACACAATGATTTGTTGGAAAACGTTGAGTGCCTCAAATTGCTTAATTTTTAAATCCCGAAGAAAAGATTACTTCTGCTCCCCTAAAATAAGCGGTTAGGCTACCCAATAGGTGAAGACTGGTGGGCCAAATCAGCCATTGGGCTTTTTATTTGTTTTTGGATGCTCCAAACACGAGAACTTGACTCTGTCCACCTGGAAGGCTTGTCCCAGTCAATTCCTGTTACATTCTCCATAATATATATATATATATATATATATATATATATATATATATATATATATATATATATATATATATATATATATATATATATATTTTTTTTTTTTTATTTTTTTTTAAATAAAACCCATAAAGGGTGGCGGGAAACTCCATTACGGGCAGAGCAGATGTGCAGACTCGGGAACTCCGCAAAGAAATAGTGGGAACCCTCAAACGGGTAATACAGGTGTGCAGACACAAAAAAGCAAGACAGGGATGGTGGAAATGCTTCATAATGGGCACATCGGGGTTTCAGCCCCCAGAAACTCTTAGTATAAACAGTGATAACCCCTCATAATGCACACATCAGGTGTGAAGAGCCAGTAATTCAGCACAGGGATGGGGAGAAATCCTCATAATGGGCGCAGCAGGTGTACAGACCTAGAAACTCATAGTAGAAATTGTGGAAACCCCTCATAATGGGTACAAAAGGTGTGCAGAACCACTCAACTCAACACAAGGATGGTGGAAACCCATCATAAAGGACACATCTGGTGTGAAGCCCAGGAAACCCATAGTATATGAGTATACGTCAGGTGTACAGACCCAGGGACTCGTGCCCATTATGAGGATTTCTCCCCATCCTTGTGCTAACAGGTGTACAGACCTAGAAACTCATAGTAGAAAATTGTGGAAACCCCTCATAATGGGTACAAAAGATACTCAACACAGGGATGGTGGAAACCCATCATAAATTGACACAGCAGGTGCGCATATCCAGGAACACAACCCAGAAAATGAGGAGAACACCTCATAACAGGCACAACAGACCCAGAAACTGGTAGCAGAAAAGGTGGAAACCCCTCAAAAATGGGTACAACAGGTGTGCAACCCAAAAACAAACAAACACAAGGATGGTAGAAACCCTTGCTAATGGGCATAGCAAGCGTTTCTTGGTCCCCAATGGTGGTCGCGTCCCCAATGGTGGCGGCATCCCCCTTCACCCATTCTTCCTTCCGGGGCTGTGGACTCCAGACTCTGTGCCTGGTTGGAGCTGCGCGACGTCATTGTGCGTGGGAGCCGCCAGTCACGGCATGGGTCGTGTAAAAATGTCACGATCACGCGCCCTTTCTTCAGTGCACATGTGCCGCTGACGTCGACGCAAGCGTATATGGTAAACATCTCCTAAACCATGCAGGTTTAGGAGATATTTCCAGTACCTATGGGTAAGCCTGGTTATAGGCTTACCTGTAGGTAAAAAGTAGTATGTAAGGGTTTACAACCACTTTAAGAAATGATCATCTGAACCCCCAACTTT
The DNA here is from genome assembly GCF_037356315.1 of Lithobates pipiens. Taxonomy (NCBI): domain Eukaryota; kingdom Metazoa; phylum Chordata; class Amphibia; order Anura; family Ranidae; genus Lithobates; species Lithobates pipiens. Next base: position 42,392,286 of record NW_027507791.1, on the reverse strand, counting down.
AGGCTGAACCTAATGACATGGTCTACAGTACTCCACCACTGCACGCCCTAAACCCTGAAACGTCAGCTTGTAACACACCCGTTACAGCAGGAACGTGTGAATTCTAGACCGTTCTCCTAGGTGCGTGGCGTATTCGGCAGCAGATGCTGTGGTACGGCCCCCCCCCCACCGTTTGTATAATTCATGGTGAATCAGCAGAAGACTCTTGCTAACACAAGCAGCATTGATTGAAAGGAGGCACCAGTAGCAACAGGCGCTCACGGCCAAAACACAGAAAGGGGGGAGGGGGGGTGAGGTTGTGAAACAGAAGGATTCAGTATTGTTCAGTGTGGAGCCAATCACCCACTCCTATTGTTGTGTGCTGTTGCTCAGTTTGCCAAGGGCCAGAGAAAGAAAAATAAATTTCTGTAATATCACTGCTTTTTTTTTTTTTTTTTTCTCCAATCTGCTGGGAGGGAGCCTATGGCGTTCTTCATGTTGTGTTTGTTCTTGCTGTTTTGTATTATTTTTATTTTTTTCATTTTAATGTTGTCGTTTACCACCGCCTGGATCCGCTCTTCCTCTGCAAAGAGACTAAAGCCGTTAAATCCTTATCTTACATGAAGAGGGGACAAATCCGTCTCCCTCCAGTGTGTGGAGCCATTTTTTTTTTTTTTTTTCAAGCTGATAAGGCTTGTCAATGCAATGAGCTGGTTTGCTGTGGATTAAAAAAGGGAGCCTGCCAGGGTATAAATAGAAGAAGAATTGCAGACTTTGTTTTATTCTAAAGGAAGCCTGTTCTGAGAAAATTGTTCCAGGTCAGTGATCGAAAATGTACAGCGCGGCATCAAGACCACTAATCATTCCAGGAGATCAGCAATGGAAGCTTCCATATCGTAGACCGTGCTGGTTTTTCGTGAAGGTCATTCTTATCCTTGTTAATGAGTCACTGAGCATTGCACGTCCCAAGAGTTCTAGGTCATGCTCATCCACTACTTTGTAAACCACTGACCCGGAGAAAATATTGAAGACAAGGTTTTCCTACTACCAATGGTTTCCACGACATTAAAAACACCAGCCTTTCTCAACCAGGGTTCCTCCACAGGTTGCCAGGAGTTCCTTGAGCTGTGGCTGATTGACCTTCGATCTGATGGTGCCCCCAAAGTTTTGGGTCCACCACCACTTGGTAGAGTAACGTAGAAAAAAACAAAAACGATCCGCACTCTTGTTGTTGCCCTTAAAAATTCTTCATTTTATTGAATAGCCACAGTGAACAAAGGCAGATTAAGTCAGTTGACGTGTTTCGGCCTATAAGGCCTTAGTCATAACCCTACATGGTAGAGCCAACGGCATGAAGAATATTTGGTCATCTGAACAGTTGCATTTCAGTCACCACTGTAGGAGGAGAATTCTTCTGTTAAAAAAAAAAAAAAAAAGGAAAGAAAGGTTGAGAAAGGCTGTTATAAAAATTTGACCCTACGGCACGAAATGGCTCCCTACACTAAACCTAAAATAAGGACACTAAGATTATTGCCTAGGCTGATCCGTTATAATTACTTGCAACTTTTTTTTCCCTTGATTTCAGGAGCCTTCGGGTGCTCTTGAAGTAGAATTTTACCCATATCGGCTTTACTGAATTAAATATACAAGAAAGATCTATAAAATTAGCACATGGCCTGATGCAAGCGGTACAAAAATTCTAATTTTATTTTACAAATTTTATTAAAAAATAAAAAATTGGTCTAATTTTTAAAAAAGGCAAGCATATGATGTCAAAGTTAAGTATTCTTTAGAATTTATGAATTCATCATGGTGGTATGACTGACTTAACTACATAGTGAGTTATTTTTTTTTCTCCTTAAAAAGTTGGTTACGCTGCAAGAAAGAGGATTATTATTGCACTGGTAGTTCCGGGCTTACCAGCCTACACCCGATTTATCCATAAACATGTAAGGACAGATGAATAAGATGATAGAGAACCAAAAATTAACCTGTGACTTTTTGTTTTTTTTTTTTTACAAATACAAAAAATAAAAAAAAACAACTCACCAAATTATTCCTAGGACACATTTACACTAAACTATAGCAAGGCAAAAATTAGCTTTCACATCCTACTCCTATTGTAGAAAGCCATTTTTCTAATTGACTGCTATAACTTAGCATATAAAATGTAAATGAGGATTTACAGCTTTTTTTCATAACCAACGTTAACCTTATTCACTACATGCCGATCATCTAAAAAAAAAATAAAAGAAAAAAAAAAAATAAATAAAATATAAAAACATAAAAGGAAACCGGGATAAAGGCGTAATGAAGGTCTACCCCCTAATGTGCATTTGTTCTGTGCCTTCTAAGCCGATAGACTTTAGACTGTTTTGTTTTTATATATCTGGACAGCTTAGGCTTCCTCTGCCGTTCTGAAGGGCATCCCATAACTCTGCTACCTAACACTTCACCTAAAGCAAAAACGGGTTGTTTCATTTTTTTTTTTGTAAAAATGAAATATTGGGGGCTCGTCCGGGAAAGGTGAAAAAGAAACGCTTGGGGGCTCGTCCGGGAAAAGGTGAAAAGAAACGCTTGGGGGCTCGTCCAGGAAAGGTGAAAAAGAAAGGCTCGGGGGCTCGTCCAAGAAAGGTGAAAGAAATGATTGGGGGCTCGTCCGGGAAAAGTGAAAAACACACTTGGGGGCCCGTCCGGAAAGGGGAAAAAGAAACGCTTGGGGGCTCGTCTGGGAAAGGTGAAAAGGAAACGCTTGGGGGCTCGTCTGGGAAAGGTGAAAAAGAAACGCTTGGGGGCTCGTCCGGGAAAGGTGAAAAAGAAACGCTTGGGGGCTCGTACGGGAAAGGTGAAAAACACGCTTGGGGGCCAATCTAGGAAGGGGAAAAGAAAAGCTTGGGGGCTCGTACGGGAAAGGTGAAAAACACACTTGGGGGCCAGTCTAGGAAGGGGAAAAGAAACGCTTGGGGGCTCGTACGGGAAGGGGAAAAAGAAACGCTTGGGGGCTCGTACGGGAAGGGGAAAAAAACGCTTGGGGGCTCGTACGGGAAGGGGAAAAAGAAACGCTTGGGGGCTCATCCGGGAAAGGTGAATAACACGCTTGGGGGCTCATCCGGGAAAGGTGAATAACACGCTTGGGGGTTCATCCGGGAAAGGGAAAAAACGCTTGGGGGCTCATCCGGGATTAGAACGTAAAACATCTTAAAAAGGAAAAAATTTAATAAAAAATGTAATAAAAAAAAAAGATAGTCCTAGGCTTTCTAGGGCAGGTAGACATCAGTAAACTGGAAAATAAAATAAAAAGTACAAAATAAAGCTTTAATAACAAACTCCTTTGTGTCCACATACAGCTGAAATGTAGTTAGTATTCCGATTACAAGTCTTGTACAAAACACCACAGAAGTTGCCTTCTCCAAGCACTGACATCTTCAAGGTCATCAAAATCATGGCACACCATGCCCCAAAGCACAAAATATAGGATAACTGAAGTAGATTCTGGTGAAATCAACAAAAAGGAGAGCGAATATACAAAATCAGCATGCCCAAATAATTAAAAGCTTAAAAAAAAATTAAAACAAACAAAAATATTACTAAAAGGTGGATAGGACCTGAACTGAAAATTTTAAATCTTTGCCCGAAAGGTGAACAGGACATGAACTGAAAAATGTAAAATCTTTGCTTGTTATTTTAAAATGCTGCACAGGATTTTTTTTATTGCTGTATCACATAGTATGAGCATCACCCCTTGTTAACAGGGTATAAAATTTGTCCAAAAGCCAAAAAGCGGCAACGCTATAGAAATCCCTCATTTTCATTAAGCACAAAGCCTAAAGGCCTCGACCTAAAAAGTGGAAATTTTTTTTACAAGTGGCCTTCAATACTTGAAACCATTCTGAATATAAAAAACTTCAGTCTTAACAGCCATTTCCCTTAGATAGAGATTTTTGAATATGGTCGCTGCCTACGGAAAAAGCCATATTAAAAAAAAAAAAAAAAAAAAAAGAAGATTTAAAACAAATGACCTTAAAAAAAAAAATTAACTATTTTCTGTAGTGAAAGTTTAAAAGTCTTACAAACCGCCCCCCCCCCCCCCCATTTTTTTTTCTTCTATCTGTTCAGTGTTATTTCCCCAAATGAATCATTTTAAAGAGGCGTGAATATTTTTGGATTCCCATTAGCTCTTTCCCAGCACCCAACGCGACCGTGTTAACTGTGTGTACATATATATTATAAATATATGTATATTAAATATACTAAATGTTTATCTTGCTGTTTAGTGTTAATTTATTGCCAAGCTATTGGACTTGAGATGAAAGAATTGTGGTTTTCTATATGGAAAAATAAATTACACGATCTATTAAAGTGGATAAAAAAAAAAAAAAGGGAGGAGGAAAAGATATTTTTTAAATATGAATATAAAATATATAATTTAAAATTTATATTTGTACGGTGCTGTAATTGTGTGGAGATAAATTCCTAAAGAAAGAATATTGTTTAATATGTTTTGAGCAGAAAAAAAATAAAATAAAAAAATTATATAATATATTGCAAGGCGTATACTGCGGAAGTATTTTAATCTTCTGAATATTTAAGTGACTGAATCATAATTAAATTCTAATATCTCGCCTCTCACTTTCGATAAGTTCTGTACCTCTGTCATGACTGCAAGAAGATGGACACAATTTTGAACACTTTTTTTTTTTCCCCTGAAATAACTTCCAACTCTGATGATATCACGGTTCTAGTAACTCGGTGCTATCAGGATTTATAAAATTGTGTGAATCTCACTCAAATCTTCATACCTACATTTAGGTGGGAAAAATGTATTTATATATATATATATATATATATATATATATATATATATATATATATATATATATATATATATATATATATATATATATATATATATATAATTTCTATTTAATTTTTTTTCACATGCACAAATGTGGGAGTTCCGGTAACCAAGTCACTAATCTCTCTCCAACGATGTTGCTTTTAATTGACCGTTTAGCTGTGGTTTAGGCTACACCATATTACATTTTGTCATGTTTTAAATTCACTTGCACACCAGTCGTGTCATTTGGGTATCTCCCACTATTACAGCATTAATAAAGGAATATAAAAAAAAAAAAAAAGAAAAAAAAAAAAAAAAGATTTTCTGAAAACCTCATCAAGAAGAAAAACAAAATGTGAAGCTAGAACTTATAACAGCATTTTGCACTGACCATTTACAGATAACTTCCATCAAAAGTCCACTGTTGCTAGACTTTGTTTAAAAAATGAAAAAAAAAAAAAATATTGTTAGAAGACAAAGGAAAGTGAATACAAAAAAAAAAAAATCCTATGCTTTGCTTTTGCATTCTACTGAAAATGTAAGGAAGAAAAAAAAATACAAAAGTAATTGTGCTACTAAATAAAAGTTTATTGTATTGAATATAAGCACTGACTCTTGTGTATGTTGCATTGAGCTGTTATGTATTGGTATTTAAATGGGTTGAACTGGCTCCCCCCCACCAAAAATAAAATAAAAAAGACTTATTAAAGTACAAAAAAAAATATGTGTAAAAAAATAAAGGGGACTAGACATTGTACCACAATTAAGTGGTTCCAGAGTGAGTGAGATTATATATATATATATATATATATATATATATAAATATAAATATACACACACACACACACACACACACACACAATCTCTTAGCCTATGTGGTCGCATCTTATAAAACTTGTTTTATCTACACAACTGTCTAGTAGGGGGTATAGCCTTGGGTGCATATGTAAGTGTTAGGAGGGAAAATCTACCCATCAACGCACAAAAATTTTTTATACATACATACATACATATATATATATATATACACATACATACATACATACATATATATATATATATATATATATATATATATATATATATATATATATATATATATATACATATATATACATACATATACATACATACATATACATACACATACACACACATATAAAAGAATTTCACTAACAGATTGAAATGTTCTTTGCTAAAAATACACTAACATTTATTTTTTAAATGAGAAAAAATTACCTCCTTTTAAGCAGGTTACAAAAAATAAAATAAAAATAAAAAGCAGATCAGGCTGCCATACTCTCTTTCCCAGAGATGTCCACTACAGTATTTTCACCACAAGATATCCTCATCCTTCTGGATTAAACAGAGCTGGGGGTCATTCAACCCAGAAGACCGAGGGGATACAGCGAGTACAGTGCATCATGGATTGCCCAATAAGAAATGTCACCATGGTTTTAAAAACAAAACAAAAAAAAAAAAACACAACCTACAGCAAGGGTGTGGAGGACCAAGCCTGGATTTGGTCTTAAAAAAATAAGTAAAAAAAAAAATTTAAAAAAATTCAAAGAAAAGAATGTCCTGGTGCGGTTGGGCCTGGGGTCCCTCTGTGTTAGCTACAGCGAGGGTGTGGAGGACTAAGCCTGGATTTGGTCTTAAAAAAATAAGTAAAAAAAAAAATTTAAAAAAATTCTAAGAAAAGAATGTCCTGGTGCGGTTGGGCCTGGGGTCCCTCTGTGTTAGCTACAGCGAGGGTACGGAGGACTAAGCCTGGATTTGGTCTTAAAATTTTTTTTATTAAAGCATCCCCTACTGCCCAGGTCAAGGTGAACGGTGTGCTCTCCATTCGGAATGGCACGAGGCAGGGGTGCCCGCTTTTACCCCTATTGTTCGCTCTGGTTTTAGAACCGCTGCTCTGGAGAATCCGAGCCAAATCAGAGTATTAAATGAGTCTCGGTCGGTACAGTAGAACATAAAATTATCGGCTTATGCCGATGACATCCTATTCCACATCGTGGAACCTCTTGTTTCATTGCCTAAACCAGGGGTCTCCAAATTATGGCCCTCCAGTTGTTCAGGAACTACAATTCCCATCATGCCCTAGTCATGTTTGTGAATGTCAGAATTTTTCAATGTTTCATGGGATAATGTAGTAGCTGGAGGGCCATAGTTTGGAGATCCCTGGCCTAACCTAATGGAGGAACTAACCGTTTATGGCCAAGTGTCCAAGTCTCAGATAAAATTATGCGAAATCTGAAATTCTGCCGATTGATGTCCCCCCCAGCCCTTGCTACAACCTTGAAGAGAGCCTTCACATTTACTTGGGCTTCCACCTCCATAAAATATCTGGGCATTCAACTTACCGACTGTCTAGAATCTCTTCACACACACTTGTGCTCCTCTACTTTCGGAAGATCCGCCGGGATCTACAATCCTGGGATAGAGCGATTTTCACACGAATTGTCTGCACAAACATTATTAAGATGACTGTATTGCAACACATACTTTTCGTCCTGCAGACGGTGCCCGTGTCCCTATCTAGATGCTTTTTTTCCCCGAGCTCCACAGCCTCTTCACCTCGTTTGTTTGGAAAGGTAAGCCACCACCTCTAGCCATGGCTTTGTTGCAATGACCCAAAATGACTGGGAGGCCTTGACATTCCCAATATTTTACGACAGTATAGAACTATTGCTCTGCAGCGCATTCTAAACTGGAGATTTCACACCTCCTCTAAAATTATGGGTACACCTTTGAGAAGACTATGGCAGGCCGTAATCTGTCCTACGCACCTTGGGTCCTTTCGAGCGATAGGGGTTTATCAGATTGGGTATCCCCACTAACAACATGTCCTCAAAGTTTGGGGCAGGCTAAATTGGTCCCTAGCCCCTCCAACATCACCACAAGCGCCTGTTGGTGGCTTTCCGTTTCCTCCTAGGGAGAAATTGTTCTTTTTTTTTTGGTCGCTGGATAACTGATGGGGCGATTGGCCTGTCCCGCTTCATGGAGGGTCACAGCCTAATTTCACTGACCCCCCTCAGGGAGAGCGGAATGGTCGTTTCCCCTTTGACTTTTGGAGAGATCGGCAACTCACCGATTTCGTTTACTCACAGTGCCACTTATCCCCGATTAGGCCTACCCCTTACAGAGTTTGAACACATATATGGGCAGCCGAAGAACCTCTATGATCTCAGCTCTTTGAAAAAATTACTTGATTCAGCTCCCCCTAACCCCAAACCAACCATTCTTCGTTAGGGAATGGGAGCAGGATCTCGGGTGTGAGGGGAATGTCCACTTAGATAGAAAATCTAGGACAGGGACGGACAGGTACTAGTAATACTCGTGGCGTAATGTATTATGGCGCTACGGATATCAGTATATGTCCTTGAGGTGCATTTTGCCTTACCTTTTCGTCTGTACGCAGTTTTCTATGGCTTAAGATGTAAAATAAAATAAAGATTATATAAAAAAGGGGGGGGGGGGGAGGAGGAGAAGGAGAAGAAGGAGGAAAAGAAGAAGGAGGAGGAGGAGGAAGAGGAAGAGGAGGAGGAAGAGGAAGAGGAGGAGGAAGAGGAAGAGGAGGAGGAAGAGGAAGAGGAGGGGGAGGAGGAGGAGGAGGAGGAGGAGGAGGAGGAGGAGGAGGAGGAGGAGGAGGAGGAGGAGAACGAGGAGGAGGAGAAGGAGAAAAGAGGAGGAGAAGGAGAAAAGAGGAGAAGAAGGAGAAAAGAGGAGAAGGAGAAAAGAGGAGAAGGAGAAAAGAGTAGAAGGAGAGAAGGAGAAAAGAGGAGGAGGAGAAGGAGAAAAGAGGAGAAGGAGAAGGAGAAAAGAGGAGAAGGAGAAGGAGAAAAGAGGAGAAGGAGAAAAGAGGAGAAGGAGAAAAGAGGAGGAGAAAAGAGGAGAAGGAGAAAGAGGAGGAGAAAGAGAAAGAGAAGGAGAAGGAGGAGGAGGAGAAGGTGAAGGTGAAGGAGGAGAAGTAGAAGTAGAAGTAGAAAGAGGAGAAGGAGGAGAAGGAGAAGGAGAAGGAGAAAATGTAACCCAACAAGGGTTTACAAATTAAACAAAATCTACAGCAAGGGTGCAGAGGATTAAGCCTGGAGTTAGGTCATAGGGAAAAAAAAAAAAAAAAGGGGGGGACTTGGAGAATACATCTAACAAAGCTCTTTAAAAGAAAAGAACAAACCCAAAACTTCATTAATTTACCTTATTGCATTTATTTCTATATAATATATAATATTCATTTGTTTTAAACTTAACAATTTGCAACTTCATAAACATCCAGCTCGATATTCAGATTAATAAAACAGTGATAAAGCAAAGACATTTTACTGCCTCAAAACCCTCAAATTTGCTTAAGTCTGAATTTTAATTTTTAATAAATGCAAATGTTTTTTATTTTATTTATTTTTTTGGGGGGGGGGGATTTTTATTTTATTTTTAACGTTCTAAATGTTTTTTTTTTTTTGTTTTTTTTAAATAGAAGTTGAATGAAAACTATTGAAGAAAAAAAAAAAAGAAAAGAAAAGAAAAACCCATCAAAAGTGCAAACAATCGCATTTAGTATATACAACGTCCTGCAAAGTGGCTGAGGGATCTCTGGATGATGGCTCAAGTGCCAGGTTGCACAAGTGTCTCTTGAGCTGCGGTGATAGCCCATTTGTGATAAATGGTGGATGTATTTCTGAGTATGAAACATCCAAAAAAATACTAATAAATACTTTGGGTTGAATAAAAAAAATTTAAACTTAGGAAATAAAATATATTTTTTTTTTCCTATTTACTAGTTATTTCAGATTGGGCATTTTATGACCATAACTGATCTACTCAACGCAAAAACAACAATCCCTCTTGAATCTAGCAAACACCCAATGTGGGAAGCTATTTTGTGAGCTGAACCAACATGCAGACAATCGATTTCCTAGGAGGAAAATTTTGAGGACTGTAGAATTTTGTTTCAACCAACGTTGGTGACCATTTTGTGAAAGCCACCAAAAATGCTTGGCCAACAATAGACATCAAGAAGCTCTAGTAGACCTAGAGGACTCCATTGCAATAAAAAGTCTTCAGTTTAGAAGGCAGGGAAGATGAATATATTGAGCTCACAAGATAGCACAGTCTTTTTAGGGTTAACCCAAACTGGAGAATTACAGTTCACCCAATGTTAGTGACCATTTTTTGAAAGCCACCAAATGCTTGCCAACAGCAGATATCCAATAAAAATTTAATTTAGGAAATAAAACCAATTTTTTTTCCTACTTATTCAAAAAAAGTATTTTGAGAATTGGGTATTTTATGGTCATAGCTGATGTACTAAAAGCAAAAACAATCCCTCTTGAATTTAGCGAACACCCAACGCGGGAAGTTATTTTGTGAGCTGAACCAACATCTGGACAAAATTGGTTTCCTAGGAGGAAAATTTTACGAGAACACGCAGTGGCATTATGGTTCGCCCAAAATTGGTGGCAATTTTGCGAAAGCCACCAACTACTAAAGCCATTATGTGAGCTGAACCAACATCTGGACAAAATTGGTTTCCTAGGAGGAAAATTTTACGAGAACACACAGTAGCATTATGGTTCGCCCAAAATTGGTGGCAATTTTGCGAAAGCCACCAACTACTAAAGCCATTTTGTGAGCTGAACCAACACCCAATCTGTTTCCGAAGAGGAACATTTTAAGAGAACAAAAACTGTAGAATTATGGTTCACCCAATGTTATTGACAATTATGTGAAAGCCACCAAATACTTGGTCAACTGCAGACATCCAATAAAAATGTAATTTGGAAAATAAAATTTACTCATACATTTTTTTGTTCAGGGTATTTTATGGCCATAACTGATCTACTCAAAAGCAAAAAAAACATCCCTCTCGAAATTTAGAAAACACCCAATGAAGGACCCTATTTTGCGAGCTGAACCCATATCTGGACAAATCGGTTTCCTAGGAGAGCACAAACTGTAGAATAAACGGTTCACCCAACCTTGGTGACAATTTTCTAGAAGCCACCAAATGCTTGGCCAACAGTAGATGTCAGGAAGCTCTAGTAGACCAAGTGGACTCCATTGCAACAAAAGGTCTTCGGCTTTAGAAGGCCCGGAAAGATGGACATATTGTCTCACAAAGATAGCACAATCTTTTTGAAGGTTAACCGTGCGCCAAAATTTAGAACTGAAAAGGAGGTCAACAATGGAAGAAACGTGGGCTCGATTTGACCATGAAACACACGAGCAACAAATAGAGAATTTGAACTTTTTATGAGCCAAAGAATCGGCACACGGCTTAATTATTTTTTTAAGACTCAACAAAGTTGGGGTGGCAAGAAAAGAAAAAAAAAAAAAAAAATAGCTGGTGTAGATCTGCAGGACCATCTATTAGGAAGATTAAGAGACACTCAAAAGGATGGAGGAGGAAGAATTAGCTGGCTTAAGATGGCTGCTTTTCTCTAGAAAGAAAAAAACAAAAACAAACATTTTACTTACAAAAATAATCCTCTCTCCAACCCTCAACCTTCCATGTTTTTTTAATTTTTTTTTTCAATTTTTTCTAAATTTCACAAGTCCTTTCTTTCCTCTTGGTGCCAAACAGTCTCAGCTGCTGGTAGTAGAAGAAACTTCTAGATTGAAGGGTTCATAGGATGCTGAGATCACGGGTTTCTGACGTTGGGGGCACCGTCTTTTTTTTTTTTTTGTTTTTTTTTGTTTTATTTTTATTTATTTTTTTCACATGAAAGTCGGTAAATCCAAAGTGCAAATTTGCCAGAGTGCCCGCTCTCTAGGAGAAAGAAACAAGACTGAAGAGGAAAAGCGTTTTTTTTTTTTTCTTCGACTATAGTCCTAGAACTGTAATAAAAAGCTGAAAAAATGTCTATTAGGTAGAGCATTGCCCTCCACTCTCAGGGGGAGAAAAAAGAGGGAGATGGGGAAGCTCCACGCAAAAAGGAAAAAAAAAAAAAAAAGTGGGATTTGTTGGGGGAAGGGGAGTAGCGGGTTGCTCATGATGGGATGCACTGTACTCGATCGGGACCTTCTTCATCGTCGTCAGAACTGTCGGAGGTGCTGGGGGAGTCATCAGATTCGTTCTCACCTGTGGCTTGGTCTCTTCTCCTCTGCAGGGAAAAAAAAAAAAAGGATTTATTGTATTAAAATCTATATATTCTAGATGCACACGAGTAGACAAAACTCAGAGGATAAATAATGGTGGGAAACATCAATCTATGCAAAAATTTGCATTTGGCTATTTAACACCCGAACACTACCGTTGGCGCCAGTGGCGTAACTAGAACCTTCAGGGCCCCGATGCAAGAAACCATGAAGGGCCCCCCTGAACCCCAGCTAGGGCCCTTCCCTCCGAGTCCGGCGGTGGAACTCCAGGGCGTGGTCACAGGTATGACCTTTGTGAGCCCTGTAGTTCCACCACTGGCATCAGTATTTTTTTTTTATTTTTTTTTTAGGTGCCCCATTGGGGGACTGTCCCTAGGCAGGATGGGGTCCCCGTCCCCAGAAGAGATGAGGTCCTTTTCTCCAGGGCAGATGAAGTTACTGTCCCCAGGTGAGAAGGGGTCCCTGTCCCCAGGGGGAGATGGGGGTCCCTGTCCCCAGGGGGAGATGGGGGTCCCTGTCCCCAGGGGGAGATGGGGGTCCCTGTCCCCAGGGGGAGATGGGGGTCCCTGTCCCCAGGGGGAGATGGAGGGGGCAAGTAATGGTGTGTGGGGGATGGGGTCCTCTCACTCACCATGACCAAGCTGCAGGCCGCGCACTCATCCATGTTGGCCTGGGCTCCATCCAGTGTGCTGGATGGGTGATCAGCATATCTCCCAGAAAGACCTTTCATCATCTGTGTATGACGGGGGAGGAGGGGGGCTGGCAGACAAGCTTGCAGTGTCCTCCGGGGGGCTCTCATAGGGCTGCACTGCATCTGTGTGCTTAAAGTTTGTTTACCCGGGAGAAGTATGGAGTGCAGTGTGAGCAGGACTCTGGCTGGGGAGAACAGACATCGGACTGAGCGGCAATGCATGGAGCAGGAGAGGGGTACTCTGAGGAGCCAGCCGAGGACACAGGTCATGCGGGGAATGCACAACTAAAGAGCAGCCAGTGCGATATTCGAGCATGGAGCTCTGCTAGTCACCCTCCACCTCCAGCCACCCGTGTGCATGGTGCACTGGTACCCCTAGCTGCCTATGTGCTGCCGGCCATATGTAGAGGGGGCTGCATGGGCCCCCTGCAGCACAGGGCCCAGTTGCGGTCACGACTGCTGCACCCCCTATAGTTACGCCCCTGGTTAGCGCCATAAACACATCACATGTAGAGCGCGAGGCGTCCACGTAACTTTGCGCCTCTCTCCTGCTTGATAATTCACCAGTCGGTTTCAAAACTACCAAGACAAGTTTGAGATTGACTGGTGTCTGTAGGGCTCACTCACATGGGTGTCAAAAATAAAATTGGCCCATGGTCTTCTACACTGCAGCATATACAAATATGCTTTATACATAGCAGTATAGATGGTCCACCTCCACCCAATAAACCTATCATTCCAAGAAAGCTAATGTTGGCTAGATGCTTGGGTGCTATGAAATATTCTGCTATAATTCCTAGTTCCTGGGCCCAGAACAGAGGAAGCTATATCTTGATGGAAGCTGGGTGCTGGTTGGTTCCGTCACAGCAGACATCTAAAATGTAGCAAAACGGTACAGCCCAAGAAGAGTTTAAAAGGTACTTTGAAGGAAAACATATCAAGCCTTAATATATCAGAAAGTGCAAACATTGGGTTTAATACGGCTTTAAGGGCTGTCGCCGCTGATCACACACACAGCACTGAGGTTTACATCTTCCCCTGTAGAAGTCAATCATATGACGATGGCACATGCGCAGAATTACTTCAGCCTTCGGGATCAGCTGATGTTATTCCGCACCTACATAGGTGGTTCATTCAGAGGGAGATATAAACATCAAAAAAGGTGTACATGCAAATAGCTTTTGAATATACAGGTAATTATTGTGACCAATTATGGCTTTGGCGTTGTGGATTTTTCCAATCGATGAATGTTCTTCCCAATTTGTTAAATTTGTGTTATACATTTCTGATGTTGCTGTGACTGTCGAACGTCCTATTTTTCAAAAAATTCTATTTCTAGTGCTCACTGTGCCGGATAGCAATTAAATCTCCTGAAGAAGCCAATTACCAAGGCGAAACATGTAGACATGAAATCAGTCGGCACGTGTATTAGTACTGTAATATCAAAATCTACCTTTTGTATGTCGGTTTTTATTGCTTGAATACATTTCTACTTCTTATAAATGATCTTGTTCTAATTAAAAAATCCCAGATACATTTTCAAATTTCTAAATCGAAAAAAGGTGAATAATAGACAACAGCGTTACCTACACCTTGTTGATATTTACAAGTCAGCCCTGAGTAGCAGCAATGGTCACAGGGTCCATTTATATGTATCAGGAGGCAGGGTTGAGGCTCCTGGAGAAATGCCTACATAGTCAGAGAACTGCGTCGTTCCTTTAAGGCTAATGAAGTTATACAGCATTGTGGATAAAGACAGAAGAGCATCAAGAAGGTAAGCGTATGGCACTAGATGTCCAATGCCACAGGGTCACATGCAATGGATGAACAGGATAAGATAAAAGACTTCCAGAGCGGCAGAAATTTTTTTAAAAGGTTAAAGCCTTCAAAGCCACTTGACTCATGTCCAAGGAGGGCCTTTAAGCCTCCAGGATTTGGGGGGGGGGGTCTTCCAAGTTCATGCTCTCCAGCCTACTCGATGGCCATGCCACAATGGTGCTTCCCATGTGCACACCCAGCCTTCTAGATGGCCATGTCACAACGGTGATTCCCATATGCACCCCCAGCCTTAACGATGGCCATGCCACAACGGTGATTCCCATATGCACCCCCAGCCTTAACGATGGCCATGCCACAACGGTGATTCCCATGTGCACCCCCAGCCTTCTCGATGGCCATGCCACAATGGCGATTCCCATGTGCACCCCCAGCCTTCTCGATGGCCATGCCCCAATGGGGATTCCCATTTGCACCCCCAGCCTTCTCAATGGCCATGCCACAACGGTGATTCCCATGTGCACGCCCAGCCTTCTCGATGGCCATGCCACAATGGCGATTCCCATGTGCACCCCCAGCCTTCTCGATGGCCATGCCCCAATAGGGATTCCCATTTGCACCCCCAGCCTTCTCAATGGCCATGCCACAACGGTGATTCCCATATGCACCCCCAGCCTTGTCGATGGCCATGCCACAAAGGTGATACCAATGTGCTCGCCCAGCCTTCTCGATGGCCATGCCACAATGGTGATTCCCATGTGCTCGCCCAGCCTTGTCGATGGCCATGCCACAACGGTGATTCCCATGTGCACCCCCAGCCTTCTCGATGGCCATGCCACAATGGTGATTCCCATGTGCACCCCCAGCCTTCTCAATGGCCATGCCACAATGGGGATTCCCATTTGCACCCCCAGCCTTCTTGATGGCCATGCCACAATGGTGATTCCCATGTACACCCCCAGCCTTCTCGATGGCCATGCCACAACGGTGATTCCCATGTGCTCGCCCAGCCTTCTTGATGGCCATGCCACAACGGTGATTCCCATGTGCTCGCCCAGCCTTCTCGATGGCCATGCCACAACGGTGATTCCCATGTGCTCGCCCAGCCTTCTCGATGGCCATGCCACAATGGTGATTCCCATGTGCTCGCCCAGCCTTCTCGATGGCCATGCCACAACGGTGATTCCCATGTGCTCGCCCAGCCTTCTCGATGGCCATGCCACAATGGCGATTCCCATGTACACCCCCAGCCTTCCCGATGGCCATGCCACAACAGTGATTCCCATGTGCACGCCCAGCCTTCTCGATGGCCATGCCACAATGGTGATTCCCATGTGCACGCCCAGCCTTCTCGATGGGAATCACCATTGTGGCATGGCAATGTGCACACCCAGCCTTCTCGATGGCCATGCCAATGGTGATTTCCATGTGCATGCACAGGAGTGACGTCATCGTGGTCTTGGCATCAAGGAGGCTGGAAAGCTAGGAAATTGTAAAGGAAGACTGGGGTGGTATGGCAGGCTGAAGCACATTGACTGGGGCAATCCCTGTCGCCTTGAGACCCATCCACTGCGACTCGGTCATAGCTGGATCTAATGCACATAGGGAGCATCTCAGGGTATGCACCCGCTCTCCTCCTCCCCCTCAACCGTCTTGATGCACAGAACACCAAGCTGGTTTTTATAATATGTCCCTTTTATTCAGCAGCGTTTTTTCTACTCTCATGCTACTCGCCATGCTTGACTTCTACACAGGCAGGAGATGATAGAAGGGAAAAAAAAAAACACATCTGTCTTGCAAACACAAATTAATTATCTTTCTGATTTAAGAAGAGACGACTATTTTAAATAAGAGAAGTGGAAGATGTCAGATCAGGCAGTTTGTTTTGTCATATCCCTGTCATCTTTGCATCCAATTAAGTGAGACGTGGCTCTGCTGGCTCTTTAATTATCCACAAATAAGAGAGAAGCGGCCGTGTTTTCACAAGACAGACATCCTACACATGCGGCAATTAAGGAGCCGCGCGGCTTGTAATGAAAACCGTTTTATTTGATCCTGCTAGCAGCGCGTTGAAGTGGCTGGACTGAGGTGGGGGGGGGGGGGGGGGAGGTCCGCTCACCTGGGCTTTCCGACAGCAAAGCATCCTGGGAGGAAGGCAACAAGTGCACTACAGTTCTAAAATTAATTGCCTCCTCAAGTTGGGACGAACGTTTTGCGAGCCGTTGAATAACGAGCGCATACAGCGGAACTTACAACTGCGCAGGTTGTTCCGTATTACAAAAAAAAAATAAAAAATACGGTCCACTCAGTTTCTGCAGAGCGGATAAGGACAGAGACCGCTCTATGGGCAGCCAGGTGTAAGCGGACTCAGTTTACGCCCAACTGCCCTCTGACCCGAGCCACATAGAGGGAGGACCTAGTCTGCTTAAAAAAATAATTACCATTAAATAAAATAAATGATCGAGATATAGAATGTATATATATATATATATATATATATATATATACACATACACACACACACATATAAAAAAAAAATATATTATTATAACATTTATATATATATATATATATATATATATATATATATATATATATATATATATATATATATATAAACACCCTGATCAAAAGTTTACATACCCTGGTGATTTTGGCCTGATAACATGCACACAAGTTGACACAAAGTGGTTTCTATGGCTATTAAAAAGGTCACCATCCTCACCTGTGATCTGTTTGCTTGTAATTAGTGTGTGTGTATAAAAGGTCAATGAGTTTCCGAACTCCTGACAGACCCTTGCATCTTTCATCCAGTGCTGCACTGAGGTTTCTGGATTCTGAGTCATGAGGAAAGCAAAAGAATTGTCAAAGGATCTGCGGGAAAAGGTAGTTGAACTGTATAAAACAGGGGAAGGGATATACAAAAGATATCCAAGGAATTGAGAATGCCAAGAAGTGGAAAATTAGGGGTTCTGTTGAAACCAAACGACGGTCAGGTAGACCAACTAAAATTTCAGCCACAACTGCCAGGAAAATTGTTCAGGATGCAAAGAAAAACCCACAAATAAACTTAAGGTGAAATACAGGAGTCTCTGAAAACATGTGGTGTGGCTGTTTCAAGATGCACAATAAGGAGGCACTTGAAGAAAGATGGGCTTGCATGGTCGAGTCGCCAGAAGAAAGCCATTACTACGCAAATGTCAAAGTATCCCGCTTACAATATGCCAAATGGCACAGAGACAAGCCCTTAAACCTTCTGGCACAAAGTCATTTGGAGTGATGAGACCAACAAATTTGCTTTTTGGCGACAACCATAAACACTACATTTGGAGAGGAGTCAACAAGGCCTATGATGAAAGGTCTACCATTCCTACTGTGAAACATGGTGGTGGGTCGCTGATGTTTTTGGGGATGTGTGAGCTACAAAAGGCACAGGGAAGTTTGGTCAAAATGATAAATGCAATATGTTAGAAAAAAATACTGGAGGAACATTTGCACTCATCAGCCAGGAAGCTGCACATGGGACGTACATGGACATTCCAACATGACAATGACCCAAAACACAAGGCCAAGTCCACCCGTCATTGGCTACAGCAGAATAAAGTGAAGGTTCTGGAGTGGCCATCTCAGTCTCCTGACCTCCAATATCATTGAGCCGCTCTGGGGAGATCTCAAAACGTGCCGTTCATGTAAGACAGCCCAAGAATTTACAGGAACTGGAGAAGAATGGGCAGCTTTACCATCTGAGAAGATAAAGAGCCTCATCCACAAATACCACAAAAGACTTCAAGCCGTTACCGATGTTAAAAGTGGCAATACATGGGATTAAGCATTGGGGTATGTAAACTTTTGATCAGGGTCATTTGGGTAGTTTCTGTTGTCATTATAATTTAAAAAGTGTAAACACAGCTGACTGATAATAAATGGCTTCAGCCAAACACCTAACCATGAGTGAAAGATACGTTTTTGTGTTATCATTCATAGTCTCTGAAAAATCACCAAGAAATGATAAATTCTGCCAGGGTATGTAAACTTATGAGAACGGCTGTACGTAGCAGAGCAACACGATTGTGCGAGAAGCCCTTATGGAAGCTGCCATTTACGAAAGTGGACCCCAACACTCCATTCACACGGGCGACTTCAAAATCGTGCCATTCCCATTGCGACTTTACAGTGCGACTTGAGACTTTGGATAAGTAAGACTTTGTCTTTGATCAACGATTACATACATGGTGTGAATTTATGTTCCCGCCGTAGTGATTAGGGCAAGAGCCCCTAGGGAGCAGCCTGTACTCACCCTGCGGTGCCCCCTCTGCCGTAGATGGTGCATCAGAAACCATAACATGTGGTTGTCGAACAGGTCAGCGTGGTGTAGGCTGTCCTCATCTCTTTCACGTTTGTTTTTCTTTATAACCTGGAGAAGGAGGAGAGAGAAACGATTACGGCTGCGTTCAATATGCGATAGTCTGCAGCATTCGGAGAAAGC
Source organism: Lithobates pipiens (assembly GCF_037356315.1). Taxonomy (NCBI): domain Eukaryota; kingdom Metazoa; phylum Chordata; class Amphibia; order Anura; family Ranidae; genus Lithobates; species Lithobates pipiens. The sequence goes on along the minus strand of NW_027507791.1, from coordinate 42,373,422 downwards.
TAAATGCCATCTCTGGACGCAGCAACAATTAAAGGACTATGGCCACGGGGTACAGACTGGCTGATTAGCTGCAGCCAGCATGCCACAAGACGCCAACCCTGGACGCACACTGTGGGTGTCTGGGGGGGCGGGCGCGGTCGGTCGCACGCTCTATTTGCATGTAAATCACTCAGATGAGAGCACAAAACATGACAGCTGCTGCTGCCGGTCGCATACAATGTGTGAAGGCAGCATTCAGTACCGCCGGCAAGTCCGATTCTCACCAGTGACCTCGTAGCCCAACTCTGCAAAGATCAAAGATGGCTGGACGCAGGACAGGGACTTCAAAGCGGACCCCCAACCCTATTCTAAAGCTAGCAGATTTTACACCCCGGCACTGGAGGTCCCATAACCCCAAACCGATGTGGGGGAAAAAAAAAAAACACACACACACACACCTATGTGTCTGCAGCTCTAAGCTCCTTCCAGCCGATGATACCTGAACGCAGTCACAGCGGAGGAAAAGTGACCCCCTCTTAGTGGGCGAGTCCTGTGCAAGGAAAACATGTGGCCAGTGTTCCCTCCCACCGACTTCTACATCGCTAAAGCTCTGCAGTTCCTCCCCACTTCCCCCAAAGCTCTGCGCCCCCCCCTCCCCACTTCCCCCAAAGCTCTGCGGTTCCCCCACTTCCCCCAAAGCTCTGCGGTCCCCCCACAAAAGCTCTGTGGTTCCCCCCTCCTACTTCCCCAAAAGATCGTCAGTTCCTTTCCCAAAAGCTCTGCGTTTCTCCCCCCCCCCCTACCACAAAGCTCTGTGGTTCCTTCCCCAAAAGCTCTCCAGTCCCCCCCCCCCGTATCCCCAAAAGCTCTGCGATTCCCCCTACTTCCCTAAAAGCTCTGCGGTTCATTCCGCCCCCCCCCCCACTTCCCCAAAAGCTCTGTGGATCATCCACCCCCCACTTCCCCAAAAGCTCTGCAGTTCGCACCCCCCCCCCCACAAAAGCTCTGTGGTTCCCCCCCCCCCCACTACTTCCCCAAAAGCTCTGCCGTCCCTTCACTTCCGCAAAAGCTCTGTGGTTCCCCCCCCACTTCCCCAAAAGCTTGGCAGTTCCTTTCCCAAAAGCTCTGCAGTTTGCCCCCACTTCCCCAAAAGCTCTGCGGTTTCTCCACTCCCCTACAAAGCTCTGCGGTTCCTTCACCAAAAGCTCTGCGGTTACCCCACCCCCCCCCCCCAAAAAAGCTCTGTGGTTCCTTCCCCAAAAGCTCTGCAGTCCCCCCCCCCCCACGTCGCCAAAAGCTCTGCGATTCCCCCCTACTTCCCTAAAAGCTCTGCGGTTCCTTACTGGTTTTCACCGTGAGCAATGCACGTAATCCTCGACTTGGTGGTCAGCTTAAATGTCAATGTATGGAGGGGACCCCCAGTGTCCGCTCAAGTGCTCCCAAGTCAATGGCCCAGAGCCCGATTGATCTAAGGGCCGTTCCCACCCTCCACATTACAGGTAGCCTTCCACCTCCCAACCTTGAGAAGGATCTCACCACCCAAGCTCTGTACTTCATTAACACGGCAAGGCGAATGCCGCTCCCGGTATATCGTAACCCACCAATCCGTTCAAATGTACCCCCACCTCTCCCTACGCCAGGAAAGGAAGAGGTTACTCCGCTTGTCTTACGACTTGCATGGCACAAGATCAATCTCTCAGGAGTGGTGACGATAACACCATATGGGTAGCGATGAGCTCACCGCTGTGCTGACTAATCCCGGGGCCCACACACTCACCAGACACTTTTCAAGAAGACTTTAACCTTTTCAGAGCCGTGACTTGGCAAGACACAGCCGAGCGGGAGGGATGCTGTACCTCAAAGATGCACTACCGTTCCTTGGCTTACCTCCTTGAGTCCGTGCAGCTCGGTCGGTTCCTTGGCAGTGGGCAGCCAGATTTTGACATCGTAATCGAGGCCGCTGGTCGCTAGTACAGGTAGGTGCGGGTGCGGCTCCAAGCAGTTCACCTGGGAAAATGGCAAAAACCGGTTAGGAGATTTCTTTCTGGGACAGTTTATTACCAAAAGCTACAAACCCTTCCATTTCAATTACATCTACAGGATCTCTAGAGCAGTGGTCTCCAATCTCCATTACAGGGGCCAGAAATGGCCCTTTGCTTGCCTTTATCCGGCCCTTGGGACACTATTACATCCACCAACACTGAGGCACTTTTTCTCAGAGACCAAAGATGGAACACCGTTCCTCCCACTGCCACCAACGGCGGGGCACAATTCCTCCCAATCGACACCAACGGCGGGGCACAATTCCTCCCAATCGACACCAACGGCGGGGCACAATTCCTCCCAATCGACACCAACGGCGGGGCACAATTCCTCCCAATCGACACCAACGGCGGGGCACAATGCCTCCCAACCGACACCAACGGCGGGGCACAATGCCTCCCAACCGACACCAACGGCGGGGCACAATTCCTCCCAATCGACACCAACGGCGGGGCACAATGCCTCCCAACCGACACCAACGGCGGGGCACAATTCCTCCCAATCGACACCAACGGCGGGGCACAATGCCTCCCAACCGACACCAACGGCGGGGCACAATGCCTCCCAACCGACACCAACGGCGGGGCACAATGCCTCCCAACCGACACCAACGGCGGGGCACAATGCCTCCCAACCGACACCAACGGCGGGGCACAATGCCTCCCAACCGACACCAACGGCGGGGCACAAAGCCTCCAACCGACACCAACGGCGGGGCACAATGCCTCCCAACCGACACCAACGGCGGGGCACAATGCCTCCAACTGACACAAACGATGGGGAACAATTCCTCCCAATGATACCAACAATGGGGAACTATATGTCCCAATAACACCAACAATGGGGCACTACTTCTTCCAGTGACACCAACCATGGGGTAATTCCTCCCAATTACACCAACGATGGGGCAGTACTCCTTCCACTGACACCAATGATGAAGCCCCCTCAGTGTCATCTGTCACCAACCTCATCTGCAGATATCGTCCTCTCCGCTCCTCCCAAGACCTCCAGCTCTCTAGCTCCCTTGGTATCTTCCCAACCTCTGGAACCCCTTACCCCAGTACGTCTGAGTCAGCTCCTACGCGGTTCTTAAAAACTTCACCTTATTCAGGGAAGCCTGCAGCCAACGCCACCTAAGAACTGTACCTGAGTTACCTCCATCAGATCATCGCCTGCAGCCCTTACCTTTTGTACCACCACCCCCTCCATTTATCCAGTAAATTGTCCCTTCGTTTGGAAAGTTTGGAGACCCCTGCTTTGGAGCAAGTCAAATCAATACGTTTGATTTTAGATTTTTTAGGGTTTAGATACGCTCTAAGCAGCCTGGCTGTCATGAGTATTCTTTGGCTTCCATGCACGTGCAATAAGTATGCATCTTTGGCTACTAAGCATCCAGTGGCTGATGCGGAAGTAGTAAGCAGCCAAAAAAAATAAAAAATAAAAAAAGGATGGAAGTCCTGCAAGGCAGAGGACCATCATGGAAGCCAGGCAACTAGCATCTTCATAATTCAGCCTACAGATTTCTTCTAGACATAAAAAAGGTATTAATTTGTGAGCAAACTGTACGGGGGGGGGGGGGGGTAGGTATAAAACGATGGACCATGTATAGAATTATCAAGAAGCTATTAAAAAAACGATACTCCTCCGAGAGCAGTAAAGTGTTTATAGAGCTGTAGAACGCCTACAACGCCGCCGCCGCCTGCCCTGTGCAATTTCAGGCTAAAATGCATTAGCTAAATATTGCCGCCTTAGACAAGTTATTGGCTAATCCTAGAAAATAACATTATACCTGGGAGTGGGCCTCGGGGGGGCCAGGCAAGAACAGCGAGAAGGAAAAAAATAAAATAAAATAAAATCTTTGTGTTCTTCTCGTGTCGGCTAACGCAGAATTATGGAGCGTGGTCAGCCAAGGAAGCCCCGGGATATCTTAGAACACTTTGCAAGAGCTTAAAATATAATATTCGCTCTGAAGGCAAGCTGTGCGGCAATTTACCGCTGCCGCTGGACATTAGGAGCCAATCCTGTGCTTAATCCTATAGAGCCGGTCCCGCTAATGCGTTACTTAAATCTAATTAGTAGAGGGGTACCAAAAAAAAAAAAAAAAAAAAAAAAAAAAAAAAAAAATAAAACACAACCAACCACTGCTTCTCAGCAATATGGAAAGGCTCAAGTCAACGAGTCAACAGGCAAAACACATTAGAGAACCAAAAGTACAGTAAAGCCTTGGATTACGAGCATAATTTGTTCCAGAAGAATGCTTGTAATCCAAAGCACTCATATCAAAGCGAATTTCCCCATAAGAAATAATGGAAACTTGGATGAACCACTGCTGGTGTATGCAGTACTGTATGTGGCCAGAGGTGTGGGGGCCCTGGTGTATGCAGTACCGTATGTGGCCACAGGTGCAGGGGGGGGGCGCGCTGGTGTACGCAGTACTGCATGTGGCCACAGGTGCAGGGGGGGGGCGCTGGTGTACGCAGTACTGCATGTGGCCACAGGTGCAGGGGGGGGCGCTGGTGTACGCAGTACTGCATGTGGCCACAGGTGCAGGGGGGCGCTGGTGTACGCAGTACTGCATGTGGCCACAGGTGCAGGGGGGCGCTGGTGTACGCAGTACTGCATGTGGCCACAGGTGCTGGGGGCACTGGTGTACGCAGTACTGCATGTGGCCAGAGGTGCTGGGGGCGCTGGTGTACGCAGTACTGTATGTGGCCAGAGGTGCTGGGGGCGCTGGTGTACGCAGTACTGTATGTGGCCAGAGGTGGTGGGAGCGCTGGTGTACGCAGTACTGTATACGACCAGAGGTGTGGGGGCGCTGGTGTACGCAGTACCGTATGTGGCCAGTGGTGCAGGGGGGGCACTGGTGTATGCAGTACTGTATGTGGCCAGAGGTGTGGGGGCGCTGGTGTATACAGTAGTGTATACGGCCAGAGGTGCGGGGGCGCTGGTGGCTCCCAACGCTTCCTGGAGAATATAGAGATCCTCGGAAACACTCGGGAACTGTTGACACTTTGGGGCAGGCGTAACGTGCATCGGTGCACCCAACTTAGTTGGGAGAGTCTCCGAGTTCTCCAGGAAGTGCTGGGAGCCACCAGCGCCCCAGGACCTCTGGCCACATATGGTAATACACACACCAGTCGCTTGAGCCCTGCTTGTCTTGCAAGACAGCACTTGCAAATCAAGATTAAAAAAAAATAATAAATAGCTAGTCTTGCGTACTTAATGTTCAAGAAGAAAGAAGAAGAGAGAAGAAGAAAGAAGGAAGAAGAAAGAAGAAGAAAGAAAAAGAAGAAGTAGCCACGTCTTGCAGCCACTTCCCTGCTCTGCATATAGAGGGAAAGCATAATCCACCCCTCACATGGCCGCGATTAATAGGTAGATCACAACTGACCCGTTGATGATCCCCAATTTAGAGCAAAGAAACAGCTTTGCTTCAATACGCCCCTTCCATAAAAAGGTATTTTTTCCTTCACTCTGCCACAAATCTGTTCAGCGGGAGGACCTGCAGGCAATGACTAATACTTCCAGGTATGTGATTAACTAAAGGCTTTCATTTGCTCCATATTGAATGGGGCTGCATGGAGGTGAAAGGGAAGGATAAGTAGCAGAATCACAAAGCGGAAACCATCAGACGGCTCCCATTACGAAGCAAAAACCATCATGAAGAGGAATCCATCAGACGGGTCCTTTTAATGAAGTGGAAACCATCAGGAGGTTCCCATCATGAAGCGAAATCCATCAGACGGGCCCTTTTAATGAAGCAGAAGCCATCAAGAGGTTCCTATGACAAAGCGGAAACCATTAGACGGGTCCCATCATGAAGCAGGAAGCAGAAAGCATCAGACCGGTCCCATCATGATGCGGAGACCATCAGATGGGTCCCACCATGAAGCAAAAACCATCAGACTGGTCCCATCATGAAGAAAAAACCATTAGACTGGTCCCATCATGAAGTAGAATCCATCAGAAGGGCCCTTTTAATGAAGCGGAAACCATCAGGAGGCTCCTATCATGAAGCGGAAACCATCAGGAGGCTCCTATCATGAAGCCGAAACCATCAGATGGGTCCCTATTAAGCCGAAACCATCAGATGGGTCCCTATTAAGCCGAAACCATCAGATGGGTCCCTATTAAGCCGAAACCATCAGATGGGTCCCTATTAAGCCAAAACCATCAGATGGGTCCCTATTAAGCCGAAACCATCAGATGGGTCCCTATTAAGCCGAAACCATCAGATGGGTCCCTATTAAGCCGAAACCATCAGATGGGTCCCTATTAAGCCGAAACCATCAGATGGGTCCCTATTAAGCCGAAACCATCAGATGGGTCCCTATTAAGCCGAAACCATCAGATGGGTCCCTATTAAGCCAAAACCATCAGATGGGTCCCTATTAAGCCAAAACCATCAGATGGGTCCCTATTAAGCCAAAACCATCAGATGGGTCCTTATTAAGCCAAAACCATCAGATGGGTCTCTATTAAGCCAAAACCATCAGATGGGTCCCTATTAAGCCAAAACCATCAGATGGGTCCTCATCGCGAAGCCAAAACCATCAGATGGGTCCTCATCGCGAAGCCAAAACCATCGGATGGGTCCTCATCGCGAAGCCAAAACCATCGGATGGGTCCTCATCGCGAAGCCAAAACCATCGGATGGGTCCTCATCGTGAAGCCAAAAGCATCGGATGGGTCCTCATCGCAAAGCCAAAACCATCAGATGGGTCCTCATCGCAAAGCCAAAACCAGCAGATGGGTCCCATCCTGAAGCCGAAACCAGCAGATGGGTCCCATCATGAAGCCAAAAACCATCAGATCGGTCCCATCGTGAAGCCAAAACCCCTTAGATGGGTCCCATCATGAAGCCAAAACCCTCAGATGGGTCCCATCATGAAGCCAAAACCCTCAGATGGGTCCCATCATGAAGCCAAAACCCTCAGATGGGTCCCATCATGAAGCCAAAACCCTCAGATGGGTCCCATCATGAAGCCAAAACCCTCAGATGGGTCCCATCATGAAGCCAAAACCCTCAGATGGGTCCCATCATGAAGCCAAAACCCTCAGATGGGTCCCATCATGAAGCCAAAACCCTCAGATGGGTCCCATCATGAAGCCAAAACCCTCAGATGGGTCCTATCATGAAGCCAAAACCCTCAGATGAAAAGAGAATAGAAAAAAAAAAGAAAATAAGGAAGCCCTCAAATTTTCTTCTTTCCAGTGCAGTAAAACAAGTATTCCACACTCCTTGCAGCCACGTCCCTAAACTGCTCTGGAGGGAAAAGCTTGAAGTACCCATCAGGTGGCTGTGATCAAACATGTAGATCACAACTGACCTGTTGCTGATCCCCAATTGAGAGCCAATGCCCCCATGCACATGAAAATTCAGACAGAATAACCAGAGGGGTTGGGAATTACTGTAGTGGTAGTCCAAAAAAACAAAAACAAAAAAAATAAATAAAAAAAAACGAATAGCCCAGTAAAAGTCACTCTACAAATGGCGGCATCTCCTCTGATGCAGAGTATTGGCTGGAGCCTTTGTGCTCATGTACTGGAAAAAAAGAACGCGTCAGGGGGCGCCACCATCTAAGTGTAGAGTCTTATCATGAAACCATTAGATGGGTCCTATCATGAAAAAAAAGGTTCAACTCACCACTCCGCCCTTGTCGCCGTCCATGAACTGTACGATTTGACAGGACGACTTATCCCACAGGAAGATGTGACCGCAGTCGCTGCCGCTGACCACAAACTCGCTCTTCGGCCCGTAGAAGTTGACGCCTTTCACTGAAAAAGAACACAAAAATACACGCTCAGTACTAAACGGAAGCGTTACGATGGTTAACCCAGCTACCGCCGTCCACCACGCCGTGCACCATCCTAAAGTCAGAGACTACTTACAATGGAGGAAAGGGCAGGTAAGTACCTTGTAGACTGAGCTGTGGGCGGAGCAGGAGGCGGAACCCAACCTTCTCATGGCAATGCACAGGTTAGGCTAAAGAGTGGTTTGGGATGGAGTTAATTTCTAGGTATAGGGCAGTGATGGTGAACCTTGGCAACCCAGATGTTTTGGAACTACATTTCCCATGATGCTCCACTACACTGCAGAGTGCAAGAGCATCATGGGAAAAGTAGTTCCAAAACAGCTGGGGTGCCGAGGTTCACCATCACTGGTCTAGGAAGAGGCAGCATGGAATGACGGGAAGGGTTATTCTTACATTATCAGTTAGCTTGAATTCCAGGCAGGAAGTTAAAATGAGAAAACGTTCGATAATGAGGAAGTCATAAAGAGGACAAAAGCAGCAAATGCTGAAGGAGAAGACAGCTGGATGAAGAAATGAATCAACACTAATCTGCTTACAAGGACACTTCTGTTTTTTGCTGTTGCTAACCAAACACAGAGCGGCCGGGGAGCGAATGGAAGTTCTGGACTTCTGGGGAAGAGGGCATTTAAAGGATAACTCCACCTTTTAGACCACGTTACACCCGTATTTACCGATACCCTCAGCCCATCCCCTGACAGAGTGTAGGGGTGCCTCTTCCCTGCAACAGCTGTCGGGTTTGAATTTTTGCTTGCCTCTCTGCTTACCACTGCAGAAGACGGACTTGATGGGTACCATTGCTCCCAATTAAACCAACAATGGGGCACCTTTCCTTGCAATGACACCAATGATGGGGCACCATTGCTCGCAATGAAACCAGCAAGGGTGCACCATTCCTCCCAAAGACACCAACAAGGGGGCACCATTCCTCCCAAAGACACCAACAAGGGGGCACCATTCCTCCCAAAGACACCAACAAGGGGGCACCATTCCTCCCAAAGACACCAACAAGGGGGCACCATTCCTCCCAAAGACACCAACAAGGGGGCACCATTCCTCCCAAAGACACCAACAAGGGGGCACCATTCCTCCCAAAGACACCAACAAGGGGGCACCATTCCTCCCAAAGACACCAACAAGGGGGCACCATTCCTTGCAATGATACCAATGATGGGTCACATTTCCTCCTGTCAACACCCATGACGAGGCACCCTTGCTCACAAGGACACCAATAATGGGGCACATTTTCTTGCAACACCAGGAATGGGGACCATGCCTCCCAATGACACCAACAAGGGGGCACCATGCCTCCCAATGACACCAAGGGAGCACCATGCCTCCCAATGACGGGTCACATTTCCTCCCAACACCCATGACAGGGCACCCTTGCTCACAATGACACCAATGATGGAGCACCTTTCCTCCCAATGGCACTAACAATGGGGCACCTTTCCTCCCAATGGCACCAACAATGGGGCACCTTTTCTTGCAATAACACCAGGAATGGCGTCCATTCCTCCCAATGATGCCAACAATGGGGCACCATGCCTCCCAATCACACCAATGATGGGGCACCATTCCTTCCAATGACACCAACGATGGGGAACCATTCCTTCCAATGACACCAACGATGGGGAACCATTCCTTCCAATGACACCAACGATGGGGAACCATTCCTTCCAATGACACCAACGATGGGGAACCATTCCTTCCAATGACACCAACAATGGGGAACCATTCCTTCCAATGGCACCTTTCCTTGCAATGACACCCTTGATGGGGCACCATTACTCACAACACCCATGATGGGGCACCTTTCCTCTCAATGACACAAAATACAGCCCGATGCTTACTTCAACTAACCGCAGCCTGGTCCCCTCTAAAGTGAGAAGGACAGTAAATTGTCCCTTTGTTTATAAAGATTGGAGACCCCTGGTGTAGGTGTTGTAGGATAGGACCACAGAATGCTATGAGGGGAGGGGGGACAGGTATCTGACACTTGCAAGCGTTGAATGTGAAAGTAGGACTGAGGTGTCAGCACCGGAATAGAAGGGGGGAGGGTAGCAGACGTGGATTGGCTCAGAGTGGCATATAATTAGCTCCATCACCGCAGGGGACCCTTTTTACGGGGGAGGCGGGACGTTGTCGCTTTAGGATTGCGAGTTCTGGTCTACACAGGCCAAGAACGGGTTAAGGCGCCCGGAGATGTTGTATTAGCATAGGAGGAACATAAATAAAGAACCACTAAGCTGGAAACATTTAATGAGCGCTCTCAATCCCACAAAAATCACAGGGCTAATGAGCGCGCCGCCGCCCGATGGCGGTGAAATTTGGCTAATCTTTCAGAAGACGAGAGCTGCGGACACCTCCGCGGCGGTGGGAAAGTTGCATTTCCAGCTAGCACATCGCACACACAGTGTGCTGATGAACGGACCCTCACAGCGGCGGAAGAGGGCGATGTGAGCGCAGCAGCACCGTTTCTCTGGTTTACGGCGCCCTCTGCTGGACAAGTGCAGAAGGCAGAATTTAAAAGCTGAACTCTGAAACAGTTTCATAATCTTAAAAGGTTTCATCCTTGGCCAGAGAAAAAAAATAAATAAATTTTTTTTTTCCATACACTTGCATATTTTTTTGCTTAAATAATTTTGAATACCCGCGACATCATTGTTGTATCCCCGGGAAGCGCAAGGAGGGATCAGGGAAGAGTAGATGTCACTTCCTGTTAGCGTCGGTCGCTGCGGTTTCAGGTTTCATGCAGCGGGAATTGTAGTGCTCAACGGGCGTGCACGTGGGTGGGCACACCCGACCAGGAGTGCTGTCAGTCAAGCTATGGTGGGAGGGACAGATTGGGAGTCTCCTGGCCAATCAAGCTAGGGGGCAGGACAGCATGGGAGTCAGACCAGTCCTCCCAATACAGCAGGGGGCAATGCAATGACACTGCCACTGTAGGAATTTGGCCAAGATGGGAAAAAGCCAGGAAGGCGCCGCTCGGGAAAGAGCCACGAAGGCGCCGCTCGGGAAATGAGAAGGTACAGCAGCCACCGGACTGATATACCAGGATGTTAGCTACACCGAGCCCTGAAAATGCAGCATTTCGTTAAAGACTAAGCAGTGGTCAATGGTTTGAAGTTATACACCCCCATCCTGTGACTGGGGTGGGGGGTGAATCTCTCTTCCCTCTCCTCCTGTCAGCATGCTCATCGACGGCCTATTCTGCATACACCACACCTGAATGGTTGCCCCTCTCTGTCTCCGATCTACAGGCGGATACCAGGTCAAGGTTAGGTTGTCACACCTCTAAGGTTTAGAAATACCACTTGCCACCCAGGACAAATTGTTACATATCTACCCCTACATGTAAATATTTTTTTGCTAGAAAATTACACATAGAACCCCCAAACATTATATTATGTATGTGAGAGAGCCCAATTTTTTTGCACAATGTGAAATATGAAGTTATGCCGAATAAATAGATACCCAACATGTCACCCTTCAAAATTGCACACTCTCATGGAATGGCGCTAAACTTCGGTAATTAAAAATCCCCATAGGTGATGCTTAAAATTTATTTTTTTTACATATTTTGTGTTGCAGAGGAGGTCTAGTTCTAGAATTCTTGCTCTCGCTCTACCGATTGCAGCGATACCTTACATGTGTAGACTAAACACCGTTTTCCTATGTGGGCGGTCCTCTTTACAGTGAGATGTGGGGTCAATAAGACCCCACATCTCACCTCTAGGAAGAAGAAGGAAGGAAGAAGAAGGGAGACGGAAGGAGGAGGGAGAAGGAAGGAGGAGGGGAGAAGGAAGGAGGAGGGGAGAAGGAAGGAGGAGGGGAGAAGGAAGGAGGAGGGGGGAAGGAAGAAGGAAGGAAGGAAGGAAGGAAGGAAGGAAGGAAGGAAGGAAGAAGGAAGAAAAAGGAAGAAAAAGGAAGGAGAAGGAAGGAGAAGGAAGGAGAAGGAAGGAGAAGGAAGGAGAAGGAAGAAGAAGGAAGGAGAAGGAAGGAGAAGGAAGAAAAAGGAAGAAAAAGGAAGATAAAGGAAGAAAAAGGAAGAAAAAGGAAGGAGAAGGAAGAAGAAGGAAGAAGAAGGAAGGAGAAGGAAGAGAAGGAAGGAGAAGGAAGGAGAAGGAAGAAAAAGGGGAAGAAAAAGGAAGAAAAAGGAAGAAAAAGGAAGGAGGAGAAGGAAGGAGAAGGAAGAAGAAGGAAGGAGAAGGAAGGAGAAGGAAGAAGAAGGGAGGAAGGAGAGGAAGGGAAGGAGAGGAAGGAAGGAGAGGAAGGAAGGAGAGGAAGGAAGGAGAGGAAGGAAGGAATCCCAGCCGAGGAGGCATTGTTTGAATGCAGAGGCCAGGCGTGACATCATAACATCGCGCCTGGCCTCCAAACGAGCATATAGACTCCAGCGACCAACTGGTGCACCGGAAATGTCTATGGTAAACATCAGGGGCCGTTGGATCCTGTCTGACTCACCGATGGAAGCTGTAAGTCGGTAAAAGCACCAGAGGGCGACGGGAGAGGACATTCCATTCTGAACAGCTGCTATGATCATTCTTATGGTGTAGGGAATTGCCGGCTAAATAAAGACGATATCTGAAGGATTCCTGTAGTTGCACCCATCATTTAGATATACCCACTAAATGTCCAGGACGACACATGATGGCCGGCAGGAAGTGGTTAAAGGAAATTTAAAAACCATGAAGGCTTCAGTAATTAGATTTCATTCTACAAATGCTTATTTTCAGACAATGCAATTACCCTCTTGCTTTACCACAGCAAGTTGCTGGACTTCAAGTATATATACCGGGATGATGCCTGCAGCTATAGGCATCATTCCGGTATCAGTTTTTTTTTTGTTGTTTTTTAGAACCGGCAGTTGGCTCTCTCATAAAACACAATCTTAGCGGCTACCTAGCCGCCTCCTGTGGCTTTACCGGGATCTCCCAGCCGGCGCTTTCGCCGGCTGATTGCAGAGCCAGGCAAAGTCAGTTGGCTCTCTTGGAATAGCATACGAAGCGGCTAACTAACCACTGATTGCATCTCCACCATGGTAGACCATGACCCAGCTTTGATCATGTCTTCACCATGGTAGCCCGGCATCAGCTTTGATCGCGTCTCCACTATGGTAGCCCGGCATCGGCTTTGATCGCGTCTCCACCATGGTGGCCCGGGATCGGCTTTGATCGCGTCTCCACCATGGTAGCCCGGGATCGGCTTTGATCGCGTCTCCACCATGGTAGCCCGGGATCGGCTTTGATCGCGTCTCCACCATGGTAGCCCGGGATCGGCTTTGATCGCGTCTCCACCATGGTAGCCCGGGATCGGCTTTGATCGCGTCTCCACCATGGTAGCCCGGGATCGGCTTTGATCGCGTCTCCACCATGGTAGCCCGGGATCGGCTTTGATCGCGTCTCCACCATGGTAGCCCGGGATCGGCTTTGATCGCGTCTCCACCATGGTAGCCCGGGATCGGCTTTGATCGCGTCTCCACCATGGTAGCCCGGGATCGGCTTTGATCGCGTCTCCACCATGGTAGCCCGGGATCGGCTTTGATCGCGTCTCCACCATGGTAGCCCGGGATCGGCTTTGATCGCGTCTCCACCATGGTAGCCCGGGATCGGCTTTGATCGCGTCTCCACCATGGTAGCCCGGGATCGGCTTTGATCGCGTCTCCACCATGGTAGCCCGGGATCGGCTTTGATCGCGTCTCCACCATGGTAGCCCGGGATCGGCTTTGATCGCGTCTCCACATGGTAGCCCGGGATCGGCTTTTGATCGCGTCTCCACCATGGTAGCCTGGCATTGGCTTTGATCGCGTCTCCACCATGGTAGCACAGGATCGGCTTTGATCGGGTCTCCACCATGGTAGCCCAGGATCAGCTTTGAATGAGTCTCCACCATTGTAACTTGGCATCGGGTTTTATTGGGTCGCCACCATGGTAGCGCCTGGAAGCGATGAGCTGAGATCGCTTCCAGTTTAGCCCGATGTAAACAGCGCCATTTTTAAAAATCAAAGCTTTCGATCACACCAATTTTGGGGTTTTAAATGCTTTTAACCTGTTGGAGCTGAGCGAACGCAGATACACGGCCTCTTGGTGGCAGAGCCTTGGCGCAGAGCGGCCACATACTTGCAAGCAATAGCGCCAAAGAGCGTGTGCACCCTGGCCCCTACCAGCACAGTGACAGGCGGCTCACAATCGCTGCTTGCGATTGGGAGTTTGCCGGTCATGTGACCGCCGGGACAGCCCAAGCAGCCATAAGCCCTGCCCCAACTCCGTCAGTCCAAACCCCTTAAAGGGCCGGAAGTATTTTTCTCAGCGTACCATGCCCACAATGTAGTATTGTGAACCGGGCACATTGGAGACTAGGAATTTTGCCTCGTCCATGCAGGGAGACTGTGCTGGAATCAGGGGTGCAAATTTGGCTTTGTGCTGCCCTAGGCAAGATTAAAAATCAGGTGTCGACAGGGCGTGCCTGAAAAAGTCCACCCAAGGCAAATGCCTGGTTTGATTACCCCATGGCTGAATAGTCACTTGATGCAGTCACACAGCATGTGGAGGGGGCGGAGAGGAGGGTGAGGGGATGAAAGGAGGAGGGGAGGGTGAGGGGATGAAAGGAGGAGGGAAAGGAGGAGGGGAGGGTGACGGGATGAAAGGAGGAGGGGAGGGTGAGAGGATGAAAGGAGGAGAGGAGGGTGAGAGGATGAAAGGAGGAGAGGAGGGTGAGAGGATGAAAGGAGGAGGGGAGGATGAGAGGATAAAAGGAGGAGGGGAGGATGAGAGGATAAAAGGAGGAGGGGAGGATGAGAGGATAAAAGGAGGAGGGGAGGATGAGAGGATAAAAGGAGGAGGGGAGGATGAGAGGATAAAAGGAGGAGGGGAGGATGAGAGGATAAAAGGAGGAGGGGAGGATAAGAGGATAAAAGGAGGAGGGGAGGATGAGAGGATAAAAGGAGGAGGGGAGGATGAGAGGATAAAAGGAGGAGGGGAGGATGAGAGGATAAAAGGAGGAGGGGAGGATGAGAGGATAAAAGGAGGAGGGGAGGATGAGAGGATAAAAGGAGGAGGGGAGGATAAAAGGAGGAGGGGAGGATGAGAGGATAAAAGGAGGAGGGGAGGATGAGAGGATAAAAGGAGGAGGGGAGGATGAGAGGGGGATGAAAGGAGGAGGGGAGGAT
>NW_027507791.1:42329781-42358216 GCF_037356315.1 Lithobates pipiens | reverse complement strand
GGAGGGGAGGATGAGAGGATGAAAGGAGAGGGGAGGATGAGAGGATGAAAAGGAGGAGGGGAGGATGAGAGGATGAAAAGGAGGAGGGGAGGATGAGAGGATGAAAAGGAGGAGGGGAGGATGAGAGGATGAAAAGGAGAGGGGAGGATGAGAGGATGAAAAGGAGGAGGGGAGGATGAGAGGATGAAAAGGAGGAGGGGAGGATGAGAGGATGAAAGGAGGAGGGGAGGATGAGAGGATGAAAGGAGGAGGGGAGGATGAGAGGATGAAAAGGAGGAGGGGAGGATGAAAAGGAGGAGGGAGGATGAAAAGGAGGAGGGGAGGATGAAAAGGAGGAGGGGAGGATGAGAGGATGAAAGGAGGAGGGGAGGAGAGAAGATGAAAGGAGGAGGGGAGGATGAGAGGATTGAAAGGAGGAGGGGAGGATGAAAGGGAGGAGGGGAGTGAGAGGATGAAAGGAGGAGGGGAGGATGAGGATGAAAGGAGGAGGGGAGGGAGAGAGGAGGGAGAAGGAGGGGAGGAGGAAGGTGGAGGAGGGGTTGAGCCCTCAAAACGTGTTGGGCTTTAATGTCAGATCTTTTTATCAAGATTAATAAACCTTTAAAAACTGACTTATAACCTTGTGGGGCGCTCATCCTTTTCACTTTTCTTTGTACATTGCAAACATGGAAAGCCTCGTCAAGGAGCAACTTTCACCTGTTGTATTACTGTGATGCAACGGAACATAAACAACAGAGATGACCCCCCTCTCTGACCAACACCCCTACCTGTAGCATTATTTCGATGTCCTTTGTATCGCTTTACATACTGCGCCTCGTCACTGTGAGAGGAATTGAACAAATAGATGTCTTCGTCATTGTAGCTAGCAAGAAGTTCTGCAGAAAAAAAAATAAACACAGAATGCAATGATTTGTAAATCTCAAAAACCAGTGCAAGACTTACACAATAGGGTATCCACAAAAGTAAAAATAAAAAAATAAATAAAAAAAAAAGCACTGCACCAGCAAGACCTATAAAGAAATAAATGCTCGAGCAGCTTCATCAGGGAGCACAAACCTGATGAAGCTGCTTGAACAGCGAAATACGTAGAGTATTTTGGGTGGGTCTTCTCCAAGCAAATTTTTTTTTTTAAACCTTGCAGTGGGGCAGTGCACATGTTACAAGGGTTCATTGTTCGTTTTTTTTCTAAGGGAAAAAAAGAAACATTTTCCTCCCCATCTCCAGACAATTTAACCCTTGCAGAGGGGCCGTGCCCACATTGCAAGGGTTAGGAGATGTATAATGAATGAATGAAACAAGATGTGTATAATTATATATAAAAAAAAAAGCTGAAGCAGCTTCCTCAGGAAAAGTAACCTGATGAAGCTGCTTGGGCAGGGAAATATGTACAGATTTTTCAGTCGGCCTTCAGAAATCCAATAAAGCCCAACTCCAGGCAATAGCTTCTTTTTTTAACCCTTGCAGTGCGGCTGTATCTACATTGCCAGGGTTAAAAGATGTAAACTGAATGAAACAAGATTGCATAAAGAAATACAGTCCAAGCAGTTTCATCGGGTGGTCATATCAGGGCAGGAACCTGATGAAGTTGCTTGGACAGTGCAGTGAAATGCGTAGAGATTTAAGATATATAATGAACAAGACGTATAAAGAAATAAATGCTCAAGCAGCCTTCATCAGGGGCAGAACCCGATACAGCAGCATCATCAGGGGCAGAAACCCGATACAGCAGCATCATCAGGGGCAGAAACCCGATACAGCAGCATCATCATCAGGGGCAGAAACCCGATACAGCAGCATCATCATCAGGGGCAGAAACCCGATACAGCAGCATCATCATCAGGGCAGAAACCCGATACAGCAGCATCATCATCAGGGGCAGAAACCCGATACAGCAGCATCATCATCAGGGGCAGAAACCCGATACAGCAGCAGCATCATCAGGGGCAGAAACCCGATACAGCAGCAGCATCATCAGGGGCAGAAACCCGATACAGCAGCAGCATCATCAGGGGCAGAAACCCGATACAGCAGCAGCATCATCAGGGGCAGAAACCCGATACAGCAGCAGCATCATCAGGGGCAGAAACCCGATACAGCAGCAGCATCATCAGGGGCAGAAACCCGATACAGCAGCAGCATCATCAGGGGCAGAAACCCGATACAGCAGCAGCATCATCAGGGGCAGAAAACCCGATACAGCAGCAGCATCATCAGGGGCAGAAACCCGATACAGCAGCAGCATCATCAGGGGCAGAAACCCGATACAGCAGCAGCATCATCAGGGGCAGAAACCCGATACAGCAGCAGCATAATCAGGGGCAGAAACCCGATACAGCAGCAGCATCATCAGGGGCAGAAACCCGATACAGCAGCAGCATCATCAGGGGCAGAAACCCGATACAGCAGCAGCATCATCAGGGGCAGAAACCCGATACAGCAGCAGCATCATCAGGGGCAGAAACCCGATACAGCAGCATCATCAGGGGCAGAAACCCGATACAGCAGCATCATCAGGGGCAGAAACCCGATACAGCAGCATCATCAGGGGCAGAAACCCGATACAGCAGCATCATCAGGGGCAGAAACCCGACAAAGCAGCTTCATCAGGTGGAAGGAACCCGACAAAGCAGCTTCATCAGGTGGAAGGAACCCGACAAAGCAGCTTAGGAGAGGGGGTCTCAAACTGGAGGTCCTCCAGCTGTTGTGAAACGACTAGTCCCACCCTTGTCTAGGTCTACTCAATTATGGACCCCCAGATAGTAGGAAAAAATGTCAAGGGCTCATATGGCACTCAGGAAGGGGTTTGGTACTCAAAAGTCACCCCCTACCCCCCCTTACTGTTCTGCACACAGGGTTAAAAATCCAAGCTTGCTCTCAGCAACCGAGAACACATCACGCCTTCGACAAAAACACGCAGCAGGCGAGGTGATCTGCTCGGTAATTGTCATTCAGCGTGAATTAAGCAGAGATCAATTCCATCCAGTGTTTTCACAGCAAAAACAGGGAGCCACCTGTTTTCTCCAGGCACCCGGGTACAGCGATTGCGTCTTCCATGCCACAGATTGTACGCTGAAGTAGCGAGACGAGGGCCAGGCCAACATGGCAAGCGCTACGCGGATTACTCACCGCTCTATTTGTACCGTGCGCCAAAAAAAAAAAAAAAAAATCACACGAAAAACTCATCACAGCTGCTGCGTGCAATATGGCGCAAGAAGCGAACGTTTACAAAGTTACAAATCACACATTTAATAAGGGATCACGTCAAATCTGCTGCAGATAAAATGCATCTAGGAAGCGATTATACTTACGAATAGGGTTACATAAATAGCGTTTTTTTATTTTTAATATTTTTTGCATTTTTTTGCAAAATTGCACAGCAAAGTATTGGTACTCGGTATCGGCGAGTACTTGACCGAAAGCATCGGTACTCGCCGATACTGAGTACCGATACATTGTGGTGCGATTTTACGTTAAATCCAAAAGAAAAAAAAATTGGTGAAGATCGCACTGCAAAGAATCACATGTGATTTGAACAGGAACGAGTGTGTGTGTGTGTATAAAAATATATATATATATATTTTTATATTTTATAGAGAGAGAGAGCGCGAGTGAGCGCGAGCGAGCGAGAGGGCGAGCGAGAGGACGCGAGAGAGGACGCGAGAGAGGACGCGAGAGAGGACGCGAGAGAGGACGCGAGAGAGGACGAGAGAGAGAACGAGAGAGAGCGAGAGAGAACGAGAGAGAGCGAGAGAGAACGAGAGAGAACGAGAGAACGAGAGAGAGCGAGAGAACGAGAGAGAGCGAGAGAGAGAGCGAGAGCACGAGAGAGAGCGAGAGAGAGAGAACGGAGAGAGAGAGAACGAGAGAGAGAGAACGAGAGAGAGAGAACGAGAGAGAGAGAACGAGAGAGAGAGAACGAGAGAGAGAGACGAGAGAGAGAGACGAGAGAGAGAGAACGAGAGAGAGAGAACGAGAGAGAGAGAACGAGAGAGAGAGAACGAGAGAGAGAGAACGAGAGAGAGAGAACGAGAGAGAGAGAACGAGAGAGAGAGAGAGAGAGAGAACGAGAGAGAGAGAGAGAACGAGAGAGAGAGAACGAGAGAGAGAAAACGAGAGAGAGAAACGAGAGAGAGAAAACGAGAGAGAGAAAACGAGAGAGAGAAAACGAGAGAGAGAAAACGAGAGAGAGAAAACGAGAGAGAGAAAACGAGAGAGAGAAAACGAGAGAGAGAAAACGAGAGAGAGAAAACAGAGAGAGAAAACGAGAGAGAGAAAAACGAGAGAGAGAAAACGAGAGAGAGAAAACGAGAGAGAGAAAACGAGAGAGAGAAACGAGAGAGAGAAAACGAGAGAGAGAAAACGAGAGAGAGAAAACGAGAGAGAGAAAACGAGAGAGAGAAAACGAGAGAGAGAGAAACGAGAGAGAGAGAACGAGAGAGAGAGAACGAGAGAGAGAGAGAGAGAGAGAGAGAGAGAGAGAGAGAGAGAGAGAAACGAGAGAGAGAGAGAGAAAACGAGAGAGAGAGAGAGAGAGAAAACGAGAGAGAGAGAGAGAGAAACGAGAGAGAAGAACGAGAGAAAACGAGAGAGAAAACGAGAGAGAAAACGAGAGAGAAACGAGAGAGAAAACGAGAGAGAAAACGAGAGAGAAAACGAGAGAGAAAACGAGAGAGAGAGAACGAGAACGAGAGAGAACGAGAACGAGAGAGAACGAGAGAGAACGAGAACGAGAGAGAGAACGAGAACGAGAGAGAGAACGAGAACGAGAGAGAGAACGAGAACGAGAGAGGAACGAGAACGAGAAGAACGAGAGAGAACGAGAGAGAACGAGAACGAGAGAGAACGAGAGAGAACGAGAACGAGAGAGAGAGAGAGAACGAGAAGAGAACGAGAGAGAACGAGAGAGAGCGAGAGAGAGCGAGAGAGAGAGAACGAGAGAGAGAGAGCGAGAGAGAGAGAGAGAGAGAAGAGAGAGAGAGCGAGAGAGAAGAGAGAGCGAGAGAGAGGAGAGAGAGAAAACGAGAGAGAAAACGAGAGAAGAGAGAACGAGAGAGAGAGAGAGAAAACGAGAGAGAAAACGAGAGAGAGAGAGAGAAAACGAGAGAGAAAACGAGAGAGAGAGAACGAGAGAGAGAGAGAGAAACGAGAGAGAGAGAACGAGAGAGAGAGAACGAGAGAACGAGAGAGAGAGAGAACGAGAACGAATATATATATATATATATATATATATATATATATATATATATACACAGTGGTGTGAAAAAGTGTTTGCCCCCTTCCTCATTTCCTGTTCCTTTGCATGTTTGTCACCCTTAAGTGTTTCGGAACATCAAACCAATTTAAACAATAGTCAAGGACAACAAAGTAAACACAAAATGCAATTTGTAAATGAAGGTGTTTATTATTAAAGGTGAAAAAAAATCCAAACCATCATGGCCCTGTGTGAAAAAGTGATTGCCCCCCTTGTTAAAACATACTATAACTGTGGTTGTCCACACCTGAGTTCAATTTCTCTAGCCACACCCAGGCCTGATTATTGCCACACCTGTTCACAATCAAGGCATCACTTAAATAGGAGCTGCTTGACACAGTAAGGTCCACCAGAAGATCCTTAAGGCCGGGTTCACACCGCTGCGATGCGGGAACGCCGCGAATCCGCGGCGTTTTCCCGCATCGCATTACTCCCGCCGGCAGTTCACACTGCCCTATGCGGACGGCTGGGAGTGTCAATGATATGTTAATGACACCCCCAGATCCGTCCGCATATCGCAGTGCGATCTGCCGACTCGCACAGGAATCGGATCGCATGGGTGTTCACATTCTGTTGCGGACCAAAAAAAGGGTCCCGTGCGAGTTTGCTGCGGGAGCGATGCGAATTCAGCCATACTATCTGTATGGCTGAACTCGCATCGCTACGGAGATCGGATGTGATTTGCGGTGCGAATCACATCCGGATCTCCCCCCGCAGCGGTGTGAACCCAGCCTAAAAGCTACACATCATGCCGAGACCCAAAGAAATTCAGGAACAATTGAGAAAGAAAGTAATTGAGATCTATCAGTCTGGAAAGGTTATAAAGGCATTTCCAAAGCTTTGGGAATCCAGCGAACCACAGTGAGAGCCATTATCCACAAATGGCGAAGACATGGAACAGTGGTGAACCTTCCCAGGAGTGGCCGGCCGCCCAAAATTACCCCAAGAGCGCAGCGACGACTCATCCAAGAGGTCACAAAAGACCCCACAACAACGTCCAAGGAACTGCAGGCCTCACTTGCCTCAGTTAAGGTCAGCGTTCATGCCTCCACCATCAGGAAAAGACTGGGCAAAAATGGCCTGCATGGCAGAGTTCCAAGGAGAAAACCACTGCTGAGCAAAAAGAACATCAAAGCTCGTCTCAATTTCTCCACAACACATCTTGATGATCCCCAAGACTTTTGGGACAACATTCTGTGGGACCGATGAGACAAAAGTGGAACTCTTTGGAAGGTGTGTGTCCAAGTATATCTGGCGTAGAAGGAACACTGCATTTCAGAAAAAGAACATTATACCAACAGTAAATATGGTGGTGGTAGTGTGATGGTCTGGGGCTGTTTTGCTGCTTCAGGACCTGGAAGACTTGCCGTGATAAAAGGAACTATGAATTCTACTGTCTACCAAGAGATCCTGAAGGAGAATGTCCGACCATCTGTTCGTGTACTCAAGCTGAAACGAACTTGGGTTCTGCAGCAGGACAATGATCCTAAACACACCAGCAAGTCCACCACCGAATGGCTGAAGAAAAACAAAATGAAGACTTTGGAGTGGCCTAGCCAAAGTCCTGACCTGAATCCTATTGAGATGTTGTGGTATGACCTTAAAAGGCCGTTCATGCTCGAAAACCCTCTAATGTAACTGAATTAGGACAATTCTGCAAAGATGAGTGGGCCAAAAATTCCTCCAGGACGCTGTAAAAGCCTCATTGCACGTTATCGCAAACGCTTGGTTGCAGTTGGTTGCTGCTAAGGGTGGCCCAACCAGTTATTAGGTTTAGGGGGCAATCACTTTTTCACACAGGGCCATGATGGTTTGGATTTTTTTTCACCTTTAATAATAAACACCTTCATTTACAAATTGCATTTTGTGTTTACTTGTGTTGTTCTTGACTATTGTTTAAATTGGTTTGATGTTCCGAAACACTTAAGTGTGAACAAACATGCAAAGGAACAGGAAATGAGGAAGGGGGCAAACACTTTTTCACACCACTGTGTATATATATATATATATATATATATATATATATATAATATATATATATATATATATATATATATATATATATATATATATAAAAGGGGTAAATGCACCATCTAGTATATAAAAATGTTACAACTCACATTAACCACTTTAATACCGGGCACTTCGCACCTTCTGACCAATTTTCAGCACTGTCACTATTTAAATGACAATTGCGCGGTCGTGCTACACTGTAGACAAACTAAATTTTATCATTTTGTTCCCACAAATAGAGCTTTCTTTTGGTGGTATTTGATCACCTCTGCGGTTTTCAATTTTTGCTGAACGAATAAAAACAAAGACCGAAAATGTTGAAAAAAAAAATAAAAATACGTTTTTGTTATTACAATTTTTGTAAATAAGTACGTTTTCGCCTTCACTGATGGGCACCGATGAGATGGCACCAATGAGGTGGCAGCACTGAAAGGCAGCATTGATGACTGGCACTGGATTTCACTGATAGGCATCACTGGCAGGTATTTTTTAATGGCGTTGATAGGCAGCTGCCTGGGCACTGATTGGAGTAGTTGGGTGCAAGTGAGGAAAATCGCCGATCAACGTCTCTTCCTGTTCACATCGTGATCAGCCGTGATTGAACACGGCTGATCACGTGGTAAAGGGCCTCTGTCAGAGACTCTTTAACGAGATCGGAGTTGTGGTGTGTCGGATTGACACCGCACCAACGATCGCCGCGATGTGTGCCCTGGCAATGTCATATGGCGTCACCCCCAAACATAGATATATATATACATACACACATTATATATATATATATATATATATATATATATATATATATATATATTATATATATATATATATATATATATACACATATACACATACATATACACACACACACACACATACATACATATACACACACACACACACACACACACTTTTTTTTAAAGCAGAGACCCTAGAGAATAAAATGGTGGGACGATAGATTGACAGCAACGGGAGCCAATGGCTGGGCTGCTGTCAATCAAATCCAATGACATGGAGCCGGGGGGAGGGGGGGGGGTGGGGGTGGGGCCTAGTCGTGCTGTCTGTGTCAATGGGCATAGCAGCAGGACACGGGTGCACGCCCACACAAGTGCCCCGAGGGAGAGCAGCTCTCCAACGGGGCACTCAAAAAGAGGAGTAGGAGCCAGGAGCAGCCGAGGGACCCCAGAAGAGGAGGATCGGGGCCACTCTGTGCAAAAACCAACTGCACAGAGGAGGGAAAGTATGACTTTTTTTTTTTATTAACCTTTACATATCCTTTAAGCACATACCTAGCCTAATGCAAAATCTACATAGATGTCCCGGTCCCGCCGATAATAGCAAATCACAGCCGCTAGAGGTGCTCACAGGGACAAGTTCTAGGACCCCCCCCCCCCCCCACACACACACACACACACACACACACACACACACACACACACACACACACACACACACACAAGCGGTGGGGGAAACGCATGCGATTCTTTGCAGTGCAGTTTAATGCATTCTGTATTGACACAAATCGCAAAGTATTGGTTTCCATATCAGGAGCATTTAGGAGAGTACCGATACTAGCCCAAATGCTTGCACCGATACTGGTATCCACGCTTGCCTACTTTTGAAGCATCCCTTTAGAGCATCCAGGGATCAAAAGACCCAAAAGAAAAAAAAAAAAAAAACGGTTTGATATTTGCAATCTGCTGACTTGTTTTTTGTAATTGCTTGGCCTGGGCCAGTCATCTAAAGCCCCATACACATGATCGGACTTTGTACAAACTTTCCGTGGACTTTTGTACAAAGGGCGTGGTCCACAAGTTTGTATTGCATACACACGATCGGACTTTTTGACAACAAACACGAACGTGGTGACGTCACAACGTACTGACGCCACTTCAAAAGAGGGACGTTCAATGACTCCAGCGCCACCTTTGGTCAACTTCTGTATTGTAGTTCGATCGTTTGCATTGGTGCTGAGCATGCGTGTTTGTACCTTGTACAAAAGTCCGATGCTTTTGCATACACACGGTCAGTGCCAGAAAGTTTGTCCGTTCGCACAGCCAACAAAAGTCCGATGAAAACCAAAAAAGTTTGTCCGATGGAGCGTACACACGGTCGGATGTTGCTCCAAAACAGCTAATTTGCATGTTTGTTGTCAAAAAGTCCGACCGTGTGTACAGGCCTTAAGTCTAAAACCACTACAGAAGTCACCCACTGCCCTGCAACTGGCGAGTCAAAGTCCAGGCTCCCAAATCCTCATGCTTCCAGGTTGGTGCTGGTGGACAGCTGGTGCTCAAGATTTTTTTTGGGGGGGGGCGGGAGCCGCAAACTGAAAAAAAATAAAAAAAAATAAAAAAAAACGCTGCCACTGTGCCCATCCAGCGCCGCCACTGTCACCACATCAAATGCCGCCACTGTCACCATCAAACTACGTCACTGTGCCATACCAAATGCTGCCAGCTTGACCCCGCCCGTCCGCGCCTACCTGTCTCGGTGGGACAGCTCCTCGATCTCTTCTCCCTTCATCTCTTCCCGTCCTCTGCTATGATTGGACGCCTGTCGTTTCAGCCAATCAGGTAATGGGGTAACAGATCCGAGCGCCTGATTGGTGGAGAGGCGGTTTAGTGTTAGGAAAGGGAATATTGATTCGCTTTTCTAACACAGCTGAGTGACCTGCGAGTGCCCAGCATGGCGCTCGGTCACCTTTTTTGATGCCTATTAGAGCCTATGGCTCTAATCAGCCGCTTCAAAACACCCCTCCCCCCCCACCGCCATAATCAGGCGCTCAAAAGGGGCTGGGCTCCTTAATAGGGGTGGCAGCGGCGGCCACAGATTCATGCATTGCATGAATCTATCTATTGGTGCTAGAGGGGGGCGGCGCCCAAGCGCCATTATGGACGCACCGCCACTGGCGACTACCCTGGGACATGGACCTCCAAAAACTAGTGACTAAAGCCTGTGTGAGGCTCAGGACTCACCTGTGCCGTCATGGCTGTACACAAGACAAGTGATGTTGGCTTTTGCCTCGCTCGTTACCTGCAAAAAAAAAACACAACACTCAGTCAGACGTCACCACAAACAACGCAAAAAAAAAAAAAAAAAAAAAAAAAAAAAGGAAGGAGGAAGGTGTTGTGATAAGTTAACTCTTCATTTCCCCCCCCCCCCCCCAACAAAAGCCAGACTCCATTTATCACTTCTCCAGGTGCACTATGGGAGAATGAAAAATCAGAATCCGATTGGCTGATGTGGACAATGCAGTCTTCCATTAGGCTCCTATAAAGCCAGGAAGTATTCTTACTAGAGGAATATGGGGGCTTTCTGCCCTCCTAAAAAATGCTGGTCGTCAGCCTGTGCATGGCTTCAATATTCCCTGAGCCATCAAAACCAATTTTTTAGTTGAACCACCTTAAACCCCCCCCCCCCCCCCACGGGCCAATTCTAACATTTCTTTCATACAGGTAAAAATCTGCATTTTGCTAGAAATTACTTCGAACCCCCAAACATTATATATTTTGAAAGCAGAGACCCCGGAGAATAAAATGGTGGTTGTTGCAGAAAGATTTTATGTCGCACGATATTTTCGCAACCATTTAAAAAAAAAAATTTTTTAAAGAATAAATGCATTAAATACATTTTACTGAACACAAAATTTTTTTTTTAAATTCAGCACTGTGATACTTTAAATGGCGATTGTGCCACAACTGTACCCAAATAAAATCGATATAAAAAAAAAAATAAAAATTCACACAAAAAAACAGCTTTATTTTGATGGCATTTGATCACAGCTGGGTTTTTTTGCGTTCTAAATGGGGGGAAAAAAAAAAAAAAAAGGCAAGAAGGATCGAAAACACACAATATATTTATATTAATATATAAATAATAATAATAAAATAATATTATAAATATTTATAATAATATAAGAAATTAGAATTTTGTATATGGAGAGACAGAGAGAGAGAGAGAGAGAGAGAGAGAGAGAGAGAGAGAAAGAGAGAGAGAGAGAGAGAGAGAGAGAACGAGAGAACGAGAGAACGAGAGAGAGAGAGCACGAGAGAGAGAGAGAGAGAGAGAGAGAGAGAACGAGAGAGAGAGAACGAGAGAGAGAGAACGAGAGAACGAGAGAGAGAGAGAACGAGAGAGAGAGAACGAGAGAACGAGAGAGAGAGAACGAGAGAACGAGAGAGAGAGAGAACGAGAGAGAGAGAGAGACGAGAGAACGAGAGAGAGAGAGAGAACGAGAGAACGAGAGAGAGAGAGAGAACGAGAGAAACGAGAGAGAACGAGAGAGAACGAGAGAGAACGAGAGAGAGAGAGAACAGAGAGAACGAGAGAGAACGAGAGAGAACGAGAGAGAACGAGAGAGAACGAGAGAGACGAGAGAGAACGAGAGAGAACGAGAAGAACGAGAGAGAACGAGAGAGAACGAGAGAGAACGAGGAGAGAGAGAGAACGAGAGAGAGAGAGAACGAGAGAGAGAGAGAACGACGAGAGAGAGAGAACGAGAGAGAGAGAGAACGAGAGAGAGAGAGAACGAGAGAGAGAGAGAACGAGAGAGAGAGAGAACGAGAGAGAGAGAGAACGAGAGAGAGAGAGAACGAGAGAGAGAGAGAGAACGAGAGAGAACGAGAGAACGAGAGAGAACGAGAGAACGAGAGAGAACGAGAGAACGAGAGAGAACGAGAGGAACGAGAGAGAACGAGAGAGAACGAGAGAGACGAGAGAGAACGAGAGAACGAGAGAGAACGAGAGAACGAGAGAGAGAGAGAACGAGAGAGAGAGAGAACGAGAGAGAGAGAGAACGAGAGAACGAGAGAGAGAACGAGAGAACGAGAGAGAACGAGAGAACGAGAGAGAGAACGAGAGAACGAGAGAGAGAGAGAACGAGAGAGAGAGAGAACGAGAGAGAGAGAGAACGAGAGAGAGAGAGAGACGAGAGAGAGAGAGAGAACGAGAGAGAGAGAGAGAACGAGAGAGAGAGAGAGAACGAGAGAGAGAGAGAGAACGAGAGAGAGAGAGAACGAGAGAGAGAGAGAACGAGAGAGAGAGAGAACGAGAGAGAGAGAGAACGAGAGAGAGAGAGAACGAGAGAGAGAGAACGAGAGAGAGAAGAGAACGAGAGAGAGAGACGAGAGAGAGAGAGAACGAGAGAGAGAACGAGAGAACGAGAGAGAGAACGAGAGAACGAGAGAGAGAACGAGAGAACGAGAGAGAGAACGAGAGAACGAGAGAGAGAGAGAGAACGAGAGAGAGAGAGAGAACGAGAGAGAGAGAGAACGAGAGAGAGAGAGAACGAGAGAGAGAGAGAACGAGAGAGAGAACGAGAGAGAGAGAGAACGAGAGAGAGAGAGAGAAGAGAGAGAGAGAGAACGAGAGAGAGAGAGAACGAGAGAGAGAGAGAACGAGAGAGAGAACGAGAGAGAGAGAACGAGAGAGAGAGAACGAGAGAGAGAGAGAACGAGAGAGAGAGAGAACGAGAGAGAGAACGAGAGAGAGAACGAGAGAACGAGAGAACGAGAGAGAGAGAGAGAGAATTATATTATAATATACATTTATCCAAAAGAGATTGAGGGGCTGTACAGCCGCTCGGATCACTTATACAAAAAAGAAATTTCCAGCAGGAGATAACAGTACCGTACTAAATCTTTTTCTTCACACTCACCAAGTGATGAGGGCAAAACTTTTTCAGGACTCCATTATTCTCATTCTCATTGATTCTCCGCTGGTCATAAATCCTTGGAAAAAAAATTAAAAATAAATTAATTGTGTGTGGTATACATTTGTTTTTTTTTCGGATAGGAACACCAATTTTACATTCATGATATTACCAGAAGTTTTGGGACACACACGAACTTTAATGGCACCCCAGTCTTAGTCCGTAGGGTTTAATATTGTGTTGGCCCGCCCTTTGCAGCTATAAGAGCTTCAACTTTTCTGGGAAGGCCGTCCACAAGGTTTAGGAGTATATATATATATATATATATATTATATATATTCTAAAAAGGTTTATTGTTGGGGTTTCCCTACACCCTTCCTCTAAAACAGAGGCAGGCAAGGATTTGTGTTCCCCACATTCATTCCATGTATATAGCTGACCTGGAGTGGAAATCATAAATTTGTGACCACAAGATATGACACACCCAATGTGAATCACCGGCAGGAATCAACATGTACAGACGTTCTGCACATCTGGGCCTGTCCCGATGGGTTTACATAACCCAATAAATGAAGAAGTTTTGGCGAGAACAAAGATCGGAGAAAAAAAAAATGATGTCCTCAGTCTTCTTGGTCCCATATACACTTATCTCATGAACAAAAGGCAAGCCCTTACCTGACAAACTGGTCGCGGCCGCCCACTGCGAACTGGTACGTGTTAGCGGGATTGACATATATCGTGTACAGTCCAATCTTCTTGTCCTTCTCCTTGGTGACAACTAGTCGCCTGTGTGAGAACGCAAAAGGAAAAAAAAAAAAAAGAAGATGTGAAGACTCTGCGAGACGTCGCCTTGGTGTAATATCAGGAGGAGGGGATATGTACTTACGATGCAGGTCGGTCTTGCCGAAGGTCAATGGTGAACACTACCGCGTCCTCACCGGCGGACAGGAAAGTGCACTGGGAGTCTGGTTCTAGGGCGAGCTGAGGAGGAGGTGGCAAAATACACAGATAAAGACCGGTGACAACTCCGCACAAATCATTCAACAAGATTAGTGAGATTCCTCAGCGTGTGATCACTATGTCAGCTATGATGCAGGCTTCAAAATGCAGATAAACACTGCCACCTTCAGGCTGCAGTACCACCTGTCTAATGCTGTAATTTTCAGGATACAATTACAACATTTAAAAAAAAAAAAAAAAAAAAAAATATGAACGTTACCACTTGAGTAGCAACCTGCGATACCCCTTCATTAGGCCATTTTTCTCTTTATAATGATTGACAAATAAATACACCACACAAATTATAATTATGTATACACACAAATAAATATAGCCATTTAATAGCAACCAAACAAAGCTCTGCCTAGCCAATAGGAAAAAAATAAAATGTATTTGTGTGTGTATAATTATATATATATATATATATATATATATATATATATATATATATATATATATATATATATATATATATATATATATATATATATATATATATATATATATATATATACACAAAATTCAGAAAACACAAAATAATGCAATATATATATTTTACACATACACATACATATACACCAACAAAAATGCATGATTTTGTATTTTCTGAATTTTTGTATATATCATTTTTTTTTTTTTTTTTATTATACACTCACTAATATATATATATATATATATATATATATATATATATATATATATATATATATATATATATATATATATACACACACACACATACACACACAAAACAAATATATATATATATATTTTTTCATATTAGCTAGCAGAGCTGTCTTTGGATGGTATTAAATGGCTTTTTTTATTTTTTAATATATGAAAGGAAAAAGGGGGTTCCTTTGTTTTTTTATTTCAATGTTATTTTCCAAATTGTTAATAACAGTTAGTTGCATATCTTCGTCAACATTACTACCATTCACTTTATCTCTCACCTGCCCCTCCCCAATCTCCCTTCTATGCCAGGGGCTCCCCTTAACTCTCACCCTCCTACCCCTCCCAGGCTCCTATACTATGTTATAAAAAAAAAAATGCAAATAAAAAAAAAAAACACACCCAGACACCCCCAAAGCCCCTTTTTGGACAGAGACAGCCCAAGAATAACCCATTTTTTGGACATGAACATGGTATAAAAAGAGTAAAAAAAGTTAGTTAAAATAATTAAATTGCCTGCTGTCTACCTTTGACAAATTGAATTCCTCATTCATTAGAACCTCCTTCCTCCATTGTGACAGGAAGGGGAGGCTAGTAGCGTTTACATTTGTGATTGTGGTGTTTGGCACAGAGCATAGTGATCATAAAGGCACAGAGCCCTATGGCTGGCTCTGTGCATTTGCTTGTGGTCTGTGCTATCTAAAATGACAATGTGTGCTCTAGGCAAGTGCACAGTAAAGAGTGACATTTTAAAATGGTGCTCCAGAATACCAGTCACCAACCTGCTGTTTTTTCAAAGTATGGCAGTAGGCAAGTGGTGAAAAAAATAAAAAAAATATATATATATATATATATATATATATATATATATATATATATATATATATACAACACACACACACACACACACACATACAGTGCCTACAAGTAGTATTCAACCCCTGCAGATTTAGCAGGTTTACACATTCGGAATTAACTTGGCATTGTGACATTTGGACTGTAGATCAGCCTGGAAGTGTGAAATGCACTGCAGCAAAAAAAGAATGTTATTTCTTTGTTTAATTTTTTTTTTTAAATAGTGAAAAGTTTATTCAGAGGGTCAATTATTATTCAACCCCTCAATTCAACAGAATTCTGTTTGGTTCCCCTAAAGTATTAAGAAGTAGTTCAGGCACAAAGAACAATGAGCTTCACATGTTTGGGATTAATTATCTGTTTTTCCAGCCTTTTCTGACTATTTAAGACCCTCCCCAAACTTGTGAACAGCACTCATACATGGTCAACATGGGAAAGACAAAGGAGCATTCCAAGGCCATCAGAGACAAGATCGTGGAGGGTCACAAGGCTGGCAAGGGGTACAAACCCTTTCCAGGAGTTGGGCCTACCTGTCTCCACTGTTGGGAGCATCATCCGGAAGTGGAAGGCTTATGGAACTACTGTTAGCCTTCCACCGGGCTGGACAGCCTTTGAAAGTTTCCTCCCGTGCCGATGCCAGGCTTGTCCGAAGAGTCAAGGCTAACCAAGGACAACAAGGAAGGATCTCCGGGAAGATCTCATGGCAGTGGGGACATTGGTTTCAGTCAATACCATAAGTAACGTACTCCACCGCAATGGTCTCCGTTCCAGACGAGCCCGTAAGGTACCTTTACTTTCAAAGCGTCATGTCAAGGCTCGTCTACAGTTTGCTCATGATCACTTGGAGGACTCTGAGACAGACTGGTTCAAGGTTCTCTGGTCTGATGAGACCAAGATCGAGATCTTTGGTGCCAACCACACACGTGACGTTTGGAGACTGGATGGCACTGCATACGACCCAAAGAATACCCATCCCTACAGTCAAGCATGGTGGTGGCAGCATCATGCTGTGGGGCTGCTTCTCAGCCCAAGGGCCTGGCCATCTGGTCCGCATCCATGGGAAGATGGATAGCACGGCCTACCTGGAGATTTTGGCCAAGAACCTCCGCTCCTCCATCAAGGACCTTAAGATGGGTCGTCATTTCATCTTCCAACAAGACAACGACCCAAAGCACACAGCCAAGAAAACCAAGGCCTGGTTCAAGAGGGAAAAAATCAAGGTGTTGCAGTGGCCTAGTCAGTCTCCTGACCTTAACCCAATTGAAAACTTGTGGAAGGAGCTCAAGATTAAAGTCCACATGAGACACCCAAAGAACCTAGATAACTTGGAGAAGATCTGCATGGAGGAGTGGGCCAAGATAACTCCAGAGACCTGTGCCGGCCTGATCAGGTCTTATAAAAGACGATTATTAGCTGTAATTGCAAACAAGGGTTATTCCACAAAATATTAAACCTAGGGGGTTGAATAATAATTGACCCACACTTTTATGTTTAAAATTTATTAAATTTAACTGAGCAACATAACTTTTTGGTTTGTAAGATTTATGCATCTGTTAATAAATCCTGCTCTTGTTTAAAGTTTGAAGGCTCTAACTTATTTGCATCTTATCAAACCTGCTAAATCTGCAGGGGGTTGAATACTACTTGTAGTCACTGTACATATACACACACCCACACACCCTGAAAAATTATTATTTTTTATAATTATATATATATTTTTTTTTTTTTGGGAGGGGAGAGTATGATGTTGTGTCATTAAAGTTTTAAAGCGGTCTGATAAATACACAAAAAAAAAAAAAAAATTATATATATATATATATATATATATATATATATATATATATATATATATATATATATATATATATATTATATATATATATATATATATATATATATATATATATATATATATATATATATATATATATATATATATATATTTTTTTTTTATTATTTTTTTTGTGCATTTATGAGACCGCATTAAAACTTCAGTTGATGACAAATTATATCCCCACCCAAAAAAAAAAAATATATATTATTATTTATACAATTATATATATTTTTTTTAATAATAACAATATTAAAAGTCACTCAGCCACATACCTTGTGAGAGGCTCCTTTGTGCTGTGCCACCCTCTTTGTATTCTTGCAGCACTGGGTGGCAGAGAGCTCAGCAACACGTACCTGCCCGTCGCGGGCGCACATGGCAATCGTGGAGTCCCCGCTGTTGGGCAGAAATTTTGCCTGAAGAGAAAGCGAAAAAGTTAGACAGATCTTCGAGGAGAACTATAGAGAAACATATTCCTCTTACAAAAAGGGGGATATAGATTGTGCTTAGTAATTAAAAATGTCCTCAAAAAAGGAGATCTGAGGGACGTGAAGCCTGAAACCTTCGGTCAAAATGAACAAAATATAAGCCACACTCCAAAGCTTAGATAATCTTTTTTGTGTTTAAAATTTGTCAAAACAAAATACTGCATACATTGTCGCCACTCAAAACCAACCTATGATGAGTTTCCACTGCTACTGAGCTCGTCGGCAGTGGTGAAACACGCCAAGTTGGAGACGTCTTAAACTTATCCTTGTGAGCAAGCCATCGGTGGTGAAACGGCGTCAAGGCTGGAGAGGACTTTTCCTATCCTTGTGAGCAAGCCAACAGCAACACTTTCCTATCCTTGTGAGCAAGCCAACAGCAACACTGCTGGCTTGCTCACAAGGATAGGAGAAGACCTCTCCAGCCTTGACGCGTTTCACCACTGATGGCCAGCTGAATCCTTATCTGAAATCAGCCAAACTGTTAGGTTTACTGGAGGCAGTACTGCATAGGTATAGGTGATGTCCGCCAGTCAAATGGTGGAAATTTAGCAGCAACCGGATCGCTAAAGTACTCGTGATCCTACGGTGTTGCCCCTTTGTTGGTCAGACCAACAAGACACTGAAGTTGCATTCTCCTCATTGGTGAGATTCAGCAGTATTCCAGCCAGTGAGGGAGCAACACCATAGGAGCGGGCGAGTGAGGTCTATAGTTACTGCTGCTGGCAAGATTCTGCTAGTGAGACATGGCGTCTACACATGGTGCTCTACTTAGTAAGAAATATGTCCCCAAACGAGACATATAGAGAAATTAGAAGCCTTATTTGTCACAACACGATGAAGGGTCCCACTTATGTCACCGAACACAAAGACTGTAGACCAAAGGGCAAACAACCTTTAGCTCAAGCAGTGCTAAAACTATAAGTCCCATCATGCCTTCGTCTTTTGAAAGTCATGCCTGTGGTTTTCAGATTCTTGCTATTATTGTAGAGTAACCAGAGCTGAAATGACGAGGTGTCTACCATCTGTGGGCTTCCAAACTTGTGGTCACTTCTGTCTGCTGCTCCATAAAGACATGGTATGACCAGCTTGGTGTGGAGGACTTTAGTTGGAAGACCTGAGACTTCAACCTTTTGAGATGAACGGCAACCCCAATTGCAAGCCAGGTCTAGTCATTCAACATCAGTACCCGACCTCCCAAAATGGTGGCCAGCTCCAAGGTTTGACCAACTTGGTCTAGAGGAACTCTAGTGGTCTGCACAACCCTGAGACCTCAACCTTATTGGACACTTTTGTGATGAAGAGGACCCCAACTGCAAACAAGGCTCTCTCATCCAACATTAGTACCTGACCTCCCAAATGGTGGCCAACTCAAAGACATGCTTTGACCAGGTTGATGTAGAGTAACTCTAGTGGTGTGCACCCAATACCTCAACCTTACTGGACACTGGGATGAACGGGAACCCCAACTGCAAGCCAGGCCTTCTCAAATCAACATACCATGACCTCACAAATGGTGGCTAGCTTCATACAAACATGGTTTGACCAGCTTGGTGTGAAGGAACTCAAGTGGTCTGCAGAGAACTGAGACTTCAATCCTACTGAACACCTTTGGAAATAATTTGAACCCAACCCAACTAAAAGCCAGGTCTTCTCATCCAACATCATCATTTGACCTCACAAATGGATACACATTCCAAAATCTTGTGAAAAGTCTTCCAACAAGAGTAAAATATAGAACAGCCACAAAGGGAGGCCAACCCTATATTAATAATATCTATCGGATTAATGTCCAACAAGCCCGTATGAAGTGCCTGCAAAGATTTTTTTTCTATTAATGGAAGCCTTGGGGGGCCTCTTGAAAATGGTTTAAGCGATCCCTCAAGTAGTGCTTCCATTTACTGAATAGCTGGAGCTCTATAATACACGCTCACCTGATAGAGATACACAGAGGACATGTTAGATAAAAATATTTATAAAGTAATATATACAGTTGTGCTCATAAGTTTACATACCCTGGCAGAATTTATGATTTCTTGGCTATTTTTCAGAGACTATGAATGATAACACAAACTTTTCTTTCCCTCATGGTTAGTGTTTGGCTGAAGCCATTTATTATCAATCAACTGTGTTTACTCTTTTTAAATCATAATGGCAACAGAAACTACCCAAATGACCCTGATCAAAAGTTTACACACCCCGGTGATTTTGGCCTGATACATGCACACAAGTAGACACAAAGAGGTTTGAATGGCTATTAAAAGGTAACCATCCTCACCTGTTGATTTGTTTGCTTGTAATTAGTGTGTGTATGAAAGTTCAATGAGTTTCTGGACTCCTGACAGACCCTTGCATCTTTCATCCAGTGCTGCACTGAGGTTTCTGGATTCTGAGTTATGGGGAAAGCAAAGGAATTGTCAAAGGATCTGCGGGAAAAGGTAGCTGAACTGTATAAAACAGGGAAGGGATATACAAAAGATATCCAAGGAATTGAGAATGCTAAATCAGCAGTGTTCAAACTCTAATCAAGAAGTGGTAAATGAGGGGTTCTATTGAAATCAAACCACGGTCAGGTAGACCAACTAAAATTTCAGCAACAACTACCAGGGAAAAAAATTGTTCGGGATGCAAAGAAAAAACCCACAAATAACTTGAGGTGAAATACAGGACTCTCTGAAATCATGTGTTGTGGCTGTTTCAAGATGTACAATAAGGAGGCACTTGAAGAGAGATGGTGGGCTGCATGGTCGAGTCTCCAGAAGAAAGCCATTACTACACAAATGTCATAAAGTATCCCATTTACAAAACGCCAAACAGCACAGAGACAAGCCTCAAACCTTCCGGCACAAAGTCATTTGGAGTGATGAACCATAAATACTACATTCGGAGAGGAGTCAACAAGGCCCATGATGAAAGGTCCACCATTCCTACTGTGAAACACGGAGGTGGATCGCTGATGTTTTGGGGATGTGAAGCTACAAAGGCACAGAAAATTTGGTCAAAAGGGCAAGATGAAAGCAGTATTATCAAAAAATACTGGAGGAACATTTGCATTTATCAGCCAGGGAAGCTACACATGGGACGTACTTGGACATTCCAACATGACAATGATCCAAAACACAAGGCCAAGTCCACCCGTCATTGGCTACAGCAGAATAAAGTGAAGGTTCTGGAGAGGACATCTCCGTCTCCTGACCTCAATATCATTGAGCCCCTCTGGGGAGATCTCAAACGTGCCCGTTCATGTTAGACAGCCCAATAATTTACAGAAACTGGAGGCTTTAACCATCTGAGAAGATAAAGAGCCTCATCCACAAATACCACAAAAGACTTCAAGCTACCATTGATGTTAAAGGGGCAATACTCGGTATTAAGAACTGGGGTATGTAAACTTTTGATCAGGGTCATTCCAGTAGTTTCTGTTGCCATTATGATTTAAAGAGAGTAAAATGGAGTTGATTGATAATAAATGGCTTCAGCCAAACACTAACAGCGAGCGAAAGAAAGGTTTTTGTGTTATTCATATTCTCTGAAAAATGGCCAAGAAATTAAAATTCCTCCAGGGTATGTAAACTTATGAGCACAACTGTACACGAGCGTCAATTCATAAGCTGTGATTGGTTTTCATACATAAAAAACGTATTTAGTCTCTCGAGTTATATCTAAGCCAACACTGGCTATGATTTGGGGGCGCTACACAAAACAAGTACACCTCTCAGAAATGGGGGTAAACTCAGAGCTGAGAACCCACATAATGCCTGTTCAATGAAGAGTGCCAAGCAAAAAGTTCCAAAGTTTAAATGAAAAAAAAAAAAAAAAAAAAACGCATTTCCAGGAGCCAGACTCATCAGAGCTTAGGAATTTTGACACTGCTTAAAATGAACTCAGAATAAATATTAACTGTGGGTTTTCCCCACCCACTTGAAAACATTTTCAGAAGGCTGGTAATTCAAGTGTTAACAAGAGCAGGGGTTTAATAAAATAAAAAAAAAAAAAAGGGGGGGGGGGGGAACCTGAAACACTATGTTCTCTTTCCATAAACAATTTTATCATTAAAAAAAAAAAAACAAAAAAAACACACGTTTGGAAAATTGGCACTCTCATTGGACTGTATGTACACAAAGGTTTTTACTTCTGAGTACCCACTGTGGCGATTTCTCCCCCCCCCCCCCCCCCTTTTTATTTGCCCTGGTCACTGATATTACAGAGACTGAAAAGTGATTAAAAAAACCCCAATGTTTTACAGTTGTATAGAGTAAATCTTCCCTACAAACAAAAAAAAAAAAAAAAAAAAAATTCAGATCTAAAAGAAAAAAAAAAAATAAAGAAAAAAATCCTCCAATGGCGACACCTATATAAAAAGGGGAATTCCCTCAATTCCTGTTGCATCTACAGAACAGGAAGGGCTAAAAAAAAATATATATAATTTTTGAGCACTTCCTGTTCTGTAGATTCAACAGGAATTCATAATATTATATATATATATATATCTCTATCCATCTATCTATATCAAAAAAAAAAACATAATAAAAATAAATAAATGTATTCCCAATAAGACAAAAAAAAAAAAAAAAAATTAATAATGATAAAATAAAAACCTGACACTAAAGTCCCGTACACACAATTGTAAATCCCACCAGCAGTCACAGCTTTTGATTGGAAATTCCGGCCATGTGTACGCTCCATTGGACTTTTGCTGGCGGAAATTTCCACCAGCAAAAGATTGAGAGCAGGTTCTCTATTTTTCCCAACTGGAAAAATTCCGATCGGCAACTCTGATCCATCGCCTGTAGCAATTCCGACGCGCAAAATTCCTACGCATGCTCGGAAACAATTCGACGCATGCTCGGAAGCACTGAACTTCATTTCCTCGGCTCGTCGCAGTGTTGTAGTCACCGCGTTCTTGATGGTCGAAAGTTGAGAGAACTGTGTGACCCGTGCGTATGCAAGGCAAGCTTGAGCGGAATTCCGTCGGAAAAACCCATCCAAGATTTTTTACGAAGAAAACTCTGAACGTGTGCACACGGCATAAAGGACTTGAGCTGCACAATTAATCAAGAATCGTTATTGCGAATTTTTTTTTCCCATGGCGATCTTTGATTAAAGTGTTTCAGGATTCTTTCTATGCAAAGAATTCTCTCTGCTCTTCTGAAGCCACAGCCATCAAAAGAAAGGAAGAGAAAAACCGGACGGTCTGTCAAGAATCACAAATTCTTTATCAGTTGAACTTAAGTATAAACATTGTAACAATTTATCAATGGAATAGACTTTGTGTGCAAGTGAAAAAAGTTTAAACACTAAACCTTTTTCTGTCATTTGTTGGTTTCAAGTTAAAATAATTTTTTGCTAGAAAATTAATTCGAACCCCTAAACATTAAAGTGGGAGTAAAACCGCGGACTTTTTTTTTTTATATTTTTTTACTCCTGTAAGGGAAAAAGGCATAATGAGCTAGTATGCACCGCAAACTAGCTCATTATGAAATACTTATGGCAGAACGAGGCGCCGGCATCTCCCTCTGTCCACGCCGAGTGAGCTGACATGTTCCCTCGCGTGTCTTCCGGTCTCGCGGCTCCAGCGCTGTGAGTGGCCAGAGCCGCGATGTCATCAATCCCGCGCGTGAGTTTTCTTCCCAGCAGGGTCCGGCGTCTGTCGGACTTTCAGCCGAGAATCTCCGGTGCGCATGCGCCGCTGAAGTCAGCGGCTCATCGTGAGGGGAATATCTCCTAAACCGTACAGGTTTAGATATTCTTTTTGCCTACAGGTAAGCCTTATTATAGGCCTACCTGTAGGTCAAAGTTAAAAATGGAACTAAACAGAGTTGTATAGTTACATTTTTAAATATTGCAACAACCACTATTTTATTCTCTAGGGTGTCATATATATATATATATATATATATATATATATATATATATTTATTTTATTTTTTATTTATTTCATTATCATTTTTATTTTTTATTTAATTTTTTTTATTTTTTTAGTAGACACCCTAGAGAATAAAATAGTGGTGCAATATTTTGTGTCACACTGTATTTGCCCAGCAGCCTTTCAAATGCAATTTTTTGGGAAAAGGTTACTTTAAATGAATAATAAAAAACTAAAAAAATAAATAAATCACTAACTAGTAAAATTAGCCCCTTATTTTTTTTTGGTGTGTATACTGTGAAAGATTTTACGTCATGAGTGAATTGTCATCTTTTTTTATTCTAAGCAAAAAAAACAAAAAAAAAAAAAAAGTGAAACTCATTTTGGCTAGAATCGTGCAGCTTTAAGGACCTATGCATATGGATGTACATACAGGTGTATGGGAGAGGGAAACAAAAAAAAAAAAAAATATAAATAAAAAAAAAAAAAAAAAAAAAAAAAAAAAAACACACCTGTAATGACAGTGCCTGGGAGCCTCAGCCCCTGTATAATTCTGCCCCTAGGACCGTATGGACAGACACAGGTATACACAAAATGTCTGCGTTTGGGAAATCAGATCCATACATGTAAGAGTAGGTGTATATCCGCATACACCATCAACACCGTTCTATGGGAAGAATTGTGCACCAGCTGGGGCTTCCAAGTGCTTAAATTGAAGGCATAAATGCAGTAAGGGGGTAAAAGCACAACAACAAATATGTAAAAAGTCATATCGGCCTTAGTGAACCATTTTAAAGTTGTATTTTTTTTTTTTTTTTTTGTACTGAACATTATAAATAAAGATATATAAAAAAAAACAAAAAAAAAAAATACTGGAGTGAGTAGACCAGTAGACGTGCATACCTGAAATACGTTGCTTTTGTGGCCGCTCTCAAACTCTAGAACGGGCTTTTTCCTCACCCAGTCCCAGACAACCACCTTGAGGTCATCGCTGCCACTTGCCAACCAAGTACCCCTCTGGTTGAAATGCAAGGTGTTAACGCAGCCGAGGTGCCCATCCAGACCGTGCAAGAGCCGGAACCTCTGGACGAACCCGCGCCCCCCGCAGGCATCGTAAATAAAGCGCCGGCTGGTTCCGATCTCCCTTTGCCTGAGCGCGCGGATGGCTCGCCACCGAGGTCTGGGCAAAGGCGTCTTCTCCGAGGACACCCAGTCTTCCAAAGCCCTTTCATCGTCAGAAGAGTCCTGGTCAGCGTTGGCTCGCTTTTTTTGGCCTCGTTTGCGTAGTCTGTCTTCTTCCCTCCTCCTCTTCTTCTTCCTCGTCATCATCATCATCATCCTCCGAGTGTG
Organism: Lithobates pipiens; assembly: GCF_037356315.1. Lineage (NCBI taxonomy): Eukaryota > Metazoa > Chordata > Amphibia > Anura > Ranidae > Lithobates > Lithobates pipiens. Next base: position 42,333,247 of record NW_027507791.1, on the reverse strand, counting down.
AACGGTCGTTTGCGCGGTTCTCGTCGTTAATGGAATACAGTCCGGTATCGTCCATACTGTCGGAGTCCTTGTCCTCCCCCGAGCTCTCCGAGCTACTGTCCTTGTTTTCGGCTCGGTTTGTGCCCGTAACTTCTCCGGTTAAACTGAGGCTTACGTCCGAGGCTTCCACCTCGATCCCAGAGGAGTTCTCCTTCCCTTCTTCTGTCCCAGACATGTCTTCTGGGCTGCTGGAGACACTTCCTGAGCAAGAGAAGAACAAAGACCGTATGAGATAAAAAAAAAAAAAAAAAGGGAAGCGTCAGAGAATCACCAACAAATATCAAATGGTTTGGATACAAAAGTAAGCCTGCAAAAAAAAAAAAAAAAGTTGGGGTCAACTGGGAAGTGGTCAAACTGATCTAAATATCTAATAACGCCTCTTCAATATCGATACCCAATGTATCAAGGACGGACTCATTCATGGAGTTGTGAAAGTAACTGAGAACTGTTAAAATAGAAGAAGAAAGAAGAAGAAGAAGAAGAAGAAGAAGAAGAAGAAGAAGAAGAAGAAGAAGAAGAAGAAGAAGAAGAAGAAGAGAAGAAGAAGAAGAAGAAGAAGAAGAAGAAGAAGAAGAAGAAGAAGAAGAAGAAGAAGAAGAAGAAGAAGAAGAAGAAGAAGAAGAAGAAGAAGAAGAAGAAGAAGAAGAAGAAGAAGAAGAAGAAGAAGAAGAAGAAGAAGAAGAAGAAGAAGAAGAAGAAGAAGAAGAAGAAGAAGAAGAAGAAGAAGAAGAAGAAGAAGAAGAAGAAGAAGAAGAAGAAGAAGAAGAAGAAGAAGAAGAAGAAGAAGAAGAAGAAGAAGAAGAAGAAGAAGAAGAAGAAGAAGAAGAAGAAGAAGAAGAAGAAGAAGAAGAAGAAGAAGAAGAAAGAAGAAGAAGAAGAAGAAGAAGAAGAAGAAGAAGAAGAAGAAGAAGAAAGAAGAAGAAGAAGAAGAAGAAGAAGAAGAAGAAGAAGAAGAAGAAGAAGAAGAAGAAGAAGAAGAAGAAGAAGAAGAAGAAGAAGAAGAAGAAGAAGAAGAAGACGACGACGAGAGAGAAGAAGAAGACGACGACGACGAGAGAGAAGAAGAAGACGACGACGACGAGAGGAGAAGAAGAAGACGACGACGACGAGAGGAGAAAGAAGAAGAAGACGACGACGAGGAGAAGAGAAGAAGAAGACGACGACGAGAGGAGAAGAAGAAGACGACGACGAGAGGAGAGAAGAAGAAGACGACGACGAGAGGAGAAGAAGAGACGACGACGAGAGGAGAAGAAGAAGACGACGACGACGACGAGAGGAGAAGAAGAAGACGACGACGACGAGAGGAGAAGAAGACGACGACGACGAGAGGAGAAGAAGAAGACGACGACGACGAGAGGAGAAGAAGAAGACGACGACGACGAGAGGAGAAGAAGAAGACGACGACGAGAGGAGAAGAAGAAGACGACGACGAGAGGAGAAGAAGAAGACGACGACGAGAGGAGAAGAAGAAGACGACGACAATGACGACGACGACAATGACGACGAGAGGAGAAGAAGAAGACGTCAATGACGACGAGAGGAGAAGACAATGACGACGAGAGGAGAAGACAATGACGACGAGAGGAGAAGACAATGACGACGAGAGGAGAAGACAATGACGACGAGAGGAGAAGACAATGACGACGAGAGGAGAAGACAATGACGACGAGAGGAGAAGACAATGACGACGAGAGGAGAAGACAATGACGACGAGAGGAGAAGACAATGACGACGAGAGGAGAAGAAGAAGACAACGACGACGAGAGGAGAAGAAGAAGACAATGACGACGAGAGGAGAAGAAGAAGATGACGACGACAAGAAGAAATAGAAGAAGAAGAGCATTACTTCTCAAGTCCTCATACACAAGAAACATGAAGTTCAAATATCAGATACAAACACGAGTCTTGATGAAGCGATCCAAACCCCTGAAACAGGTCAACTTCTTTCTACTGACTGATAAAACATCACTTTGGACTCTTTTAGACTCTGACCATTAGGGTAGGGTTTCTTCTGCTCCTCATTTAGCTGGACATTTCTCAAGACCACCCCATCCCTTTCGGCATAGGTGAGCACCCTCAAAAGCAAAGTAGTTTTTAATAAGTCAAAAATAGTGTAAATTATTATTAATTGAGATAGATATATATATATAGTACAGAGCAAAAGTTTGGACACACCTTCTCATTCAAAGAGTTTTTCTTTATTTTCATGACTATGAAAATTGTAGATTGACACTGAAGGCATCAAAACTATGAATTAACACATGTGGAATTATATACTGAACAAAAAAGTGTGAAACAACTGAAAATATGTCTTATATTCTAGGGTCTTCAAAGTAGCCACTTTTTGCTTTAATTACTGCTCCGCACACTCTTGGCATTCTGTTGATGAGCTTAAAGAGGTAGTCACCTCAAATGGTTTTCACTTCACAGGTGTGCCCTGTCAGGTTTAGTAAGTGGGATTTCAAGCCTTATAAATGGGGTTGGGACCATCAGTTGTGTTGTGCAGGAGGTGGATACAGTACACAGTTGATAGTCCTACTGAATAGACTGTTAGAATTTGTATTATGGCAAGAAAAAAGCAGCTAAGTAAAGAAAAACTAGTGGCCATCATTACTTAAGAAATGAAGGTCAGTCAGTCCGGAAAACTTTTAAAGTGTCCCCAAGTGCAGTGGCAAAAACCATCAAGTGCTACAAAGAAACTGGCTCACATGAGGAGCGCCCAGGAAAGGAAGACCAAGAGTCACCTCTGCTGCGGACGATAAGTTCATCCGAGTCACCAGCCTCAGAAATCGCAGGTTAACAGCGGCTCAGATTAGAGAACAGGTCAATGCCACACAGAGTTCTAGCAGCAGACACATCTCTAGAACAACTGTCAAGAGGAGACTGTGTGAATCAGGCCTTCATGGTAAAATAACTGCTAGGAAACCACTGCTGAGGACAGGCAACAAGCAGAAGAGACTTGTTTGGGCTAAAGAACACAAGGAATGGACATTAGACCAGTGGAATCTGTGCTTTGGTCTGATGAGTCCAAGTTTGAGATCTTTGGTTCCAACCACCGTGTCTTTGTGCAACGCAGAAGAGGTGAATGGACTCTACATGCCTGGTTCCCACCGTGAAGCAATGGAGGAGGAGGTGTGATGGTGTGGGGGTGCTTTGCTGGTGACACTGTTGGGGATTTATTCAAATTGAAGGCATACTGAACCAGCATGGCTACCACTGCATCTTGCAGCGGCATGCTATTCCATCCCGTTTGCGTTTAGTTGGACCATCATTTATTTTTCAACAGGACAATGACCCCAAACACACCTCCAGGCTGTGTAAGGGCTTTTTGACCAAGAAGGAGAGTGATGGGATCCACAGTCACCGGACCTGAACCCAATCGAGATGGTTTGGGGTGTGCTGGACCACAGAGTGAAGGCAAAAGGGC